>NC_091849.1:26617389-26926378 GCF_037783145.1 Equus przewalskii
TCACTAGGACACAAGGTCGTGTCATACTCCAGCCACTCTTGCTCTAATAGCGCCGTGATGCGCTCCTTAACTACTGTCAATTCAAGGGATATTAAAATTCATAAAAAGTAGCGACACTGACAGATAATTTTTATTGAACACTTAAGATGTGTCAAGAAGGTATCAGTTAAGCACGACTCGATAATGTTTTTATCTCTGTTTAATGAAGATGAAGAAACTGCTCAATGTTGCACAATGAAATGGTATTTGAACTGAGGGCTTTCAGATAGGTTTATGAGCTTAGATTTTCTTAAGTTCCTCAGGAGACACTCCTAAAATTATCAAGTTAGCAGATTCAAGGTTAGATCTGTTATTATCTCAGAATGATAGATAGTAGGTACTATTTTTCAAGCCCTTACTACACACCACCATTCCAAAGGCTTTACACGTCTTATTTATAGACCCTCACAACATATTCATCGTAGAGGTCCACAAAGCTAAATAATACCATTGGGGTCTCAGAACTAGAAAGCAAGAGGATGGAACTTGAGTGTCAGCTGGTTTTGGCTCCAAGTCCCCCACCTCCACCTCAACAGCTGTCGGCCTGCTTCTGTCCTTCCTGGGGATTCATGCCACCAACTGCCTCTACAATTCAGAGTTGGTTTGCTGTTCTGGATTTATCCTCTCTGGTGATAAGGCCACAAAAGGGATGTGATTTAAGATGCTGGATTTAGCCTGGGATAGAATATTGCTGCCCATTGGGTGTTTAGTGATTGTGTTATCTTTGATGCAGGGAGTATCACTCATCGGTCCATGGAAGTTTGTCTGTTTTTGAGTGGAGCGTTTCTTAACAGTCTATAAAGAGTTTCCACACATAAGACCTTTGCATCTCCTGGACACCAGAGCCTGGAAAAGACTTTCAACCAACAAGATTTGGGTGTAGAGTCTAAGACTGATTTGAGAGAAAGCTAAAAACTATCTTGGCTCCAGAGATGGAGAGATATTGGAGTTAAATCACATATATTGGAAGGGAGTGGGATTTTAAAAACTCTACAAAGCAAGCACCCACATATTTCTTAGTTAGAAAGAATTAATGCTTCAGTTCTGCTACATAGAAACCTCAGAGCAGATTTTTTGTCAGCACTCTCTACTTCCTTGAGCACATTCAGGGGACAAAAGTGTTTCTGTGGGCTTCTCAAATGATGAGAAGAGACAAATATTAGATTCAGAGGCTTATAACTTCTTGTCCAGAAGAAAGATGGGAGCAGTTTTGTATAAGATAGAAGAGATGGCCAGGATGGGACAGAAGAAAAAGATGATAACAATTAGAGGGGGGAAAAAAAGCAAGATATTTCCTTATAAAATTATGTGACTTTGAAGGTAAATAATTATTTAGGGAGCCAATAAAAACATCACTTTATTGCTAAGGGGAAAAAAATCATACTGGAATAATATTCCAGTGTGATTATTCCTCTCTAGAATAATATTCAAGGGTGTGAAAGAGTAGGAAAAAGACCTACAAGATAATTATGGAAACATAATGTAAGTCTAGGATATATTATATTTATATTATATTCAGCTAAGAAGTATTTTATGTCAAAGAAAGTGCATTCCCACCAGAAAATATGGAGCATTTAAATGGAATCAATCTACACGTAACTATATGGATAAATCTTTTAAAAATTGTGAAAATTTTAGGAGCAGAATGGGATATATAGCAAAATATCATTTATGGGAAATAAAATGCACAAGAAATATTGACATGTGCTTTGCAGGAAGAAATTCTAGTAAAAAAATGGAAACAGTAAATACATTTAAAGTTACCTTTGTGGGAGAGATTAGAGGGAGTCCATTATGGAGACAAAAAAGAAAATCTATCAATTAAGAGATGGTCTTAAAAAAAAAAGAAACTGTTTTTACGCAGACTAGTTTACAGATAAGATAGCCTAAAAATTTGACAGTGTTTTAAAATCATTGTAATCTTTGAGACACAATTTAAAACAATGATGTATCAGTTGACCTCTTTTAAATGGATAAAAGTTAGAATGACAGAAATTTCAAAGTATCGTTAGTCTTGTAGGAATATTCAATGCTTGTGAACTGTTGGTTGGAAATTATGGAGTCATTTTGGAGACAAATCTGTCACTGTCTAATTAAATAAAAGATAAATATATCATGATCCAACTTTTCTTTCTGTTCTATGCTGTATATCCCACAAGTCTATACGAAGATATCTATGAATATGTTCAATTTAGTGGCATTTATAATGGTGGGATTTTTAGCCAATCTGTTTGTCTAGGACTCGGTAAGTTGATAAGCAAAACTAAGTGGATGCACACACTGAAGTATGAGAAAATGAGAGGAAGTAACAAATTATAAATGCGAAAAATATGTATGGAACATTTTACCATTCAGATAGAATAACAAAGACACATGCAAACAGAGCTGCATGTTTCATAAGGAAACATTCAAATAAATGGCTATGCAGTAAACAGTAAAATAGTTGCTACTGGAGTTAGAAGACATAGAATGCTATGGTGTGAAAGGGAAAATATCAATCAATCAGGTCAAAAGAAGAACCTTCTATGGACCAATAACAATAATGTGCCTTGACTGTGGAACATAATTAACTCAAATGTCTGCTTTGAATCCCAAAAACAAATTGTAACTCTTTGACACTATGTGGATAGTGTTAATGCCCTCCAGCCAGACTACGAGGACCACACTTGTAGTTGAACAAGTTGGGCTTATTTTCCATTGCAGTGAGGGAGAACACACACTGGTGGAATCGTGAGGTGTTTCATGTCAGAGGATGTTAAAAAGAACCTATTCTAGGATTTGGGCTTTGGTTGGGTGATTTGGAGAAAAGCCTAAAGAAGCTGGGCTCCACTATAGTCAGAAGCTGTCAGAAAGCAGGGGCTATTTGAAGACTGAGTAGCTCAATTGATCTTATTTAGAAGGAAGCAGACTATCTAGAGGATAAAGCTGTAACTGGGAAAGAAGTGGCAGTCACTCATTTTAGCTGAGAGAGATGTTTGATATTTTGTGTGTGGCACAACGACCTTGTTTTTGTCTGAGCTTAGACAAAGTTGTGAAGTTGTCTGTTTTGTCTCACTTTATTGCTGTCTCAGAGTAACTGTGTCTGATGTTGGTATTCTTGGAGATTATGTTCAATAGGAGAATAACGTGACCTAGCTCTGAGTGCCAGGCCAGCTTCTGGATGTTGTAGGTTAGTTTTTGTTTTCTTTCTTCCTTTATATCAACACTTCTCTTGTGTCAAATGCTTTTACCTCTTAATTTCAAAATTGAAATTCAATATATGAAATTTATTTCAGGATAGGAGAGAGGAATATTGATTTTGACCAAATTCTTTGAGGTCTGTCTCATAACAGATCAGCATGTGGGTAATAAGAGATATTAAAACAATCTCTATGGAGTCACTTGCATGATGAGAGATGACTGAACTTTGAGAAGATCAAAGGTCACTGGCATGATTATTCCATTTTAGGACAATACTTATACCAGAAAATTTCTGACCTAGTGGCAGGGTTGGTTTAGTTTGCAGACAGTAAAATGATCTATCCATAGAATATCCTAGGAAACAGACACTGAATGGATGTAAATGTAGGTGGCAATACTCTTGAAGGGGATGCATTGAAAAATGACCATGATCACATTTGAAAGAACTGTCTGGATCTTTCCTTTTCTTAATGGGGCAATAAAGGATTCCAGAGAGCTTAAATAGCTCAGCTGGTACTACTTGAAGATTTTATTGTGAGGATTTAAGGCTCAAATATATGTATAATCTTGAATAAATGGTTTATTCTTGTTGGAATTGGAGAATAGAAAACAACTTCATTTTTTTCCTATGACAACTTTACCATCAATATGTAATGAGTGATTGATATCAATTACGGGTATATTAAACTTCTACCATCTCTGGACATATATTTATGCACTTCATTATGCCATCATTCTTCCTAAATTAAGCTGGATCTTCTCAGGCTTAATAAGAAAAACCAGAAAGGAAAAGAATCTCCGCAACTGTTCCTCTCCTCTTCTGTGGTGATCACCCTAATCCATATGGTTATCTATAGGTCTTAATCAACCACAGCTGCCAGTTTTTGAGTAGAGAGAAAATACCTATTGACCATATCTTCTTTAAATTTTCTGTTTTCAACTCATCTGCACAATTTTCTGATGGCAATAAGGAGTGCAATAAAGACTTAGGGTTTTACAGCTGCAGAGTAGAGACATTTTCATATTTTCATCTGGAAAAGAAAATTTATCTATCTAGGAATATAAAAAAGAACAAAGCAATCAAACTAAAAGTGATCTGTATATATGAATGATGGAGTATGAAGGGTAGACTCTACATTCTCTGAAGGTCAAAGGAGTGTAATGAGACCATAAGTAGTGTTTTTCCAGTACAGTACTTGCAAAAACTTCAGAAGTCCATAGTGTTTTACAGTTAGTGGCACACCGTGAGAGAGAAAACCAACAATTTTTTGTTTTGAACAATGGAATACAATTGCATGTAGTAGCAGAAATTTCACAGAACTCATTTATTATGAAGAAGAACCTGGATATGAATGTTTGGATAAGTAACTTACACAAAGGGGCAATATTGAGAAGAAGCAGACAGTGAATAAGACCGTGTGAGGAGAGAATCTGCATAATGAGAACATGAAGTTAGTGATATATGTAGGTTGTGAGGAAAAAATTTGCTTAAAAATCTCACACACAACCTGGCATCATAATGAAATTATCTGTTGGATGGAATCTTCCAAGCCCATAGTCTATAGGAAATACCTGAAAATTTCCAAGCCAGAAAAAAAAGCACAACTTTATCCAGGAAATACTATACTAAAAGTGAAGAAAACAAAAGCAAAAAAAAAAACACCTCCCAAAACAAACAAAAAACCTACACAAAACAGTATAAGAACAAATGGAAAAAAGAAATTTCTGCAAAGAATATAATTAGCAAAGAAATAGCAGTAGTCACTCATTTTAGCTGAGAAAGAGGAATGTTTGGTATTTTTTGCATGGCATAATGACCAGATGAATATTGCTATGAAAATATCATTATAGATTCCCCCAAATTTTTACTTTGAAATATGTTAAACCTGTAGATATTTTTTAAATGCAATGATGAGTCCTATATGCCCTTTTAGTTGGAGTCACCTAATTTAAGATTCTCCACATTTGGTTTCTGGGCATGTGTGGTGTGTCTGACTGTCTGTATTTTATATGTATAAACTGGATTCTGCAGGCTGTGGGGAGCTGGAAGTAGCACAGAAACTGTACAGCTAAAGGCCATGGGTAGAAGGGAAATTTGCTGTTAACTGTATATTCTCCAATACCATTAGAATTATTTATTTCCCATGTTTGAAATATTTAAAACTTCAAGCATGTTTTTTAATGTGCACAGAAAATAAACTTTATATGAGTCGGTTATTGCTTTTTATTAGAGTTGGTTTTCTAGTCTCAGCAGACTACAGGGTTTTCACCATCTTCCTCCTGTATTTACTTCTGATGCTTCTTTTCTTCCTTACAAAGTAAATTCCATTAGACCAGAATGGAATTCTACTCCCGCCTCCTCACCCAGATGCAGGTGTGTCGGGACTTGCAGAAACTCACGGGGGATATCACAGGTAAAACCGATGTCAGCCATTGAAGTAGACAGTGTTTTCCGGGGAGGAAAACAGAAGTTAGACTAAAACACAAAGCAGGTTCCACCGAGACTTGAACTCGGATCGCTGGATTCAGAGTCCAGAGTGCTAACCATTACACCATGGAACCCCACAGAAGAACGCGACATCCATGATTGTCTATGACGAGTTACAGCAACTCTACTAAAAGCATTTAGTCTAGCTTATCAGTCAAAATTTTTGGTCCACTGGATTGAACGTCTTACATTGATTATGTGATTGAATGCTTAAAACCCCTCTGAAGTGGGTATTTTTAGTCCCTATATAGGTAAGGAAACTGAGGCTTAGAGATTTCACATTTTTTATCCGTTACTTTGCTCAGTTTCGGCCTTATGATCTTTTACTCTGCGTAGATTATTTGGCTATCAGGTCCATCGCCTCTAGTAAAACAAGTTTTAATGTGTTGACTTCTGGTACATTCATGGCAGAAAATTTTCAAGAGAAGCGGTGTTTGTGAAAAAAAATGGAAAAGGTGTGTTTAAAGAAAAGGTCTGAATTTTGTCATGTGTAGTGATCGGTAAGGAGCATTATCAGAGGGGCAGCATTTCAAGATCATAGACGCATCACACGCGCCTTCATCAAGAGGAAGGTGCCCAGCGAAGGCTGCCAAATTGACTAAAGACGTCCTTTACTGCAGAGACTTCTTTTTGAGATCTAGCCTTCTTCCTTAGTTAAAGAGTAGGTTTCTAGGGCGGGGGTAGGTGGACTCCGTGGGGTTGATCCCGCAGGAGTCCAGCAGATCCCTTCTCTCTCCTCCAGATCGCCTGGTCTCGTCTCCATTCGGATGCACACACGGAGTCTGCTCAGCAAGTTTCCGTCAAGATTTCAACAGAGCTTTAGGGATCTGAGCCTGGGAATTTGTGTTGGTGAATTTCCGGGGTGCAAGCTGCCTGCCTACACTTGTCTCAGTGGATGTACAGGCATTCTCCTACGCCTGCAGAATGACTTCTAATTCAATGGAAGGAGATCCTGCCCTCTTAAATGAGGCGGCGCAGTGACTACCCGGAGAAAACAAATATCCGCCCTCGAGACTGTTTTTCGAGTTTAGCAACAGAGGCCTCCGTGTTAGCAGCGAGAACGTCGCCACGCAGTGCCCTCTGCCTCTCCCTCACAGCCACTCCCTGCACTCCGCTGCACTCACCCACGCGGAGGAAGACGGCAGAATGGAACTCTCCTGCTAACTGGGATGAACAAAATTGCAAAGGGGGCCGACCTCTCCTTACAAGAGCCTCAGCGATTAAAAACAAACAAAAACACAAGGAATCTGCAAAACATCAATTCCATGCCAATATCCCTGTGGTTAGTCACTTATTGGTTTAGGGCCATTATAAAAATATATATAAAATTGAAAAGCAGGAAGAAGAAATTGGGAGGAAAAGAAATTAGAACTGAAACAAATCAAAGATTTCAAACAGGGAAGTATATTTTTTAAAGTTCTTATTGTGGAAAAGGAGCCTTTAAGTTAGCACCTTCTTCAAGATCATTCATTTAACTAGTTTTACTGAACTCCTATGAAAGGTCAGGCACTGTGCAACGTGCTGGGGACATGCAGGCAAACAAAACAAAGACACAATCCCTGTCCTTGTGGAAATTGGTTCTACTAGGAAGGAAGCTCCATAGACAGTACATAAAACAAAGCCCACCCAGGGATGGGTTGGAGAAAGTGCGTGTAACTAGCAGTCTAATGGCACAGATAAGATGGAAAGCCAAAATACAAGTAAAAACTGAAAATTTTGGTTTGCACAAGAATTGATAATGCTGATAATGCAGAAGGTGCTGGTCCATGATCTTCCACATACAAAATACACAGTAAGAGTGCAGCATGTGGATCCCGATTATAAAAAAGGGAGTAATTTATCTTGGGCAGCAACAAGACAGTAAAATATAAAAGGAAGAATAAAGAATAACTTTCACAATGGATTTAAAATTATGGCTCAGACAAGCCTCCATGCTGTTCACTTTTAGGGGGTTGTGCCAGCATTGGTACATGAACATGAAAAACCAACAAGGGCTCTGCCAGTGAGCATAGGAGCTTCAAATGGGGCTTTCATCCTTAGTAGATTGGTGAGCTTTGGTTGTTGTAGGGGAAAGAGGTGCTGAGCCCATGTAGGGAAGCTTCTTGTACTAGTTAAAAAAGAATTTGCTTGTGGCCTCATGGCAACTGAAAGGCATTTTATGCATTTCTCAAAACAAGAAAAAAAAGGTAACAATTTCTTGTCTCTCCCTTTAACAGATTGTGAAGTTATTGGGGAAGACTTCTAAAACCTCTTTTGGTCTAGCATTCCACGGCAAATGGAATGGACACTTACGCATCTTCTCACACAAAGATGAACCTAGACCCACAGCACACCACTTAGCAAACATTCCAGGGAATTCATAAAATTGCTGAAGGCTCTGTGCCCCGGACTAAGAATCCCCTGCATTTGGGTTTCTCCTTTATATCATGTAGATGTTATATTATGTAGATATTATGATTGTAACTATTAAGAAACGAAATCACTCAAGTAAAATTAAGCATAAAGCTGCTAAAGAAACGTCCTCCCTAAATTCAGGCTGCATGATTCATTAACCTCAATATTGTGAAGCAGGAGGCACAGACTCACCCACATCTGAAGCTGAGATTCTAGTCAAACCAGTTCTGAGTGTCTAACTCGTCTCAGAGTGGTTAAGGGATGTGGGTTCCTGATGACGCAGTTTTGGGAGACCAGAGTCAGACATATCTAGGTCAGGCCCAGCGGATGGAACCAGGTTCATTTTTAAGCACAGAGATTGGAATCTCTACTTCAGCTTCTTCTCAACCGTTATCCAGAATTTCCCATGAAAGAAATTACGCTTGAACTACATTTTCCACATTTGTTTTGAGAAAGGAAACATGAAAGTATTTCTAAGTAACAATATTTCTCTTAAGTCTCAATGACTATTCTAAAACTTGTATAAATTACACAGATTTTTTTCCTAGGCTCTATCCAGAATTTCTTGCTTCTGGAATATTAAGAAAGGGAGAAAAAGTCCAGGAATTAGTGGAAGTAAAAACACAAACAGATAAAACCACAATTATAGTGGGAAATTTTTGCACAATATACCTCTCTGAAAAACTAATGAAAAACATAAATGGAAAAATAACCATAAAACAAAGTAATGCAACTCATATAACATACATACATAGAGAACAGTGCATATATCAACTCAGGATTCAAACTTTTTCAAACACATATGGAATTGTTTCAAATTTGACATTTTACCAGGCCACAAAGCAAGGCTTCAAGAACATAAGAGGGTTAGATACAAGCTATTATTTCACAGAAATAAAATTATGCCAGAAATAAAACCATGAAACTTGCATGTGTTTACAAAATAATAAATATACTGCTAAATACTTAATAGTTCAAAGAATAAATCACAACTGAAATTAGAAACTATTTTGAAATGAATGTTAATAAAAATAGTACGTATCAAGACATGTACTATGCAACTAGAAGTATACTTAAATACATGTACAAATAAAATAAATACTTAAGAGTAATAATACCAGCATTCATTACCTAAAATTAGGAATCAACCACTAATTTATTTCCAAAGAAACTTTAGGGAAGGAAATAATGAAGCAAAGTGCAGATATAAATGCAATAGAAAATAAATACAAAATGCAGATTATCAACAAAGCCAACAAAAATGGTAATCTTTTTTCTTTTTTTATTGTGATATAATATACACAACATAAAATTGACTATTTTAACCATTTTTAAGTGGCATTAAGCACATTCAAATTGTTGTGCGACCATTACCACCATCCGTCTCCAGAACTTTTTTCATCTTTTCAAACTGAAACTCTGTATCCATAATTCCTCATTTTCCCCTCTCCCCAGCTCCTGGCAATCACTGTTCTACTTTCTGTTCCTATGAATTTACTCTAGGTATCTAGAATAAGCAGAACCATACAGTATCTGCCCTTTTTTGACTGGCATTTTTCACTTAGCATAACATCTTCAAGGTTCATCCATGTTATAGTATACACCAGAATTTCATTCCTCTTTAAGGCAGAGTGATAGTTCATTGTGTGTATGCACCATGCTTTGTTTATCCATACATCCGTTGGTGGACATTTGGGTCCTTCTACCTTTTAGCTATTGTGAACACTACTGCTATGAACATGGATTTACAAATACCTGCTTGAGTCTCTGCTTTCAATTCTTTTGGGAATACCCAGAAGCGGAACTACTGGATCATATGGTACTTCTATTTTTAATTTTTTTCCAGCTTTATTGAGATATAACTGACACATAACATTGTGTGAGTTTAAGGTATACAACGTAATGATTTAATATATGTATATATTGCAAAATGATTACCACAATAGGGTTAGTTAACACATCCATCACCTCACCTAGTTACAACTTTTTGTATCTGGTGAGAATATTTAAGATCTACTCTATTAGCAACTTTCAAATATGCAATACAGTATGGTTAACTATGGCCGCCATGCTGTACATTACATTCCCAGCACTTATGCCTCTTATAACTGGAACTTGGCACACTTTGACCACCTTCATCCTTTTCTCTCACCCCCTGCATGTCAATCTTTTGAGGCACTGCCATACTGTTTTCTATAGCTCCTGCACCATTTTATGTTCCCACTAGCAATGCAGAAGCATTCCAATTTCTCCTCATCCTCTCTTCGTACTCTCCAATACTTGTTATTTTCTATAAAAATGTTAATCTCTTAATAAAATTGGTAATAGCCTAATAAAATTGGCAATCTCCTGGAAAACAGAACACAAAAAATCACAAATAACATCAGTAATGGAAAAAACACTTTTAAACTCCAGCAAACATCAAAAGTGAAAGGTGACAAAGTAAATCTTTGTTAATAACTTTGAAAACTAAAAATAATACACAAATTTATAAAAATACATTTTCCTAAATTAAAATAGATTAATATAAAGTCTTAATGATTATGTAATATACAAAATTTAACCTGTAATTTAAATAATGGTCACAATGAAAATTCAAGTCTGGGGCCGGTCCTATGGCCGAGTGGTTAAGTTCTCGCGTTCCTCTTCGGAGGCCCAGGGTTCGGGTCCTGGGTGCGAACATGGCACTGCTCGTTAGGCCATGTTGAGGCAGCATCCCACATGCCACAACTAGAAGGACCCACAACTAAAAAAATATACAACTATGTACTAGGGGGATTTGGGGAGAAAAAGCAGAAAAAAAAAAAGATTGGCAACAGTTGTTAGCTCAGGAGCCAATTTTCAAAAACATAAAAAATTCAAACCCAAATCAGTATAGTTTAATTCTGTCTAATGTTTAAGGAAGATAATTACCATTCTTACACAGATTATCAAAGAAAATGGAAAAAGGCTCAGATAATTATTTTATGAAGTCGGACTAACCATGATACCAGTACTGGATAAGGATATTACATGAAATTAGAGGCAACACCTTTAAAAGTATTAGCAAAGCAAATCCAGCAATGCATAAAAGAGAAAATAAATCATAGTATATTTGGGCTTATTTCAGAAATGCAATGTGATGTAACATTCAAAACTCAATCCATAAACATAAATTCTTTTAATTTATAATATTAATAAGGTAAAATAATAATGTGATAATCTCAATACGTGTGGAGAAATTATTTGATAGAACAGTTTCTATTCATATTTTTAACTTTTAAAAAAACTCCTATTTTTAGTAAGTACAGATACACAGCAAGTTGCAAAAAATAGTACAGAGAGGTTCCACGTACCCTTCACACAATATCCCCCACAGGTTACTTCTTATATAACTAAAGTACAGTATCAAAAGCAGGAAATTAACATTGGTACAATGTTTATGTATAGTTCTATGAGGTTTTATCAAACTTGTAGATTCATGTAATCAACATCATAATCGATACCACAGAACATCACTGCAATAATCTCCCTCTGACTACCCTTTCATAGTCGTGCCCACACCTGCCTCCCACTGTCCCTAAACTCCTGGAACCACTAATTTGTTCTTGTTTCTGTAATTTTTCCTTTTGACCATGTTGCATAATTAGAATCATGCAGCGTGTGATCTATCAAGACTGGCTTCTTTAGTCAGCATAGTGCCCTAGACATCCTTCCAAGTTGCTGATCTATTGTTAGGTTTTTCCTCTTTCTTGCTGAGTAGTATTCCATGGTGTGGATGGACTATCTTCTGTTTAGTATTCACCTACTGAAGGACGTTTTTGCTGTGTCCAATTTTTGCCTGTTACAAATAAGGCTGCTATGAATGTTCATGTACAGGTTTTTGTGTAAAAGTAAGTTTACTCAAGAGTGAGATTGCTGAATCATATAGTATTTTCATGTTTCATTTTATAATAGCTGCCAAAAATTATTTTCCAGAGTGACTGTGCCATTTTACGTTTCCATCAATGTAACAATTAATTGTATTTCTATAAAGTTACTACATGCAATAAGAAAATTCAAATAAATATTCTCTTAAATGGCATATCAAACATCAAATTCCTAGGAAAAAATCTAGATTGGAACACTCAATATTGTAAAGATATCAATTTTCCCCAAAATTGATCTATAGCATTAGTGCATTGTTAGTAACAACATCATCAGGTTTTTTTGGATATTGATAAATTGACTAAAATATAATATTAAAAAGAAAATGGTTGAAGTAGCCTAAGATTGTCTTTAAAAAGAAAAGCAAAATTAGAGGACAGACTTTACCAAATACTAAAGATGTAAAGGTAGCATAATTAAGAAAATATGACATTGTCCAAGGACAGAAAATGGCACTAAATGGAATTCAGATTTAGACCTCCACACTTAATACTCTGCTTTATGAGCAAAGGAGCACTGCAGATAGAGTGAGAAAGAATAGTCTTTGCATAAATTATGACTATCTATAAAGAAAAAAATGATCAAATGAGTATCTACAAGCAAAAAAAAAAAAAAATTAAATTGATCCCTTTCACCGTATCCACAAAGCCAATTCCGGGGAGACTGTAGATCTGAATGTAAAAGTTAAATAAATAAATGGATAGATAAATAAGTAAATAAATAAAGCAAGTAAGCATCTATAATACAACATAGGAGACTATCTTCATGACTTTGAACTAGGGAAGTATTTTTTTAAACTTGACACTAAAAGCACTAACCATAAAGGGCAATCCTTTCCATCTGGATCAAGTCCTTCACTCCTCAGAATTTTTCCTGTATTTCCTGATAAAATTTCTCTCCAATTTTTCTTTCATCTCTTTCTGGAGCTGCCATTAATCAGATGATATTGAATCTCCTAAATTGGTTGTTCAACTTTCTTTTCACTACTATTTTCCATCTTTGATGTTTTTTACTTTTTTTGGAGTTTTTCTAAGCTTTATCTTCTAAATTTCCTATTAACTACTTTTTTCTGCTATCATATTCTTTATTTCCAAGAGATCGTGGTCTCTTCATCATCATTAAAAAGAATTGTCCTATTGCCAGGTGAGATGGAGTAAGCACATTTTACTCTTTCTCTCACACTGAATGCAACTATAGAACATGTACAGAATGCATGAGGGAAGGATTTCAAAATACTAAAAAAAAAAAAACCCCAGCAAATATACGAGAAAATAACTCCAGCATTACCCTGTCCATTCTCCTAATTGATCTGTAAATTTAATGCAATTTAATCAAAATCCCAGCACAATTTTTATAGATAGAGAAAAACTGATTCTAAAATTTATATAGATAGGCAAAGGAACTAGACTAGCTCGAGCAATTCTGAAAAATAAAAATTAAATAAGATCACACTATCTGATTTTAAGACTTAGCATAATTGTCGGTAACCAAGACAGTGAGGTATTGGCAGAGGATAGGCAGGTAGAGCAATCAAACAGAATAGGGACTCCAGAAATAAACTGACACAAATGTAGAAAGTTTATTTTTGACAAAAGTGTGAAAAAAAATCAAGGAAGAAATTATATTTTTCAACAAATGGTATTGGGACAATGGGTTATTCGTATGCAAAGAAAGGAAGGAAAGAAAGAAGGAAAGAAAGAAAGAAGTCTTGATGTAAACTTTACAATTTATACCCCAATTAACTAGAAGTTGATCACAGATATGAATGTAAACATAGAACTTTCAGAAGAAAACATAGGGGAAAATCTACATGACCTTGGGTTTCGTGATATGTTTTTAGACATAGCACTTTCTATAGAAGAAAAAATTATAATAAATTGGACTTCATCAAAATTTAAAATATTTGCTCTGCAAAAGACGCTGTAAAGAGAATGAAAAAAGGGAGCTAAAGACTGGCAGGAAATATTTGCAAATCACGTGCCTGACAGGGAATTGTACCTGGAATATGTAAAGAATCCTCAAAACTCAAAATCAGAAAACAAACAATCCAACAAAAAAATGGGCAAAAGACATACAGGCACACTTTATCGAAAGGAGTATGAGGATGGCAAATAAGCACACGAAAAGATGTTCAACATGATTAGCCATTAGAAAATGCAAACGAAAATAATAAGATATTACTACACACCTTTTAAAACAGTTAAAATTAAAGATACTGACAATATCAATGGCTGGTGAGGATGAGGAGCAACTAGAAATCTCCTTCACTGCTGGTGAGAATGAAAAATAGTACAGCCATTCTGGAAAATAGCTTGACAATTTCTTATAAAGTTAAACATACACTTGCCATGTGCCCAGTAATCCCTCTTCTACGAAACTATCGAAGAAAAATGAAAGCCTGTGTACACTAATGATTATAGCTTTTTTGCTCCACAACTGCCAAAACTGGAAGCAACCCATACGCTCTTCAGTGGGTGGATGAATAAATAAACTGTAGTACATTCATACACGGAATTCTATTCAAAAGAAAAAGGTATGAAATTTTGATATATACAAAAACTTTGATAAATCTCAGGGCACGTTCTAGCTCAAGTGTAAGAAGCTAATCTCAAAAAGTTACATACTGTGCGATTCCATTTCAATAGCATTTTCAAAAAGGGCCAAACTGTAGGGACAGAATATGTATCTGGCTGTCAGCTGTTAAGTGTGGGGTTAGGAGATGACTGTAACGGGATAACACGGGAGGTTTATGGATGGATGGAACTCCTCTATATCCTGATTACGGTAGAGGTTACAGGAATATATGCATATGCTTTCAAAAAGTCAGTTTTACTCTATAATAATTTTTTTAAAAAATAAAAATAGCTTCCATTTTGTGACATAGACTAAATATTCTCTACAATTTATCTGAGGAACACTCCACCAATTTTATCTTGTTGAAATAGTTTATTTTGAGCAGCGTTTTGGGGACAGGAAACTCGGAGGCACCCTTGAGCCTTGCACATCACTGGGGGCGGCGTGTTATAAGGCTCTGTTACAGCAAACCTTTTGAGGAAAGAGCAGCACTTCTTTTTTTCGGGCAGCGTGTGGAGCGCAGTAGCAGTGAGGTTTTGCTGGGTCTAAGAATAGGAAAGTTTTAGACAAGAAACTGCACCTCTTGCACCACTGTGGGAGGATAAGAGAAGGGAGAAATGTACAGGTAGGTGTTGTCTCCGCAGGGAATCCCGCAGTAAACCAACGTTTTGGCGTAGGGTAAAATCTCAGACGTACTCGGCAGGATTCGAACCTGCGCGGGGAAACCCCAATGGATTTCTAGTCCATCGCCTTAACCACTCGGCCACGACTACAGCTGTAAGCCAGCTGTTCTCAAATCATAAAAGGAAATGTAGTAGGTGTAAAGCTGATTCCTGAGTAGGCAAAGTGTGTTTAACGAGTTGGGCAAGAAGAGTCAGAGGATTGAAGGCTTGGGGAGGGAGATCAAACACCCTCTGGCAGCTCCCGACACTTAGGAGCACTAGAATGAGAGCACTCACTACGCAGGTATTTTCGTTTGGAGGAAAGTTCAGGTCAATTCATCAGCTAACGCTTGCCTCCTTGGTGGATGAGTTGGGTTCGTGCTGGGTGCTGGAGTCTCCGAAAAACTGGAACCAAATCTACTCAGCACTGAGGTGGAGTCAGGGTAATCCTAGTTTTAGGCCTGGATGGGACCGATTCTTCTGCTAGAACTTCCAGGAGGCCAGCCTCCTCGAAGAATGATACTGCGCTTAACGGGTTTCGGGGGAGGAAATGCTCCTGCTGATTTGTGGCTAAGGTGGAGGGAGAGAAAAACGACGCTGAAAACCTCTTCTGGATCCCTCACTCGTTGTCCCTAGGCTCCCAGGCTTACACCTAAAGTATTACAACCATCGTGTTTGGGACAGTGCTTTGCAAATGTCAATGCGATTTCACTTTCCAGACGCGCTAAGAAGAAACTTTTAGGTATAGTCGGTCCACGAGTTTCATTTCTTGTGAGATCCCAGCTGCTTTCTAAAAAAAACATGGAGGTGGGGGGCGGGGGGGGGGGAGCAATGCAAGAGCTCATTTTCTCTAAATTCAACCAACACAGCACGTTTCCTGTTCTTTTTACATTTCTAACTCACTGGTTCCTGCAGCAGAATTTCCACATGCTCTACAGAAATGATTTAGAATAAAATGGCTAAGTGTGGATGCCCGATCCCAAGATGCATAGATAGACAGGTCCTCATTTTATGACCAAAAAACTGTTAATGGGTAAGAGGTGAGAGCTGATGAATATGATGCCTCTTGAGAAAGCTGAGATAATTGCTTGTCTTTAATACACTATATTTAACCAGAAGTAACAAAATATTCTTTAAATAGAGTTCTATTTAATTCAGATATCACTGAGAACATCTTATTTTTAGGGGGAGGGAAAACTAGATCTAATTAAAGATCAAATAATTTCCTTTCACCTCTGTCCAGAAAAGATCACCTGTGCCATGACTGATAAACAGAAGGCATGTGATCATGGGAAGTAAGAGCATATCACTCACTCTGTCTTTTCATAGATTCAGAGCATTTCTAATGTGTTTTTCCACTGGCATTCTTTGGAAAATTCCCAACCATTTGATTTAAAAGATTGTCCAACTTATTTTAACTCTTCATTTTCTGCCTGTCCCTGGAGGAATATTTTGGGGGTAGATCTCTGTCATGAGGGCTCCTAAACATTTTTTAAAAGTTGCAACATTTTGTTATGAATATAAAAGCCCATAAAAGAGTTCTTCATCAAAGTATGCACGCAAAATAATTTTTAAGGTCTAATTAAATGTTAGCGGGTGAGAGGGGTAGAGAAGCCTCTGTGAATTCTATAAGCCTCTAACCAGTGACAATTATTCAAGAAACAAACTCAAGGCCCATGTGATTGTGAGTGAAAAACACAGTTGATCAAACCACGGACTACTGTGGAAACATTCAAAAACATCAAAGTCCTTGAGTCTACATTTAGAGAATTCATCTTTCTCGTGCCAAGTAAAATAAATGTTCCTTCTACCCATCAAACCTGGGTAATGATGACTAACTCACACTGGGATGGTGGGTGGAGAAAATAACCCATAATCCTACCTCCCAGACACCAATAATAGCATCACTTTGATGTATCTCCTTCCCCTCCCTCCAGTATTTTGAATGTAAGAAAATGTGAAACGTTGAAGTCATATAGAACATAAATTGTGCTGATATCTTCCAGACAAAAACCACCAGGAATACATATGCAGTTGAACAGGTTGGGAGTATTACTCCTTGTAGCAATCGAGAGTACACAACACGGGAAATCGTGGGTGCACATCAGTAAAAGACTACTAGAAAGTACTTACATGATTTAGTCTTGTGTTAGGTGATTTAGGGGAAGACAAAGGAGCAGGGCTTTGTTCTGGACTGGATGCTGTCTGGAAGCAGGGGTGCTTCTGTGATTGGGTAGCTTAATAAATCCTATCCCGAAGGAAGGAAGAATAGAGCAATTCTAAAACTATGATTGGTAAAGAAGATGTAGTCACTCATATTTGCCAAGAAAAGAGGATTTTGGATCATTTTTTTAACACTGCTTTTGGTTTTGTCTGTGTGTTCAGACGTGATTACAGAGTGATCTTATTTTTGTCTTGATCCATCATTGTCACAGAAAGTGTTGACATTGGTGTTCTGCGAAACTGTTTAGGTTCAACAAAAGAACATTAAGTTCTGGATCATAGTACCAGGTCAGCTCCCAAACATCAGGGGCTGCTTTTATCTTTCTCAGTTTTGTGTTTTACTAATTTAATTGAATATTATATCATAAACAGTTTTTGAGGAGCTTCCTAAATGTCATTTTAGTGGCTTTGTAATGTTCCATTATTCAGATGAAGAATTAACTAAATATTCCCCCCTGTTAAACATGTGTTTTATTTCTGCTGTGCTACTGTTATCAATTTTTAAAAATGCCACAATTGTTTTTGTGCACAAAATGTTTTTCTCTATTAAGATTAAGCCCCTAGGGAAATATTGTGCAAAACAAATTACTGAGTCAACTGTTATCAAGCTTAAAATGAATTGAAATGGCTGTATTTGTTAAGTGCTATGGTTGCAGGAAGAAATAACGTCTTGTGAGAATACAAAGAAGGGAAGATTATTCCTGTCACCTCAGAGGAACAGAGAAGCTGGTGAAATTTAACTACAAATGAGTTTTCGGGATAAGAGATTGAGGAAACTTTTCCTTTGTAGTAAATCAAAAATTTTACAAGATTTACTTGTTTGTGTCCTAGCAACATCCTCTGGTTCCCAAAATTGGCAGCCAGAGTCTAAATTTATTGTCCCTGTCATGCTTATTAACAAGAAGCTGGCTCCACATCCTCCTCACCTGAACCATGTAGTCTCTAAACCCAGAATCAGTCTTTATTTACAATACTGCCAAATTTTGTCTGGTATTTACATGTTTCTATTTGTCCTTTGAGCTTTTTACACCACAGAATGTCACTAAGTCCAGCTCTTTAGAAAACTTGTTCTCTGGGATTGTGCCTTTTCTTCTGCTTTGGAACGCTCACAAGTCCTTCACTAAGGAGCAGAGAAGTGAACTTTTTTGAGTGATTTGGAGCCCACCTGGGAATCCTCCTTTTCCATTAGGAAGGGAGTTTAGTCAACTCCCCATTGACTTTCAGCTGGCATCCCCCCTCAAGTGCAATTTTGAATAGTCTTTTGGGCCAAGAGAAGGGTAACCCAGTTTAACGCCATCAAAAAGAGTCACTGGTTACTATTTAGCTGTGAAAGTGAACGCATGTGACCCTGATTCTTTTGACTCCCCTTCATTCTGGTTCTCTCTCCCACTACAATCTGCAAGTCTGAGGCTGCCTAGAGGTGCCACTCAGCTCTAGCCCACCATTCAGCAGTTCAGAGACGTAGACGTGAATGGACATGTCCTCAGAGATGAGTGGCTAGAGAATAAACTCAATAGTTAAGACAGCTTGAATCTCACTATCCTCCATAAGATCTCGATTTGCTAGGGATGAGGCCTTAAATCTATGAGCAAGAAGCCTTGGATGAGCCAGGAAATTCTTTATTGCCAAACCAAATGTTTGCAGACCCTCCAGACAGCAAATGTCTGTCCCACTCATTATTATCTCACCTTAGCACTTTCATAAGAGTTAAGATACTGTGGAAGGACCAGGAAGACCGGTTAAAGGACTTGAAATTATTTGGGGTTTCCCCATGGAGGTTCTAACCCTGCTGACTGGTCATTAAGGAATAAGCCAGTTAGAGTTTTAGGTAGTTTCAACATCAGAGACATTAATTTAGAGTGAAGAACTTATTATTCAGGAGACTTAGGATATGGATCTGCTATCAGCAGAGTCTGAGAATAAAGGTGAAACAACTACCATTGTCTAATGTTAGTCTCTGTGACTAACAGCATCAACCTCCCAATATGCTCCCCATGTTCAGATTGAAGAGGATGGTCACTGATCATGGATAATGTCTATGTGAACACAGGTAACTATTAAGTCTGTGTGTGCCAAGACTACTGGGAAAAATAAGCTTGATTCTCAAAGATGTCCATTGTCATTCAGTCAATTATCACAGCAGTCTGGAAGCAGCAAACCAATTTTCTGAGCCTACCAAAGAAAAATATCCTTTTCTGCAAACGAAGAATACAGAGTTTAGTACTGGTCAGGGCCTAGTACCTTCCTCAGTGTGAAAGGTGTTATCAGTAAAGCAGGGGTGGACCAATGGCTCAATATATAGGTCCAGGAATCATAGGAGAGGGAATAATTGGTGGAGAGAAAAGTTTGCTTTCACACAAAATCTGTGGTCTGAGAGATCTGGGTTTTCAGAAAATCAAAGTAGTTTACCCATAATTGACTGCATAATTTAGAAGAAATAGTGGTAGGTCATCATAGTTGTGCAGACAAATAAATGCCAGATAACACAGGGTCTCACTACACCAAATAGTTTTGATTTCACACAATCCTACTGGGAAATTCTCCAAAGTATTTTAAGAATGTGGGTACATAATCAGAGAAGTCAATGACAGAGAAATGGCCTTGAGAACTTTATAATAAAAATAATGTTTAAGTATCATATCGTTTATTTGAAAACATGTTCTCAGATGAATTTTTGATATTATTGAGATAAGACAGAATAGGAGCTACAGAAGAACATTTCATTCTATTTACCAGTAGTTTTTGGCCTTGTTACAGATATCTGCCTTATCAAGCTGCTGGAAATAAGAAACTAACTACTCTATAGACTAAAGCATCTTACTTTTTGTTAACCAGTCATTACAACTTCACATTTTGTTTATTGCAGAGATAAAATTAATGGCATACATTTTTACTGCTTTCCACAAAAAGAGTTGCTCTTAGTTGAAAGCTTTAAAATTCTCTAAAAAGAAATGTATATAGATTTACTTATCTCAATTAAGTATATTCAGCAATCTATAGCGTCCTTGGCTATATCTCTGGATTGTCAGAATTGATCTTCCCAACTCACTTGAGACAGTTCATAGCAGCTTATATGGGATATCAAATAATTGACAGCAGCAATTTGGGGGGTTCAAAATAAGGAGAGAGAATTCCTGCCTGGGACATGAGAAACTGAAACACATAAAATATGACAGAACTGGATTTGGCAATTTAGAAAGACTTTGGTGGGCAAAAACAGCTTTGCACAAGGTGAAAAAGTTACAGGATATTTTTCAATGTGCCTGGAATGCAGTGCAAAGAATGAGAAAGATACAGAGTTGGGTGAAATTCAAACCACAGAGAGGTGTGAATGCAAACTCAATAAATGGAAATATGAAGGCTAATAATTTGCTGAATTTGTGCTTTGAGCCACCTGGTCTCTAGCCAATTTACATGTCTATACTCTTTTTTATATTTCCAAAACCTTGAGGTAGGAGTTGCTATCCCCATTTTACTGATGGAGGAAAGAGGCCCTAAGAAGCAGAATAAATTTGAATATTAAGTAGCTAATAAGGGGTTAGTTTGAGTTCAATCCATCTACATCCACTCAGCTAACAGCCATCTGCAACCACCACTCTCCTACTTTGCTTTCTAAAAATATTCTACATGACCAAAATACTACAGACAAATAAACCAAAAAATTTCAACTACCTTCTGATTGTTGGGCATAGAGAGAATAGGTAGTCTGTAATAAATGATCTACAATTATTGTTTAAAATGTTTGGATTCTCTCCAATAAAGAATAAAAGTATTGAAAGCTATCAAGTAGGGAGAGTTACTATGTTACAGAATGCAGAGCAAATAGTGGATGAAAACCATTCACCTTCATCTAGATATAAAATAAAAGAGAATCACGCACTACTCACAAGTGTTTACCAAGTGGTTACCAGAGCAAAGAGGTTTCCTCTAATTCTTACTCTAATGGACCTCATATTCTATGCCGTATAATTTATACCACATTCTATTTCTTTACTTCCCATCCTTTTCCCTCGGCCAACAGGAAAAACGAAGGGGAGAAAGCATGAGAGAGAGGGAAAAAAAGTACAAAAGGTTAGAAAATGAAGGAAGAAGTTCTGGGGACCATGGGAAGGGGACTAAAGGAACAACAGTGTGGAATAAGGCTCAGTATGTCTGCCTTAGGGAGCCAGTTAAAATGCTGAGCGAGAATAGTACAAGGAGCCTTTAGCCTGTGTCAGGGGTGCCCTCTCCACCTATCTTCATCCTTAAATTAGCTTGTGGGAGGAAGAAGACGTCAGCACTGCAGCAAACTGGCTGAAAAAGGTCTCTGCAGCCAGCAACTGACCAGATCTACCTCCACCTTCTCACGCCCTTGGTTTCCGGAAGTCTCTGCGGGGAACTAAGGAAGTGATGGGCCGCGTGGTCCTTGGAGGAAGCCGAGCGCAAGAAAAGCAATTAGGCCAGAGAGGAGGGGGCCGGGGGAGTGGAGTCGGGTGTGAACGGAAACCTCTCAACAGCTGGCACCAGGGCTCTAAGGCTGCAAGAACTTTTTGACTAAGCTCAGCTTTCAGCTCCTGTCTAACATTCGTTCTTCCTGCTTTGCGTTTTTGCAGTCAGTTCAGAGCTCGTGTTTTGCCCTGCAAGTTTAAGAATTAATTATTTTCTTTTCTGGATGCTATGTAGAGTTGAGAGGTCGAAGGCCAGGAGAAGCTCCTTTCCCGCACTCATTGTGAATGACCAGAATGTGAGGGTAGTTGAATGGTCTTAAGGCTCCTGACTCCGAAGGTTCTGGTCTCCCACTCCGTGGAGGAGTGAGCTTGAATTCCGCTTCCGTCAGGGTCATACTTGTTTTTGTTATATTGCCCTAAATCATCCTTCAGTAGGGATCACGTAAGATTTCTTCTCTTTCCCCCACAACTCTCCTTCGGTTGCTCAGATGACAACCGCTCGCCTCTTCGCGTCGACAAATCCTGGACTCTCGCGCTTGAGTTCCTCAATGACTTCCACCTATAACTCCTCCCTTTCTGTCCATAAGGACATCAACCCATTTTACCGACGGTCGCTAACGGAGCCAGTGCGGCTGCACCACACAGCCTCACAGAAAAGTGGCAGCAAAGAAAAAGGGCGTCCTTTGTATCTCAGCCCAAAGAGTTACCAAAAGAACATTCCCGAGTTAGAAAACCTGGGGTATTTCCAGAGTGACCTGGACGCATTTAGAGACGTTAGCCCTCTGTGAGAGAGAGGCCGACAGCGGGTTTGCGCCCAGTAACGAAACAGCATATAGAACCCATCTTTTTCAAAAAGAATAAAGGGAAGAGCCTCCCTTTAGCGAAAGAGAACTCCAGACGGAAGCCAGAGGAAAGGGAGTAGTGGGACCGGCCGAGTATTAAAAATATTTCCCAACGCCACTTGCTAGAAGTTTCTCAAATTCCATTTTGGGGAAGCCAACGGTCCCGAGTGTGGAAATGGAGAGAACAGATGAAATGAGATGTAGTTTTTGATCTTTGTCAAACTATTCCTTGTCTCATGGAGAAGAATGATAATAGTCACTGGAAGGCTCAGAGACTCCCCCATGTCGGAAATTGCCTGTCCCTTGCATTATCTTAATTGTTTTTATGTTTCTTGAGCTTTGGCGGTGACTGGAACACAGTAAGTTTTCACGAAATGTGTTGATAAGGAAATAAATAATCAACGATCTTGAGACTCCAGCCAAGCCACAAACTCCAACGGGCTCTGTGGCGCAATGGATAGCGCATTGGACTTCTAGCGTAGACAAAGAGATTCAAAGGTTGCGGGTTCGAGTCCCGCCAGAGTCGTATATGTTTTGACACCAAATGGACACCCATGCCAATAATTTCTCTGTTCCTGTACAAATTGGACATTTCTCCACAGTGAGCAAATTCCACTTCCCCACATTTCTCACTGAGGTTCATTACTACTTTCTGGTCTTTGGTTCTGAGGAGTGTCTTCATAAGCACTCCCACGTGTCACTACAGTGGCTCCAAGACCAAATAAAGGGAAAGAGAATGGATACACGTGATACAAGTTGAATATTAAATGAATACTAATAACTACATATTTGTTATGAAAAACAATTTCAACTTGCTGTTTTCCCAGACTTTGCTTGAGGATTGCCGGGAGGCGTTCTAAATTGTGTCTGTAAGAATCCTGCAGCGTCCACTTATAAATGCCTCAGTTCTCTAGCTGGTGAAACTCAAGACCCAGGTCTGCTCTTCAGTCTCTCACTCTCAACCCTATAAGCGCTCATTGGTAGCACAAAGGCTTCGGCTCTAAAAGCTTAATTAAAATTTAATTTGCTTTTAAATGGATGATGGATGAGGTTGCCTAGCGCTAATTTTGGTCCAAAACCAGGATCTGTAAGTTATTCTCCCCACCTCCCTCCCCATGTACAAATGGAGATAGAGCCGAAAAATGTCTTCTTTCCCTCCTAGAACATGACTTCTTTAATTTCCTCCACTGGTGCCTAGTTTCAAGTATCTTCCCAGAAAATTATGTAACGTTCCACAGCATGGGTTGTACCATTGTATTATAAACACCTCGTATCTTATATCCAGATTGCTTAGCATCAAGTAATCTGGCCCACTCCCACTGAAGGCCCCTGAAAGTGTCTTCCACTTGCAATAATATTTCTTCTTCTGGACTACAGATCCACTGCATTGCCAGTAGTGTCTGCACCTGGCATGCTTCCATGTGATATGAAGGGAGAATTGGTTAACTTTTGCCTTTGCTTGCTGAGCCTGTGCTCATAAATCCCCCAATAAAGTTTTTTCTTAAGCCGTGTCATATGACATGATGGGTTTTCCCCTCTTTAACTTGCACAACGATTTGGTGATGATGTACCCTTTCACCACAATCAGCAGGTGTCGCAATTAACCACCTATAGAATATTGTCCGCTACCCATTCCTCATATTATGTCACGTGTCTAGCAGGCTAGGCAAAGAAATAGGATGTGGTGGTTTCACAGCCTCTGACCCTTATTTATTCCTGTATAAATTTCTTAGTAAGTTACCTTTGTCATATATTAAATTTACATGTATATGTTGACGATTTCTGAATTCTCTATTTCATCACTTGTTTTATTGGTTGATCTCTGCACCAACAATGCATGCTCTTAATTACATGAGTTTTCTAATAAGTCTTGATAGCTAGTATGATAAATACTACTATCTTTTTCTTCTTCAAAATTCTCTTGACTGGTGCAATCACAGGACTTACATTTTCTGTTTCCCTTCCCTCAAGGATCACAATCTTGCACTGCCTGTTTCTTAAACTCTGTTTTCTAATGGTTATTTCATTTTTTCCCCCTAATTTTTGTATAGACAGAGGGTAACTCCCCTAGCTGTTAATCCTTCATGGGTGGAAGTAGAATTTTCATTTTAAAAAATAATGCATCACAGAGATCACCAATTATTTTCAACATTCCATAGTAGTTTTGTTAGATTTTTAGATTTATTTTAGATTTATTGATGAGGTCATCAATAAATAAGTCTGTGTACAGACTCTCTTAATCAGTTGATTGATTTCTTTTTATCTATGTATTCTATTCCCTGTATCTTTCTTCTTCATAGGAAATCATTCTAATGCATTAAATGTTTGCATTCTTATCATGTTTCCTTACCAAATATGCAATGTTTTGTGAATATTTTATTGCATATTATGTGAATTATATTTTACACACATATTTTATTTCTGACTTTTTCCATAACCATCATTATTGTATTTATATGTCCTTCAAATGCTGAGCACATCTCATGGTGCGCATCCATCATATTTTGCCTTTCTATACTCCCAAGGAGATGCCCTTTTAGTTCTTGATACAACAAGTAACTCTGCCCAAACATCTTCATACACATTCCTTCCGGGACCTGTGTGAAATTTTCCCTGGATATATCCCAAGAGACGTAATAGTTAGAGAATATGTTCTGCATATATATTGATTGGGTTGATTGGCGCCAGATTGCTATCCAGAATAAATGCAGCATTTCCAACAAAACTGAGTATCCATAAAAACCTGACACTCTGTGGCATTATCAAGCTTAACAGCCTAAGAGTTGTAAAGTGATATCACATCGAGTTTCCATCTCTCATCTAATCGACGACTCTGAGAACTTCATGGTTTTTATGGTTGTTAATTTTTTCCTGTAAACTCCTGTAAACTGCTAATCTCTATTGCTTGCTCCCTAATTATATCTGCTGCTTTTAATTTAAGGTTTACAGGCAATTCTTATATGTTAATGCTTTATCAGTTTCAAATAATTTTCTTGTGATTTAGTAATACCTATTTTATTTTCAGACCTAGTAAGAATACCAAAAGCTATTTTGCTGATGATATATTGTTCGTGTCAAGATTAAACATCTTCAGAGCTAAGCACAGGTACAAAATGTGTGGTGAAAGAAACTAAAGCCAAAGCCACTGCCTAGGTGCCGGGCTGGAAAATCTACTTTCTTTCTTCTTCTTCTTTTTTTTTTTTTAAAGATTGGCACCTGAGCTAGCATCTGTCACCAATCTTTTTCTTCTTCTTCTTCTCCCCAGAGCTCTCCAGTATGTAGTTGTATATTCTAGTTGTAAGTCCTTCTGCTTCATGCTATGTGGGACACCACCTCAGCATGGCTTGATGAGCGGTGCCATGTCCCAGTCCAGGATTTGAACCAGCAAAACTCTGGGCTGCCAAAGCAGAGTGCTTGAACTTAACCACTCAGACACAGAACCGTGCCTACTTTCTTTCTTCTTTATATCTCTGTGTGTATCCACACCACCTTTATTAGCTTTTATATGCAAGAACATTCAGCCTTTCATACTTATGAATTAGTACCGAAGGTCCATATGGAAGGTCTCCAGCTCAGCGTTGCTGCAGTTCCTGAGTCCTCTTTTCCTCCTGGCGGCTCATGATGTGTAAGCTCTCCATATGGCAATATGGGGAGAATTCCTTTCCATGCACATAGGTGAAAGAGTGGGGGAAATAGTTTGGAGATGGGAAAAATCTTTCTTCAAGTTGCTTTCAGTCCAATTTCCCTCACCTCAGTGGAACGAAATTCAATTTTGACTAATTTAGTTTAATATATCTAGATGAGCTCCATTCAATAAACCACTATTAAATCTGGCCTGTAATAGGTTTTGCCAAGTAGTTAGATTCACAATTGAAGGCTTAGGGTCTCTCCGTAGGACACTGAGTCTAGAATCTTTAGATTGAGAACAGGATGCAACAAGATATGAGAGCAGGAGAAAAGAAAGAATCAGAACATCAGGTATCAGGAAGAATTTTGGGGGCTTAAATTATGCTTGAAATCCTATGGGAGGAAAAGTATATTCTGTCACTCTCAAAGCTGAAAACATCGTTCTCATTCCTTTGAGTGGCTACATATTGTAAGTAGAGCTGTTACTGGAGCCAAGGACTTCTGAATAAGAACTTTTAAGTAACTGAAAATGGGGCAGGGGATAGACAGATTATATTGATGCTAATGAGAATGCAGTAACAAGGCAGAAGTAGAAATGGCATGCACATTTCCTGGGAGTCCAAAGATAAATAGTCATAGAGAGGACATCCACAAGGAATCTGGTCTGTCACAGTGAGAAGAAAAATTGCTTGGAGCTTTTGCTCAGTTTTGGAGAGTTGGTACTAACAATGCCAAGATTCCAGGTCATAACTTTATCTTACACCACTTTCATACATTCCTTAGGACATAACCAAAATTATGAGTAAGAGTGATGGTTGAAAGAGTAAAGGGCTGGTGATCTTTTTCCTGGAAGAAAAGTGTGAGGCATCTGGATATGAACCAGCTGTGGAAGTGATGGCCCTGGCTTCACTTCTAGGATGACAACACAAAGCCTACACTTCTGTGGCAGAAAATAGGGAAAAGGGCAGAATGCTAGGAATCTCTTGGAGAAGAGTGGCACCCTGGAGATTTAGAGGGAAATCAAGAAGGGGTAAAGGATGGCTCCCTGAGGAGTTCAGTCAGCATCTCCTCAGTTTGGACAAGGCACAGTTGCCCTGGGCTCTGGAATCTTGGCCTAGTTTCACCACAACACCTCATCACTGGGAGAGCAATTGTTTCTTTTTCCTTAACATTCTTGAGGTATTGGTGGACTGTATTTGCAGAATCCCACTTAAAACCTTCTCTCATCCTTAGAGAATTTTGTCTCTAAAATTTTTTACTTCAGAATGATACAAACTCATTAAAAATGAAATAGGCTAAAATTATGCATTTGAAAGCCAAGGAGTGAATCTGGATGACTCGGCACCTGATCACAAGAGAAGGAGCCTAAAATTAGCTTCACCAAAGACTTTGATGAAGGAAGGATGATAAGTTTGGACTTTGATAACTAAAAGATTAATAATAATACAGAGGACCAAGGGAATATAGGATCTGCACAGACTTGAAGAAGGCACCAAAAATGTCTGAACAAGTTTTAATGACCACTCTTGCTTGGCAAGGAAGCAGCCTCTCTGGTAGAAGGAAGAAAGGAGAAAGTTAGTCTGAGGGAACAAGAAATAAACCTGGGGGAAATGGCTTTGCCTAAAAATAATTTAATAAAACAGTTTAAAATGGCTTTGCCCAATTCTTCTTCTGGAACATTGGACTGTCACTATCTAAAAAAGAAAAACCTACAGAGATAACCATAAAGTGATTATCTTAGGCTCTATTTTCCAACCCATCATCCATAAATCAAGTGGTCAAGACACTACAAAAAATTCCTTTGGTTTTCTATATAAAGTGAAATGGCCATTTCATTTTTCTTTTAAGAACAAATAAACGGTACAGACAATGATATTGTACTATAATTATCAAACTTGCTAAGAGACTAGAACTTAATTATTCCAACCACTAAAAAGAAATGATAATTATGTAACATGATAAAGGTGCTAATTATCACTACAATGTCAATCATATTACAATACATAAGTGCAACAAATTTTAAAAAATTCAATGAGACTCTACTCTATGCCAGTCTCTGTTACATTTTAGATATACAGCAATAAGTGAAAGAAATATGGTCGCTGCTTGCAATCCTGACTTCTTTTTCAGTTATATCATTTTTGTGTTCAGAGATATAATAATGCATTTCTTATACAATTATAGCCAGACAACTAAATGAGGGTCCAACTGACAAGAAGCAGGTGGCTTCTTCAAAATTGAATTTCTGAATTGGCTCTGATGGTGTGGTTGTGTGATTGTGTGGGAGGGAATGTAAATATTCACAGTAGATCCTATCTCTATTAATAAAGAAAGTTATAAGGTTGAAACTTAAACAAATAAACAAACAACAACAAACAATAGAATAAAAAATTTATTGTAGATGTAAATTGGTGAAAAGAGTCACTGGATACATTTCCTCTTACATATTATGATATTGTCTTCAAATTTCTCAGTGTCTTTCTGTTAAAATGCATATTTTATAAACAACAAATAATTGGGCCTTCTTTATCCAATCTGGCAATTTCTCTCTTTTAATTAGAATTGTAGTTTTTTGGTTTTTGCTTTTTTTGTTACAGTTAATGTAATAATTAACAGGGTTGAGTTTAAGTGTACCGTTTTGCTATTTGTCACTTTTGTTCTTTGTCCCTCTATTCTTCCTTTTCTGTCTTCTTTTTGAGTTAATTCTCTCAGTTTCTAGTATTCCGGCTTCCCTGATATCCACCTTCCTCAGTCTAGCAATATTGCCCCTTTCTCCTTGAGCTCAGTCCACTGTACACTGAATGAACTGGTCTCCAGGGGGAAAGAGCTGTGTAAATGTAGACATAATCCAGTGCGCTTCCTTCTATTGAGTAAAATTCCCTCCGTTTTCTTCCAGCCTTTGGTCACTCACCAGTGGTTTTTAAATAGTTTACATTTTCTTCAGGGTTTTAATTATTATCAGCAGGAGAGCTCATCCAGTACAAGTGACTCGATCATGACTGGAAGCTGTAACTCCTACACGTAGATTTTATCAGATGATTAAAGTGAACATCCGTAGAACCACCAAAGAGGGCAAGATGGAACATTATTACACCCTCAAAATACCCTGTGTCTTTTTCCAATAATAATGTTCCCTCCAACGGAAGTAATAATTATGTATTCTGATTCCCATGGTAATCACATCGTTATCTTTATGATTTTACTAATTTAGTATGCATTCCAAATATTATAGACTTATCTTGGTTGTTCTTAACCTCAAATACGTTGTCATACTATACGTATTTGTTTATGATTCCCTTCTTTTTGGTCACTATTATACTGATATGATTTTTCATATTTTTGCTTTATCTAGTTCATTTATCTTAATTGTTATACAATATTTCATTATTTATTTATTCTATTAATTTATTTTCTCATGTATATGCAGGGGATATAGAGGAGATGTAGTAGTGAGAATAATCAACACTGGCTGCTGAAACAAACATCTCCAGGATTTCTATGGCTTATCTCAATGCACAATAAAATTTATTTCTTGCTCATGCAAAGACCAATTCAGATAGTATGGCTTTGTTGGGTAGCCCTTCTCCATGTGGTAACACAAGTATCCAGGCTGCTTCTAGTTTCTATATCCTTTACCTCTTAGTGCTTCACTTCTATCCATAATGATTCAAAAACTTAGGGAAATCACACTATGCAGAAGATTCTTGGCCTACAAGTTACTCATATCACTTCTATATATATTCTATTGGCCAGAACTAACAATGTACCCAAAGGAGGCTGGCAATTATGGAGGCACATGTGGATACTGTTGAGCACTAACAGACTCTGCCATTTGGATCTTCAAGTCTATTAAATAATACCTCTCTGTTTTCCAAAGTAGTTGCACCAATTTAATTTTCACTACAATATATGTGAGCTATTGTTGTTCTAAATTTGTAGCAATAAATTGTTTTGACAGAAATATTTCTTTTTCTCATATGAAGTGTGTACATTGGTATGATACTGTGATTTTTAATTCCCATTTTATTAATTGCTAATGAGTAAGCACCTGTTCAAATGTTAGTTTTCCACTTGGATTTCATTTTGTTTGAGGTGCTTGCGCAGGACTTTTGTGTATTTTCTATTTGGTTATTTGCCTTTTATCAGTAATTTTTAATAGTTTAAAATATAATTAACATAGTCCTTTGACAGTTATATGCATTGTAGATATCTTCTCTATCTCTGCAGTAACTTTTTATGGTGTTTTTTGATAAAAAGAAAATTTTAAATTTTAGGTATTTGTCTATATTAATTCTTCTAATAATACTTAGAAATGTTTGTACCTTTGTTTAAGCAAATTTCCATTGCCGAAGCCAGAAGTTAATTTTCCTACAGTCTCTCTAAAATCATATGCCTTTCACATTTTATTTTTAATTCCTCTTTCTGTAAGATGAGCTCTTGAAACATTCGACGTAACAATAGCTGTGTAGTAGCACTTAAGGCTCTGGAGATTAAACATTTGAGCATTGCAATATAGATAATTAGTAAAAGAAAGATTTTTGTCAGTGTTTGCAGCATATTTTTAAAGTTATGAATCATATGTATCTAAATTAAACCAGGAGAACAGACCTCAACCCAATTTGAAGTGTTCACAAAGTCAATGTGGACATAATAGCTAAACTATCTACTTTTTATTTGTTTATTTTTTGAACTTTTAATAATATTTGTGATCCCAGAAAAGTCTATCAGGATGCAAGTATAACATCCTTTGCCTGAGACAGTACTTGTTTCATGTCAATGTCAGTATTATATCAAAAGTGGCTCTATTTCTGCCCAAACTTAGGAAAGCTAAATCCCATGAAAAGTCACCAGTGGTGTTTGATGGAGATAGAAATCTCCCTTTCTGGGTATAATGTGACAGGGAATTTGGGAATTTTGTTTATTATCTAAAAGGTCACTTTGTAGTTAAGTCCAAAGTTCTACGGAACCTCGTCCTATATCAAAAGGAGCAGGCACCAGAGACGTTGGGTGGGATCCAAAGGAAAGTGAGTACAAATTCAGTAGTTGGTTTAATTGTTTTTTTTAGCTGAATTATAAGCAAGTTGTAGCCAGAAGCCATATTCACACCAAGAAGTTAGTCAAGCTACAAAGAGTAATATTAAAGATAGGGACCCTACAGCTTTCATAGTTAAGAGAACATGTCTGTTAACAACTCAAAATCTCAAACCAACAAAAAGAAATAAAATATCTTAGAAAATAAATAACAACAGTACACAATGCAAAGCATGCCAATCTGTTGCTTTCATTAATTTGTTTCATGGATCTTAGGAAGAAGCTGTCTACTTCATATAGTTATCAGTTTGGTTCAGCAGTTTTGGGTGGAAGCTGTTTCCTTTTCGTAGTCATCTGCTTTTCAAAGATTCCTAAGAATCCAGAGTTGGAGGTCTCCAGTGGAGACAGTCTTCTAGTGATTTAAGGGTGGGATTTAAAACAGGATGACGTTTCACAGGATGCTGTAGAAAATATTTCTGGCAACTGTTGAATATGAAACTGTCTTCTGTGTATGTCTCTTGTAATATTTAGCAGTGTTATCCTGTAATAAGGCAGAGACTGGGACTAGAGCAGTAGTCTCAGATTCATGGTATTCAGTTACTGATTCATAGGCAGAGCAATGGGCTCCCAGAGAAATTTATCTCACTGTTATTAAAGCCAAAAATAATATTAAGGCTAACGAAGTTTAAGAAGTTCTGAAAGTTTGGCAAGCTTAAGTTTGAAATTTTCACTTCTCCTTTCTATCTTATCTGCAGAACAAGGACAATACGGGCAGTGGAGAGTAGGAGTAAGCATTAGCATCTTACAAATCTCCTTAGTAACAATTCTGAGAAATTGAGTCTACCTCACTAAATAGGTAATACAGATTTCATCAAGTAGGAAAACTGAGTCATGCAACATTCTTGCTATTGTTAAAATTATGGTTTTTTGACAAAAGAAAAACTTTGATCCACTTGAAAATTGTCACATAATGACCCAGCATATTTATATCCTATTTTTAGGGACAATGAAATAAAATTAATTTGTAGGATGTGCAAAAGGGACTTGAGGCTCTGACCCCAGCATCTTCACAGTTTTGAGAGGGTTACATTGTAAGCAGGTCAGATAAGCATTAGAAACATTGTTGGCTGCACCTTTAACATTTTCTTACCAATCCTGGTTTAAGATTGTTGTCAACTTATCTATGGCATAGTTGTAAGACTACAGCTCCAGCTAATGTATTAAATAAGTCAGCTCTAGCAGAATTAAGATAGTGGGATCATCTCTTGTAGCATAACACAAATAATTTGTGAGGTGTAGCCAAAGATTATCCTCTGAGTAGGAATAGAGCATGAGCAGTGAGGATCTTTTGATTTACATCATAACATATATTACAATTGTTCTTGATTGACAATCACTTTACAGACAATTATTATAGCTGTCTTTGTGTTTGAACATGAGCATGTTCTCTGTAAGCTGAAAAGTAAAAGATCATTGAAACATATTTATATTAATATATTTTACTGTTATGAATTGAATTGTTCCCCCTGCCACATATGTTGAAGTCATAACCCCTAGTGCCTCAGAGTGTGACCTTATTTGGAAATAGGGTCATTGCAAATGTAATTAGGTAAGTTAAGATGAGGTCATTAGGATGGGTCCTAATTCAACATGACTGGTGTTCTTACAAAAAGGGGAAATTTGGGCACAGAGACAGATACACATAGAAGGAAGATGATATGAAAAGCTACAGGGGGAACACTATGTGAACATGAAGATGATCATCTGCAAGCCAAGGAGAGAGGTCCGGGACATATTTTCCCTCACAGCCCTTAGAAGGAAGCAACCTTGCCAGCATCTTGATTTGGGGTTTCTAGCTTCTAGAACTGTGAAATAAATTTCTGTTGTTTAAACCACTCAGTTTGTCATTGTTTAAGATGTTAAGATTGTGTAAGCCACCTCCTGTGATTGATTGTGTTGTTTAAGCCACCTGGCTTGTTTTGTTATGGCATCTGTAACAAACTATACTCTCAGGCATAATTAACCTAGGAAGATTGTTTTTCTCTTTTGAATTTCAATCTTGGTAAATAAAAGAGTTCTCAAATATTTCTGAGTTAGTCAAAATTTGAAAATGACTAAGTAAGCCTAATTATTTCTATTGTTCTTCTTTTTTTTTTTTTCCTGACAATCCTGGGCCACTGAAGCAGAACATGTGAACTTAACTGCTGTGCCACTGGGCCAGCCCTGTTCTTCCTTTTTATAAAGTGGAGGAATAAATCTGTGTGTTACCTGGAGGCCATTCTAGAAAACCTAAAGAATTTAGGCATAAAAGACATCTTACTTTTCAGTACTCTGAATTTAAGGCTTATTTTTGGGAAAATCAAGTCAAGATGAATTGTCATGGGAGACAAGACATGAACACAAAATCACTTGAAGCAATGTGTGGTTATTTGAAGACAATGCTAATAAGTCATAGTATGCTGCCTAATAGTCATCATATTTTGGAAAGACTTGAAGCATTGCTAGCTTGATTCAGATGGACTTAAAAATTTAAATGGATTAGAAATTACATGGAATTTCTATAACAAACATTATCCATATTGAAATTAAGATATTGAGATAGAAATTGCATATTGTATTATTTTTTTCTTCCTAAAACTCACTGAAACTATAGTAAAAAGATTTTTTAAAGCACAAATATAGGAAGAACAGAAAAGAAGATAAAAGCAAGAAATTTCAAAGCTAAAAAACAGATGGACAAATAGTAGTAGATTTTGCAGAACTGACCTGATTTATATAAAAAGTTCTTCAAAAGGCTCAAGAACTGAGAGCACTATGTACTGGAGGCTAAAGGGAAACTTAAACTAAAGCAGATTGTCTGAAATCTGAGAAGGTGTTAAACCCCTACATTCTCTGTACGTGTGTATTAATGAGTGTTTGTCCTTCCCCCACCCAGGAAAAAATCTGGAGATTTATTTTTCAAAGATACTAAAGAATGGGGTTAGACTGTTACAGTTGAGGATATGAGTACCATAATGAGAACAGGAGAGGTTAAGCATCCAAAGAAATATGAATGCTGAAGGCCGAAATCCTCACTCTTTCCCAAGCCCTACTCTCAGATCTCTGCCACATAGGCCTTTACCCTGCTGACAGGGCTGAAAGAAAAACTCTGGAGATAATGACCAGTCCAAAATGAATGATCAAAATACTGAGAACATATGTGTAGGGCAACCAGTGTAAATTGGGAGAGTATAACTTAAAAGATAAGCATATCAAGAGTTCTTTCCATCATTCCCTCAGCTTTTGAGTTGTTTTTATAACCTAAAAACCCCTTTAGAATCCTCTCCACTAAAACAGTGGAGAAAAACAAACAAACAAAAAAGATGAGACTTAAGAAGCAGGAAATCAGCTCAGGAGAGAGATACAACACACTATGAACAGAAGAGCAAAGAGAAGTTCAGAAGACAGCTGTGCAGCAGGCCAGCAGAGGTCAACTGGAAAAATATCTTCAAGAAAAAATACTTGGGCTGATAGATTACCTGATTTGATTGATCTTGTGGCAAAATTCTACTGAAAGCTATTTGGAAGTTAAGGCAGAATTAGCAATAGATGCAAACGATCCTAGGCACATTAAAGTTCTCCTTTTAAAGTTTGCCTCTTTGCTCCCACCTGTCTCCTGCTGGGACTCCCATTGACCTAAGCAAACTGGAACCCAGAGAGCATGAAAACCCATACAGGTGGGTTCCAAAGGCCTAGATCAGCGTGGAGTAGGGAGAAGAGTGAATCTGGAGAGCCACAAAAAAAAAAAAAAAAAAAAAAATAGCATGAGCACAAAAGGAATTGACAGTGTGAAAAACAGTGAACAATACAGAGGACAGAGAAGGAGAAGCACAAAAACAGATCTAAAATTTCAAAAAGGGTTAGACAGACAAGGATAAGTAAAAAGAAAAGCAAAGGAATCCAACACAAGAATTACTAGATTTGCCATCAAAGAAACAAAGCAGAACATGTATTTAATAAATACTTTGGGCTCTAGTAGGCAGAGCCACCCTTAGGGTCAGTGAGACACAGGCAAATTTCTTTTTCTTTCTTCCTTTTTCCCTTTTTTTTTTTTTGCAGGGCTTCTGTCTGCAAAAATAACTTAATTTTAAAGTGTGTTGAAAAGTTATGGGCCAGTGTGAGGCATAGTAACTTGATGAAGATTTAGAATAATGGACAGAGGTGCTTACATATTTGTTTATTGTCCAATTGATGCAAACGGAGAATTTTAGGGGGGGGGGCAGGCACCATCTCCTCCTGGTCAGGACCGAGAACTACCCTTCACATGCTTTATTGTCAAATGCACTGTTCCTGACTAATTTCGTATTTCCTACCAGGACAAAAAGTTTGCTATTGCTACTCACAATTCAACAGCTTGTCTATTTGTAGTTAAACAACATAGATCTCTTCCTCTGCATTTCCTTAATATCATTTACTTAGTGCTGGTTACATCGTTACTCGAGACACTGCATCATCGATCTGTCACCAGTAAATGCTAGCTTATGGTGACTCAAAGTTCACTGTGCTTTGTTAATGAAGACCACAAATGCAAGTCTTACTCAGAATATGCAGGATAATGTGAATATAATGCCTTTTTCTGGTCATGTTAAGTTTATCTCTTTTTGGAATTGTAATGAGAAAATGAAGAACAACATTTTACACTCCTAAAATATCATTGCTTTCTATGCTGATTGCGTTGCACTATGCATTCCTCCATACGTTGCCACCATACAGAAGGTTAGGCAAAGGTCTTGTAGGTGGAGGTTAGAAGAGGGTCCTGTTCATGCAAAGAATGTCTGTTCCTTGTCCAGAACATTGATTGGAGCCAAGAAGGGATATCAATCACAAGGGCCTGTTGGCGTTGTGAGACAATGGCTTCGAGAGTCGCGGAGGAGAAAGGTGTTGCTACTCCCCGACATTGACGTGGAGTGTGCGGAGGGGAAGTGTTGACTGCCTTTGGGGCCAGCGGTGGGAGTGGGAGCAGAGAACAGGATAAAGGATGCCTGTTATCACCCCCACTGCCCTCAGGCGCTGCAGAGCGGAGGTAGCCTACTGGTGAGAACACGGACGGGCGAGCCCAGAGACCTAAATTGTGTCCGATGTGAGTTGCAGTCACCCCAAATCGGCGTATCAGCACCATCTGGCGGCAAGATTTCTCAGGATCCCATGTAAGGAATGCCACACCCATCAGCAGGAGCTGTTCGCTTCCCAGGTGGGTTTTTTGGAACCGGTCTCCTCTACACTGCACGACCATCCGAAAAGGCTGGACACAGTCTCGGACTTAGAATTCTCAGGAAACCTCGCCGGGCCTCCTACGGCGACAGGCCGGAGCAGGAACCGGGGTTGCCAGGTCCAAGAGAGGTACTGCTGGAAGGGGAAGGGCAGCTGCTTAGTTAGAATCTTCCGGATTCCTCATCCGGAGACCGTAGTGAGCAATAAGAACTCATACACAGAAACAAAATTCCCAGTGAATTTACGACACATTAAAATCTGACACTGCAAAATGCACTAAGTGCTGCCTTAGAAAGCCAAACAGGAGTCATATAGGGAGTTAGGACAGGCCCTCAGGGCAGAATAGGGATGCAGAGGAATCCCAGAGGGAGCAGGCCTCAGAAACATTGAGCTCTAATCTCTCCTAGAAGTAGAGAACCAAACCTGAGCTGAAATCTCTGCAAATAGAACTAAGATTATATAAGACACTGTCTCGGGTGAAGGAGGCTAAGAAGGCTGAGAAAGTGCTTGTGTTTGACTTGGGAGCATCTAAACGACTGCCAGGAAAACACAACTTTGGAAACTGAGTACTTCACCTTAAAACATCAAGGAAATACCATTCATCATTTCAGTCCATGAAAAGAAGTCCAAGTTTTTCAGAGCGATGGATAGAAATCCTCCTGACTTGGGCTAGGTTCTGCGAGCCACGGGAAGCATGATTACAGAGGGACCAAAGCTCATGCCTTCACTGAAGCAGCATAACAGGGAATCTTTCAGACCTGAAGCCTGGAAAGTTGGTTACCCTGCTTCCTCTTTTATCTCCAGTAGCCTCCTGCTACTGTTTCAGGGAAATCTATCTCATTTAGATCTGAATAGAAGTATGCTGATATCCATGAAAGCTGCAATAAATAGAAATATAAAAATTACAGCTTGATCTTCTTCTATACCTTATAAATTTGTCAACAAAATATGGCTACAAAGAATAATAACAAATAACTTATCATTCCACCATTAATTTATAAAAATCATAATGAAGCATTAATAGCTATGAAGAAAAAACCACAAAAGAGAAATACAAGAATTCAGGGAATATAGTGCCAGAAATAAATATTTTGTGACAAGAAAATGAAGGTTGCGAAATGGGGAATGAGATAACTTATAAAGCAGAAGCAAAAGACAAAAATATGTCAGATTTATGGGGCTGGTGTCATGCCCGAGTGGTAAGTTCCCATGCTCCACTTCAGTGGCCCAGGGTTTACCAGTTCAGATCCAGGGTGTGGACCTACACACCACTCATCAAGCCATGCTGTGGCAGCATCCTACATAGAAGAACCAGAGTGACCCACAACTAGCATATACAACTATGTGCTGGGGCTTTGGGGAGGAAAAAAAGAGGAAGATTGGCAGCAGATGTTAGCTCATGGCCAGTCTTCCTCACCAAAAAAAAAAGTCAGAATTAAAGACTAAAATTACAAAAACCACAAGGGGGAATTGACACCAGTGATGGCACATAAATGGATAGTGAGAATAGAAATGAAAATGGAAAAAAAGAAAACCCAGAAAAATGTGATCAAATAAATTATAAAAGTAACTATAGTTGTAGGACAGAGGTTGCTAATCTATAGCTAGGGGCCAAATCCACTCCACTACCTGTTTTTGTATGGCCTCAAGCTAAGAATGATCTTTACTTTTTTTTTTCTTTTTTGAGGAACATCAGCCCTGAGCTAACATCTGCCACCAGTCCTCCTCTTTTTGCTGAGAAAGATTGGCCCTGAGCTAACATCTGTGCCGATCTTCCTCTACTTTGTATCTGGGACGCCTGCCACGGCATGGTTTGACAAGCAGTGCATAGGTCCGCACCTGGGATCTGAACTGGCGAACCCCTGGGGCCGCCAAAGCAGGACGTGCAAACTTAACTGCTGCACCACCAGACCAGCCCCCTCGATCTTTACATTTTTAAATGGTTCAAAAAATCAAAAGAAGAATGATCTTGGTAATACATGAAAATTGTAGAAAATTCAAAATAAACTTTATTTGAATAAAGTTTTAGTGGCCATGCTCATTCATTTATTATTGTCTACGGCCACTTTCATGTTACTCTGCTCAATACCAGAATTGAGTCGTTGCTATAGAGACGTGATGGCCAGTGAGGCCTGAAATATTTACTCTCTGGCCCTTTACAGAAAAAGTTTGCCAACTGCTGATATAGAATATAGGCAAGGAAGATTTTAAAAAATACACATAAATGGAATTCCCATGAAAAGAAAAACAGAGTCTATATTATTATATGAGAAAATATTCATAATCTAAAGGAAGAATATAGATAGAATATATCTATTTGAAAGGTCATAAAGCATACCAGGGAAAATTGATCCAGAATGGTCAGCAACAGCATATTTTCTAGTAAAGTTATTTGACTTTGAAGATAAAGAATCTTTTGGGTAGCAGCTCCAAAGATCAAGTTAACACTGGGGCAAAGAAAATTATATTGGTGTCAGATTTCTCTACGATAACATCCAATGCTGGAAATATTGATGTAGAGAAACATCCACAATGCACTCAAGGACATATACTGTGAGCCAAGGTTTTATATATTCAGCTAAGCTCTGTTTTGAGTCAAATATTATGGATTAACTATTTGAAAATGCAAGAGGTCTGGAAACATTGATCATATAGGCCTTCCTTGAAGAAACAACAATAGGAAGTATTCTAGGCAAACAAAAAAAGGGGAGAAATTCCAGCAAAAGAATTGGGATGGGGTACTGGATGTATTAAACTGAAGATCTAGCCCCACAACAATGAGAAAGTTAAGGATAACCAGAGAAAATAGAAATGGTGTATGCTATAACATCATAACTAAAAATTTGAAAGAGTATGGAGCAATATCATAGAAAGTATAATAAACTTACTGTATGTTTAATCTCTCATAACTTAGAGAAAAAAATATTATTTAATGATGACAAATATTCTATGCATAAGATTGTTAGGGGTCAGCCCCGTGGCCGAGTGGTTAAGTTTTGCTTGCTCCACTTCACCAGCCCAGGGTTTTGCTGGTTCAGATCGTGGACATGGACCTAGCACTGTTGCTCATCAAGCCATGCTGAGGCAGCATCCCACACAGCACAGCCAGAAGGAACTACAACTAGAATATACAACTATGTACTGGGAAGCTTTGGGGAGAAGAAAGAAAAAAAGAAAGAGGAAGATTGGCAACAGATGCTGGCTTAGGTGCCAATCTTTTAAAAAAAAAAAAAAAGATTATTAAACGCTACCAAAGCAAACGCTAAGAGATGTAGTATTGACTAAAATTTGGTTGGAAATAAGATGGACAGACGGAGAGAAGAGAAGGAAATCCTACGAGTTAATTCCAACAGTAATCTAATTAGCCTTCTAATAGTTGATAAAGGAGTTGAAAACATTGTGAGCAATGCCAATAGTTAATTACAACAAACAAGGCAAATGCTTTTCAGAAATTTTCCTTGGCTTTTGATGTGTGGATAGATGTTACCAATTCTGCTTAGTTTATTTGATGATAGAGAATACTAATTTTGAATCTCAATTAAGCAAAACATTATTTCTCCAAAAAGAATCCATTCTTCTCATTAATAGGCCTATATTACAAAAAATTTTACTCAATTTTGTAATTATATTTTGAATTTGGTTAAAAATTTTGTTTTCTCTTTCATTATGTAAGTATCTACATAACATCCTTGATTTTGCCTCTTGGCAAAATCTGACCCTTTACAGAAAAGATTTGCTGACCCGAGATGTAGAGAATGTTGGATTCGGGTTATCTGAAGTAGGGCAGGGATATTTGAAGTCTTCAGCTACTGGAATTCTAGGACATTTCTGGAGACAAGAAAATCCTACCTTTTAGAGAGGGCCAGAATTCAAACTCATATATGTGCTTGACTCAAAGTCCTTCTAATTTTACTTTTCTACATTGCTTTAAAATAATATTCTGGGTATTCTACCTGAGGACCAAAACAAATATAATTAAGCAAACAACAGCAAACAAAACAACACTCCCAAATCATCACCCACACATGAAATAGGTAACCTTAGATAACTGACCACCAATTGTTGCTTATAATATTTGGATTGACTTCCATAGGAATTAAAATTTTCTGAAAGCTATTAACTAGAGGACTAATAAATATTAGTATGAAGAGCGACCAGTGCATGAAAAACTCTCACCTTCACTGACTCAGGAAAGATAGAAGAAACCATTTGTGGGAGGCTGAGTAGTGGCACTCCCAAAGATGTCCACATTCCAAGAACCTGTGAATATGTTACCTCACATGTAAAGGACTTCGCAGATGTGATTAAGTTTGGGATGTTAAAATGGGGAGATTATCCTTGATAATCCAGTTGAGTCCAATGTAATCATAAGAGTCTTTATAAGAGCAAAGCAGGAGGGTCAAAAAAGACAGAAAAAGAAGATGTGTTGATGGAACCAGAGGTTGAAGTGATGTACTTTTGAAGACGGAGGACTGAGCCATGAGTCAAAGAATGCAGGCGGCCTCTAGAAGCTGGAAAAGGCAAGGAAACAGATTCTCCCCTGAGGACTCCAGAAGGAACACAACCTTGTCTAATCTTAGCCTATTGACCTCCAGAACTGTAAGAAAATAAATTTGTATTGTTTTAAACCATGAGGTTGTGGTAATTTGTTATGACATCCATGGAAAACTAATACACCACTTATGAATCAACAGTGGTTATAAAACAAGGACAGAGTTTCCTTCCAGTCCAGGGTTTCCCAATTCTGGCGTTATTGACATTTTAGGCCAGATAATTTTTAGTTGCAGGGGCTGTCCTATGCATTGCAGACTGTTTAGCAGCATCCCTGACATCTTCCCACTAGATGCCAATGCACCATCCCCCAGTGTGACAGCCAGAGATCTCTCCAGACATTGCCAAATGTCCATGGGGGCTGAGATGGGGAGCAAAATCACCCCTGGTTGAGAATCACAGTTCTAGTGCTTCTGCCTATCACGTTTCTTATCTTATGTCATAGAATATATCACATTCAACCTCTTCACTTCACAGCCCATACCCCTAGGCTAGCAGAGAGAAATGAGGGGGAGAAGGTGTGCAAGAAAGGAAAGAGGAAGGCCCACAGAGGAAGAAAAAGAGAGGATCAGTCGAGGGCAATGGAGAAGGAGGGACATGCAGAAGTGTGGAACGATGCTCAAAACACCTGCCACTTACCCTCACAGAACTGTTAAAATACTGAAAATAGGAACTTCTAACCTTTACTTTATCTGTACCTTGGCTTATATTTTAATGCTGATATATTACAGTATTATTATGATTATATTACAGTAATCTACATGATTATTCCATGTAGATAGTCATAAACATGTCATTTCTAGCTAAAGGAAGAGAGGAAGAAAGAAAAGATAGGAGGGCAGGCAGGTAGGCATAAGGGAAAGACATCTAAACCACTCTAAGAAGGGTGAAATATGGGTGATAACGGAGGGAGAAGGGTAAAATTCGGTAATGCCACCTAAGGAGGAGGTTGTGATTCAACCAGAGAGGTTGCAGAATGTGAACGTGGTAAAACCAAAACAGCATCCTGTCAGAAGTGGGATTCGAACCCACGCCTCCATTCGGAGACCAGAAACCCCGAGTATGGGAAGTTGAAACTTGAGTCTGGCGCCTTAGACCACTCGGCCATTCTGACACGCTCGTCTGCAAAGGTTGTATAATCAACTACTGTAGTCAACAGCTCGTGAGACCTGTATTACATCCAGAACATATAGGGTCAAACACAAGCTCTGAAGCGATTGCCTGAGAAAGGGAAGGCGCGAAAAGACAAGTGTTGACGGAAGCTAGAGGCTGTCGCTACGGCACAAAGTTAAGGCAGCCCCAGAGCCCGGGAGCCGGGAGGATGAGAGGCCGCTTCCGCCACCCCCCTAGCCCATCCCCCGCCCCGAACCGCGCTCCCCTCCTCCCACTGACCCGCCAGCCACACGGCCCGCGACGGTCCCCGTGGCGTGGGAATTCTGCAAATCACATAAAAGGGACCGGTAGATCATGTTAGCGCTGCCTGCGAAGACCGCTTCAGGCAGCTTCCCGCGGTGCTCACGCTCTTTCCTTCCCACAATAAATTTAAAAAGCATAGGAAAGGAGAGAGCCAGTGAGAAGAGCTTAAACTCCCCTTTTATGACCCTATTTGTCCCTCTAAGAGTGCGAGGCGGGAGTATTGCACACTCTTCCCGGTGTTTCTCCCCACGACCTCCACTTCTTCCGTCTCTGTTCTTCATCCACTGGCTTCAAACTCCCTCATTTTCCTTCTCCTATTAATTCCTTCCCAATAGTCTAGGGAAAGGGGATGAAATAATATTACATGATATATGACGGTGGAGAAAAAAAGTGAAAAGGATTGATGGCCATTACCAAGTAGTAAATAGTTTCTGTCTCTCTCTCAATGGTGAAGGTGAGAGGTTTTAATCTATTGTTTATTTTTCATTTTGTGACATAATGGTTCTGGCTAGTTCACACTGTCCTTGGTTCCACTTCCTAAGGGTAGGGCTCCCAGCATTACAGACACCAACTGTAAATCAGTTACTGCAGGCTACTTTGTGTATGGACAGTGGCCACAGGGGAGTTGGTTTTGGTTTTGCTGTTGTTTACTTGTCTGTAATTTTTTTGTCTGACTAAGCACCTAGAATATTATTTTAATGCCTTGTAGAAAAGTGGAAAGAATGAGATACTTGATTCAGATATAAGTGGGTTTGAATTCAGGCTCCATCCTCAGGAGAACATTGTAGTAATCCAGGCAGAGATGATGATGGTTTGGACTAGGAGAGCAGCAGTGCAGGGTGTGAGAAGCACCAGATTGGGAAGATGAGCCAAGAGCTTTATCTGTAAGGAAGAGTGAAAGGATGTGATCCATGGGCAAGAAGCATATTTAATAGAAATAAACTTGGTACTGCCTCATACAAGGTCCATCATATGATATTAGATCACAATTTGTCACTCACATGTCCATAATCCAAAATGAACACATTAGAAATATAAAATCAATGTGGAAATTCTCACCAGTAAAACAATTGTTAAAATACTCAATGATTCCCCCCCTCCCCGTTCCAATACAACTGAAGGCAGTCTTTGGATGAACTCTAATAAAGTCTAAATGATGGAAGGTAGTTTGAGATATCCAAAAGGATTTTGAGCAGGACTATCAACAAAGTTATTTCCACAGTCTGCATTTAAAGGAAACTGTTCCATTTAGAAAGGTAACCTATTTTTTTCTTTAAGCAGTAATGCCCATAATCTATAGGATAGCTCCCTGACACTCATATGAAGAACAGAGATGACTGGATCAGAAGTCACAAATGCAGTCAATCAAGTGACCTATGAGCAGTGTGAACAAAAGCTTCCTCAATAGGATGATGTTTATCAGGTAGATCAAACAGATTTTACCTTTTTTTGGTCTTTAAAGTGGGAAATACTTAGAGATATGGTCACATGGTAGAAGGAAGAGACATAAACTGATAAAAAAGCAGGCATGGAAAAATTTACTGACTTGCATTAGTCACCGTTTATTTCGATATAGGTCAATAAACTCTAACTATTGATGAGGTTGGCAGGATAATCCAGCATGGATCCTGACAGATGAAGAGAGCTTCCCGGTTGCAGTATGGTTGATTTAATTTTAAAACTCCCACTCACACCAGATTTTGCTTGGTAACGTAAGGAGGGAGTGGAGGTGCAGTGAGTATATATATACTACATGGATTTGCCAAATAAGAGCTTGCCAAGAAGGGCAGCATGCTACTCTGAATGAAAACAGCTAGCTTTCTTCCAGCTATACTGATCCAACCTTTCTGGAGAGCCAAGTATATGGCAATATCTGCTGCTTTCTTGACCATCCCTTTCTAAGAATGTTACCTTTTGCTTTGCTGTGGATAAAGCTGACTTTATTTCTTTAAGAGATATTTATTGGTTGTAGACTCAGTTTCAGATTCCATAGTTGGTACTGAAGATGCAGAAATGGAACAGTGGGGGGACAGACGGTACACCAAACTAATGAATGCCAATGCTCTCCTACCAAAGACCCCCCAGGGACACACCTGTAGTTGAACAAGTTAGTTTTATTACATGTTGCAGTGAGGGAGAAAGCACACCAGGGGAACCATGGGGGTCTCAGTAAGAGAATGTTAGAAAGAACCGATGACAGGATTTGGACTTAGGTTACTGATACTGACTCAGCACAAGGTTGACATAAGGGAAGCCATATTGTAGAAAAGAAACCATACTATAACTTTGAATGAGCTGATTAATTAACCCAGCTGGATATGCATTCTCCAGGAGATATACATGCTCTGTAGGTTTTATGGCCCTTCCCAGCTGCTATAAGTAGACAACTTTGTTCTTTTGAGTTCCTTAGGAATGTGATGACCCCCTAGGCAGAGCATCTATGCTGATAGCCATCATCAAGGACAACTGAAAGATCTGGGTGTGGGGCATTGCTCCCGTCTCTGATGCATATCCAGTAAAACGAAAGACTATCAGGAACTAAGACCAGATGTCTCTCCCACCTGGAGATCAGATGGATGCTCCCACCCGGAGAGGTGGCCTCCAGCCCCCTATATAACCAGCCTGTAGTTTTTCTTCTGTAAGATAGTTCTTTCGGACATTAGTCAGCCATCTTCCCACTTGCTAGCAAGCAGTAATAAAACCCATTCTCTCCTACCACCTTGCTTCCTGACTATTGGCATGTCTTGCGGTAGGCAACCTCCCTTTGGTGGTAACATTAGGCGATTTGGGGGAGGGTTTAAGGAAGTAGTTTTGCTTTGGTCTGTATACTGTCAGGAGGTGAGGGCAATTCTATGATTGGATATCTTTTTTTTTTTAAGTTATGTTTTGTTTGGTGAGGAAGATTGGCCCTGAGCTAACATCTGTTGCCAATCTTCCTCTTTTTTTTCTCCCTAAAGCTCCAGTACATAGTTGTATATCCTAGTTGTAAGTCACTCTGGTTCTTCTTTGTGGGATGCTACCACAGCATGGCTGGATGAGCAGTGTGTAGGTCCATGCCCAGGATACAAACCAGGAAACCCTGGGCTGCTGAAGCTGAGCACATGAATCCAACCACTCACCACAGGGCCAGACCCTATGACTGGATATTGTAACAAATCTTGTCTAAAGGGAGGGCAGACTAGAGCTAACGTAAAGCTGAAATTGGTAAAGAAGCAGAAATTATTTATATTCAGTGGGAGAGGGAAATGTTTGGTATTCTGTGGCTTGGACAATGTTCATGTTTTGTTTGCATTCAGACATGATTATGGAGTGGTCTTGTTTTTGTCTTAATCTATTAAAGAGACCTCATCTGATATTGATGTTCTGGGAAATTGTTTAAATTCAACAATAAAACATCAAGACCTAGCTGTAAGTGCCAGGTCAGCTCCTAGATGTCCAGGGCTGCTTTTCTCCTTCTCATAATTAAAATATGTAGACAGCTAGATGGTGACAAATGCCATAAAGAAACAGTAAGGAAGGAAGACATATGGGATTTGAGAGAGATTTTCACAATATCAAATAGTGTTGTTTATGAAGGCCTCCCTGAGAAAGTGACATTTGAACAAAGACCTGAAAGAATGAAGGGATTGTGTCATGTGAATGTCTGGGGTAGATATTTCCAGGCAAAGGGAATCGCAAGGGCAAAGTTGATGAAACGGGATGAAGTCTGGTGTTTTTGAGTAAGAGCAAGGAAAGCTCGAATAGAAATTGTGCAACACACAATCTCATTGCCTAACCTGTCTCCACTCTTTCCCAACCAAGATTATCATCCTCTCCAGCCCACTGCTCCATCTCTAGTCCTCACTTGATCTCCTATCCCATCCTTTCTTCCACTTCTGATTTTTATCTTATCAATGACCTTGAGAGTCAGAACAAGGTGCCTAAAATTGTGCAAAGCTCAGAGACAGAATGAAGATGTCTATTTCATTCCTTTCCTGGACAATAGGTGAAGTCAAAATGATCTCGGTGATACTGTGATTTATAATAAGAAATATATATTTGGTCTTTGTCCCTGTTCTTGATATAAGCTCCTAAAACCCTTGGAATTTCCTGTGATGAGAGTGACAAGGGTGTCTTTTATTGTGTTAATAAGGTAACTTTTGGAAAGCACCTAAGGATGGTGGAGTGGGAAGGCTGGTTGCGAGGGGAGCCAACCAGGTGATTAGAGGGCTAGAACTCTAGGTGAGGGTCAATCACCACTGGTTAATGATTTAATCAATCATGCCTATGTAATGAAGCCTCCATAAAAACCCAGAAAGGAGCCAATTGGGAGAGGTTCTGGGTTGATGCATACGTGGAGATTTGGGGAGAGTGGTGTCCTCAGCGAGCGTGGAAGCTCTGTGCCCTTTCCCCATACCTTGCCTTGTGTATCTGGCTGTTTATTTGTATTCATTAATATCCTTTGTAATACATCCATAATCTAGTGAGTAAATGGGTTTCCTGAGTTCTATGAGCTGCTCTAACAAATTAATTGAACCCAAGGAGGGGGTCTGGGAGCCCCCTCTATAGTTGTGAGTCAGAAGTAACAACCTGGACTTGTGATTGGTGCCTGAAGTGGAGTGCAGTCTTGTGGGATTGTTAAGACCTGTGGGTGGAATCTGATGCTATCTCCCAGTAGATAATGCTAGAGTTGAATTGTAGGACACCTAGCTGGTGTCTGAGAATTGCTGATGTGAGGAAATCCCACACACAAACACACATTGGAATTTGTGACCAGAACATTCACCTCTGATCAATATTTAGTAACATCTAAATGCTGCTCCCCCAGGTATATATTTCTCACATTATTTTTAATTCCCGAAATTCTATGCACAACATATAATGCAATGACATATACACATATATTACTTTGTAATAGTTGGTATCATGGGTAATGTGTGACTTTTATGGATTATTTTCTTCATATTTGGTCAGGATTCCATTTCTCTTCATTTATAGAAAAACCAGTAAATAATGTCTTAAATGATAGGATGATTATTCATTCAAAAGTAAGTCGTCTTGGGTTAGGCAGTTTTGGGCTGGTGTGGCTCCTCATGGAGCTAGGCTCTTCCTATCTTCCTCTTTTGCCACCTTTGCTGAGGGATTTTTTCCTGTGGGGGATCAGAATTTGCCACCCCAAAGTGCATCTCTTTGGCTTGATTACTTTTTAAGTGCTAAAGATTCTGAAAGAAACTTTGACCCCTAACTGCCTAAAAGAATTTAAGGTAGAAGGCCTGTCCCCAGGCCAGACCATCACCATAGATAACCCTGGGTATGATAGACTGGGAGAGGCCCTTGCTAAGGGTCACATTGTCTATAGATAGCCCAACAAACATTTGTTTATCAAGCATTTGCTTTTTCAACTCCATATAAATTGCCTTCCTCCCTGCCTCCCCTTTGTAGTCCCAAACCACTACCCCCAACATCCTCCTTTGTCTTTAGCTGGAGATGGTATTTAAGGTGGTAGCTTCAGCCATTTTGGCGAGTTACTCAGTTTTCCTGGGTTTCTCCTATACAAGTTACATGTATACATGTATAATACATACATGTATAATATACATGTATAATAACATGTATACATGTTATTAAACTTTGTTTTTCTCCTGTTACTCTGTCTCACATCAATTTAATTCTTAAACCAGCAGGAGGACATAGAGGGTAGAGAAATAGTTCTTCCTCCTCTACAGCTCCCATGGGCTCTCTCTGTAGGTGCTCCAAAAAATGTCTCATGAACCAGTTGATTGGTGATTAAGCCACACTTTGGGGAGACCTTGACAGTCCCTGAAGCCGTGGATTCTTCCAGCTCTTCCTGGGAATCTTATCCTTCCACTGACCGAATTAGGACTCAAGAGCGCATGGGCCAGAGATTCAATTTGGAGAACAGCAGACTTCTTATCTTTTAATAAATCTTTCTGTGGGGGAGCTACCTGACTTTTTGTCAGGCGCATCCAGATGCAGAGGATTCCTTCTGCTCTGTCTACTGGAGGATTTCTGAGGTCCAGTTTAAGGAGGTGGAAAATCCCCCATAACTTTTCAGATACCTGTTTCTCACACAGGAATCCCTTCACTCCTCTTCTCCTGGGGACATGCGACATAGTGGAAATAAGGGAAATGATTATAAAATAAATACAATCTTGGGGCTGGCCCCGTGGCCAAGTGGTTACGTTCGCGCGCTCCGCTGCAGGCGGCCCAGTGTTTCGTTAGTTCGAATCCTGGGCGCGGACATGGCACTGCTCATCAGACCACGCTGAGGCAGCATCCCACATGCCACAACTAGAAGAACCCACAACGAAGAATACACAACTATGTACCGGGGGGCTTTGGGGAGAAAAAGGAAAAAATAAAATCTTTAAAATAAATAAATAAATAAATAAATAAATACAATCTTGCTTTGCATGCACAATACCTACCAGGTGAAAATCTCAACTTTCTGTCCAAAAACCATTTAAAGTCTTACAAAAATCTATAGCATTGTACGCAGAAAAATCCACAAATGCCCATTTCCAGAGTTCTTACAGATTATCTAAATCCCAGGGTAAGGAGAGTAACTGTAATGAAAGCACAACGTGCATGGCTAACAGTTTCAAAACATGTTTGGATTTTTGTTTATCAGCTGTGTTTTGCAGTGTGGGCAAAATTTCCGTGTCTACCACTGCGTGTAAGACCTGGGGAACCTCAGAGATCAAGGAGATACAGGCCACTGCTCTCAGAGAGTTAATATTCTAGTAGGATTCAACCAAATTGCACTCCGCCTTCTAGAATAAAGAGCGTGGTGTTACAACCACACCATACGAGGGAACTTTTAAATGGCATAATTCATAGTAATCCAACCACGAATTATTTTCGTTGTTATAATACTCTTTTTCCTATCACCCATGGTTCCAAATTTTCTTGCAAAATCTAGGAGTGGTTCAGTTTGTCCTTAGAAAGAAAAATTAAATGAAGCTAGATTACACTTGAAACTGTGTAAGGACAATGAGCTCGACTGGGTAAAGTACAGGGTCCTTCTTCTATAGGTGACTGAAATAAAACTTGAACTTTATGCCTGAACAGGGACTTGAACCCTGGACCCTCAGATTAAAAGTCTGATGCTCTACCGACTGAGCTATCCAGGCCCTGACTATGGCTCCAATTTGTCCCATAAATAACTAAACTCCATAAATAATTTTGATCATTGGGATAAACTGGAGCAATCCATGGCTTCAGGAAATCCTAAGGTCTTCCGAAAGTGTGGCTCAACCACTTGGGTCATTTAATCACTGAGCAGATTGTTTAACCTCCACACTGTACATTCATTAAGCAGCTGATTAATGTGTACAATTGCAGGGAAAATGATTATTCCTAGAGTCAATTATTGCCGAAGGGAATTCTTCGGTTTGGGCAGAAGGACTGTTGGAGACTGCATTTACTCTTCAGATGTGTTTGAAGAGCAGACACACAGGCCACCTCCCCAACCGGTGAGCGAGGGCGAGGAGATGATCATTTTTAGCAACGATTGCAATACATAATTGAGGAGAATCTTCGAAGTAGTGGAAAGATGGAGAAAGAAGACGAAGCTTGTAACTTTGACACAATGCAGAGGAATCAAGTCCAGTTGTCTCCTTCGATGTTTTCCCCGCAGTTGCAGAAATGAGATGTCTGGGTTCTTTAGGGCTGGGGTGGAAAAAATCCAGGGCCTCCTCTAATTTTCTCCTCCATGTTTTATTTTGAACCCCAAATCATTCAAAGACAAGAATGACCTAGCACTTGAGGAAATAGTGCTTATGGTTCATTCAGTGTTTATTGGTTCATGAGACTTTTTTGGGCACCTATAGAGAGAGACCATGGAGACTGCAGGGGAGGAAGAAGTATTCCTCTACCCTAGGGCCTCCAAGTTGCACAGGAGCCTTTTATCACTGTGCAGATCATTTAACCCCCACACTATACATTCCCTAAACAACCAATTAAAGTGCACAATTGCAGGGGAAATGAAGACAAAAGTCTAGCTCAAAAAAGGGCAGGATCCATTTGGGAGCATTTTCGCTGGAGTCAGTCAGGGATTGGAGAAAGGGGGTAGTTGGCCAGAGCAGAGCCCTGGAAGATGGCAGAAGACAGGATAAGAGCAGGACATGTAGGTTCTTTTCTGAACTTGAGTAGAAGATGTGTCCAATTTTGTAATGACTGGAGGAAACAAGGAGGAACCTCAGGAGAATCAAAAGACAGGGAATGAAGGATGAAGGTTGTAACTTATAAGACAGGAGATTTAAGTCTGTTTCCCTCTTTGGAGTCTTTTCTGTACTTTCATCATTGGGATTTCCTGGATTGTTTAGGATCAGGAAAAAAAAAAGGGAGGTGACATACTTCTAAGGGCTTCTTCAGTTAGAGAAGACCATCTCTCTCAGAATCTACTTCCCTCCTGCTTCTCACTTTTCAGCATGCCTGCCCTACTACTGGCTTTTCCTCCTCCTTCCTTTCCTTTTCTTCTCCCCAGTACCCTCTCCTCCTTTCCTCTCTTCTCTGCTTCCTTCTCTGTTACCCCTGATTTGCCACCTAAGCCCTTCCTTTCCAGTCTATAAAGGCCAAGTGGAACCACTTGGTAATGCACCATTTCCAATACCTGGAGATTCCACATGACTCCTGGTCTTCCTCTAATGTGTTTCACCATATCTTATCTTGAGCTCCACTTCATTCAAAGACAGGAATTATCTGACCATCAAAAAAGTTAATATGTAGGGACCGGCCCAGTGGCATAGCTGTTAAGTTCTCAGGCTCCACTTCAGTGTCCTGGCATTTGCTGGTCCAGATCCTGGGAGCAGACCTATGCACTGCTTATCAAACCATGCTGTGGCAGGCATCCCACATATGAAATAGAGGAAGATGGGCATGGATGTTAGCTCAGGGCCAATCTTCTCCAGAAAAAGAGGTTCAGGGCTGGATTAGTTAATCAGAGGTCATTCAAAGTTACAATATGGTTTCTTTTCTACCATATGGCTTCCCTTATGTCAACCTGTGTTGAGCCTGTATCAAGACTGTCTTGCCTCCCCCGATTCAGATGACAATCACAAGCCCAGGCTGTTGCTTGTGCTTCTTGATGAAGATCAAGGCTGCCCCAGGGAGAGAAGCCCAAGGAGTCCTGCCCTACATACCAATCTATATCATTCTCTGGGAAGCACAGGACATCCTGACCTGGAGCCAATCTGATTGTTATCTAAAGTTATAGGACCACCCAATAACCAGACCCCACCTATACTGATACCATTTTAACAACTTTTTAACGTAATCTTTTCTTGTCTTGTAATGAGGTAACTCACATACCTATGCCTTATAAATTTAGCCCCACCTTCAACTCATGTTTGCAGCTCTTCACTGCCCGTGGGTCCTGTCCCCATGTTATTCTCTGAATAAAGGAGCACTACTACTAGACCTTGAGAGTCCAAGAAATCTTTCTTTTGAGTCCTTGGCTCACCCAGCCCACATCACTTCTGAGCCACACGCTACAAATTGGAGATTGCTTTGACCTCCTCCTTGGACTTCAGATGCCAGTTGAAAGTCCAGGTTATTACCTGTACTTCTGACCTACTGGCTATAAATCAGAGGCCCCCACAACCCCCTCCAGTTCGGTTAATTTGCTAGAGCAGCTCACAGAACTCAGAGAAACATTTTACTTACAAGATCACAGGTTTACTATAAAAGGATATAACTCAGAAACAGCAGATGAAGAGATGCATGCATAGGGCAAGGTATGGGAAAAGGGTGAGGAGCTTCCACGTCCTCTCCCAGAACCTCCACATGTTCGCCAACATGGAAGCTCTCCAAACCCAGGCCTTTTGGGCTTTTATGGAGGCTTGATTACATAGGCAAGATTGATCAAATCATTGGCACTGGCCATTGGCGATTGATTCAACCTCCAGCCCCTCTCCTCTCCCAGAAGGTTGTGGGCAGAGGGGCAAGACCAAAATTTCCAACCCTCTAATCACATGGTTGGTTCTCCTTGTAACCATCCCCCATCCTTAGATGGGATCCAAAAGTCACCTAATTAACATAACAAAAGACACTTTTATTGCTCTTCTCATACCTGGGAATCTTTAAAACCTACTGAAGTCTGACTCCCACTCCCAAACATTCTAATTTCATTCCTATAGGGTGCCAATACTCCACCAGGGATTTTAAAATCTCCGAAGTTACTCTAATGTGCAGCAAAATTTGGGAACCATTGAAAACATTCCAAGGGTGGATCTGCAAGCACGGGCCCTCCAGGACCAGTTCAACAGACCCTATGTCTTATCAACAGAGTGATTAAAAATTGCCTTTCAGAAAATCTGCAAAGTCACATAGCCAGGGCATGCACAAAAAGAAGAAATCATGACCTGAAATGACCTCGGAACCAAAGATCTTCTTTCCCATGTAACCCAAGGCCTGGGACATGACCAGAACTTGAAACTTGGACTCTTATCAGAATTGAGGGGTCCCTCATTCAGGAAGATCTGGTGCTGAAATTTCTTCCCTACTTCATAAAAAATGTTTAGAACCCTGTCATAAATGTTTTAAACCTTACCATAAATGCTTGAAGCCCCCCAATCAAAATCTGTCTGGCCAGTGTTTCCATGTGCCAGGCTGTTCTCCCTAGCCTCTTAAATTTTTCTCCAAATGCTGAATGGGGGAGACAGATCTGAGGGCACATGTCCCCTGTTTCCCAGCAGATCAATCTCACAGAATAAAGCTGATCTCTTTTCCCAAATGCTGATGCCATAGTTGATTGGCTTGTTTATGCACATGTAGCAGAGAACCCCAATTTTGTGCAGAAACAGATCCTGTACCAGCAACATCTCCATCACTAGGAGCCTTGTTAGAAATTCAGAAGCTCTAGATGTACCCCAGATCTACTAGAGAAAAATCTGCATTTGACAAAATAACCAGATGATTCTGACACAGTTTAGTGTATGAGACATGCTGGCTTACAGCAGTGTTATTCAAAGAGTGGTCAGCTGTCCAGCAGTTTCAGCAGCACCCAGGAACCAGCTAAAAGTGCAAATTCTGAGGGCACAGTCCAGACTCACTGAATCAATATCTCTGGGGCTGAAGCCTAGGAATATTTGTTTTAATAATTTCTCCAGGTGATTCTTATGCATGTCACACCTACCAAAGAAGAATCTTCATTTTAACCAGATTCCCAGGGATTTGTAAACCCATTAAAGCGAGAAAAGCTCTGGCCTAGAGGACTTAAGAATAAAAAAGCTATTGCTCCAAGATGCCTCAAGGAGCACATAACTTAGGCATGTAGACTAACTCTACATAATGTATGTTTCTTTCAAAAGATTTTTCAGTCTTTCAAAATTAAAAAAAAATTTAATTCCAAGTTTGTTTCAAAGTATAGTTATTTCCCAAACAAAATTGCAACATTAATCACTTGCAGAAATTTTTGTTCCCTTGGGCTCCAGTTTATGAGTCAATTACATGCTGTTATGCAAAGTAGTTGGCCATACCAAAATATCTTTTTTTACAGAGTAACTTATTTCAGTTGCACAAATAAACAATTTTGCTGCTTCCCATCTTTCAAAAGACAACTTTGATGTAAAAATGTTACTAAACCAAAGTGAGTTTGCTTCCTGGTGAGTCAAAATCAGACTCTCCACCAGAAGTAGTTGTCACAGAAAGTAAAGTATATTTGCAGCAAATAGGAGACCATGAGGAATCATTTCCAAAGTTGTGGTTCTCCTTGAACAAAGGGAAGCAGGTCCTTTTATTTCAGGAGGGGACTGAACATATTTAAAAGGGAAATTTTGTCATCACCTGTGGAGGCAGGTATTAGCTTGAGCAGGTGCAGTCCGAAAACATCCTCTCACATACATCTCATATTATGCTAATAAGGCTAGGGTCCTCCTAGGGTGGAGGTTTTAGTATTAAGGTGAAGTAAAAGGCATCTTTTGGTCGTCTTCAGGTCATCTGCACAGGTGCTGCGCTTGCAGTAGGGCTTGACTCTTTCAGGTGGGGTGACCCTGGGATCTCTTCCCAACATAGCTCTGAAAAACAATCTTGAGAAAGTGTTAAGCACCTTTAAACTTCCTTCAAGCCGTTTAGGGCATATGCCAGTGACAAAAGCTTAGAAAATTCTCCTGAAAAGATTGACATATGGAGTGAACTATCTCAGTCACTTAGACTGTAGAGCCTCTAATGACCTTAGCTTTATCTCTGGTCTGCCAAGTTTTGACCATCTCAATTGACTCAGACTTTTTATTGCCCTGAAAAACAAAAGTAACCTGCATTCTGGAAATATTAATGCTGTCTGCTGATCTTCTCTGCTGAAGCCCCCTCATACCACAAACAAAAGGGATTCTAAATGAAGGTGAGCGAGTAGGGAGTGATGGAAGGAAGATTATGGAGAATAACCTGAGAATGCCTTTGTTTTCAATCATCTTCATTCAGATGAATGAAACAGCGTAAACTAAGGAAAGAATAAACGACTTAGAAATGCTTTATCCAACCACAGCACTAAAGTTAAAAACATATACTACTAGATTTGCAACTGGATAAACGGTGACCTGGTCAAAGGTATTTCCATCTCTGCTAACACGTCCAGATTAAGCCAGTTTGAAACAGTATATAACAATTTATATAAAGGTTCACTTCTGTCAGGAAAAAATTGTCAAAGTCTTGGAAAAGGGCAACAGAAAATTATTAGGTGACCTTTCAGTGACGTGTTGGGCATTGTCTAATGGACTTCTGGAAATTATTTGATTCTATCTGAGTGTGTGTGCTTAACTGAATTTCTATTTACTAAACCATTCTAGAGCTTTGTATGAAAAATTTGACTGGTAGATAATTTATAGTAATGCCTGTGATATTTGTCCATACCAATTCAAATACATTTTGCCCAATAAAAAAGATAATCTCAAATTTTACTTTTTATTTTCCTATAGATTATTAACCAGTTTTCCACTAATCACTCATTCATGAATTTCCTCAGGAATCATGAGGTAGGAATTGTTATCCTAAATGTACAAGTGAAGGGAGGGGATTGAGGGGGCAACATAACCTAAAACTTTATCCAATATGTAAGTTATGGAGCCTAAATTCAAATATGTATATACTTGATTCAAGGTGCTTATGTTTTCCTCAAGTCTACATTGCATTAAAAATAGTATCTTGTGCTGACCCCATGGCATAGTGGCTAAGTTCCCTGCTCTCTGCTTGGGAGGCCCTGGTTCCAGCTGGATCCCAGGGCGGGGACCTACACCATTCATCAGCCATGCTGTGGTGGTGACCCACATACAAAATAGAGGAAGATTGGCACAGATGTTAGCTCAGGGCAAATCTCCCTTAAGCAAAAAAAAAAAAAAAAAGAGAGAGAGAGAGAGAGGAAGATTGGCAACAGATGTTAGCCCAGGGAGAATCTTCCTCAGCAATAATAATAATAATAATAATAATAACAACAACAACAACATAATATCTTAGGTTGTTTGGTTTCATTTTTTGACAGATCAATCGATGCTCATCCTTTCCCGTCGTTCCAATTCACAGACAGCTGGGAATTGCTGCTTCCTCTAGTCTCTCTCTTTCACTTTTTAAAATAAATCTATACTTCCTGAAAGCGACTTTGATCAAGTGTTGCCCGGAATTTTGGCTATGCCATGGGAAAAGATAGTCGATAGCAGGGTGATCTAGTGATTTTCAGCGCCAGCATCTTTGTTTGCAGCGTTCCAAGCTTCTGATTCCTATACGGAGGCGTGGGTTGGAATCCCACGACTGACAAGCTTGTAGTTTTGCTCCTGTGCGAACAATTTAGAGCCCCTTTCACCTAAGATTTCTTTTCGCTCTTGCCCCCTCAACTCTTCTCCCGCTCTTCCATCCACAACGGCTCGCCCTGCCCTGCCCACACCGCACCATCTTGGGATCTCCCGCTCGAAGCATCACCCTCCATTAGTTCACCTTCTTCTCCTGCCAGTAGTGCCTCTCTTTCTTCCCCAAAGATACCTACTGCCCTAGCCCGGCCCCTTACCGACCCTCGCCCTGACCTAGCGTGCCTGAACACGCTCCAGCAAAGAAAGACGCAACTCTCACACTTCAAACAGTCAACAAACGAAAATTCCCATTTAAAGATCCTGGAATATTGCCAGAGCCAAATGAGCACACACTGAATCCCCGCGCCGTTGGTGACTTCTTCCAGAGAGAAGGCGGTAGTGGATTTGCATCAAAGGCCGTCGCTTGCTCAGTGAACGCATTCCTAAGCTAACACGCGGAAATTCAACTTAAAACAATTACAACAAAAAGAGAGAGAAATAAGGCAGAAGGATCTCTTTCCTGGAGTGCAACCACGAGAAAAATTGCTACTGTTAAGACCCAGGCAAGAAAACCACACTTCCAGTCTCCCCGTCGGGGAATCGAACCCCGGTCTCCCGCGTGACAGGCGGGGATACTCACCACTATACTAACGAGGAAGACGTTGTCACATCTTAAAAAAGACTCTCAGTTGAAGAGGAACCCACAGGTTGGGTCCTGAACTTTTTTTTTCTGGGCAGAGAATTCAGTCCCACGACAGATTATGACATTGCTATAAATAATTTCATCACTAATAACAAAGAAATGTTCATTAACAGCAAGGAATGCATTAAACTTAAAATAAAAGTTCCCTCCGCTCAGAATAACTTCTCTCCTTCTTCGCTTCAAGTTTATTCGTTATTTTAGATTTACCTCAAGGGTCACCTTCCCCTGGGAATTTTTCTCAGACCTCCGTGAGTTAGATGTTAGAACCGAAACTTCCTCTGTTTCAGTTCGTCATAATAGCAATCACATATATATATGTATGAATTTCTACATGGAATAAAGGTACAAGCTGAGTCTTAAAATCTAGGTCTTAGATTTTGCAGCATTGGCATTCAGTAAGTGTTTGTTCCTGTATGGCCTTTTAGTAGCAGAAATTTCACCACTAGGGGTATTCCTCAGTGAAATTCCAGCCCAGTTGCATAGGCAGCTTCACAGAGGATAGTCATTGCAGTAATTCAAGGCAGCAGGGAATTGGAGACAACCTGAACATCCATGACTAAAATGAATGTCTGTACTGAGAGAAAACTGGTAAGTTTCCCAGGACTGCCAGAACAAATGACTACAAATTGAGTTAACTTAAAACAACAGAAATCTATTATTTCTTAGTTCTAGAGACTAGAAGTCTGAAATCAAGATGTTGACAGGGTCATACTCTCTCTGAAGGCTCTAGAGAAGAATCCTGCCTTGTCTGTTCCTAGCTTCTGGTGGTTTCCACAATCCATGGTTTTCCTTGGCTTGTAGCTGCATGATTCCGACTTCTGCCTCTGTTGTCACATGACATTCTTCCCTCTGTCTGCATCTCTGTGTACCCTCTCTCATAAGGACACCAGTCATTGGATTTAGGGCCCACCCTAACCCAGTATGACCTCATCTTAATTTAACTAATTACATCTACAGAAACCTATTTGCAACTGAGGTCACATTCTGAGGTTCTGAATAGACACAAATTTCGGGGGACTAATCCACTACAATAAAAATGAAGGACAAGGTGTTATGCTCATAAACTTAGTCAACCACACCACAGCATACATTAAAAGTTGTAAAGGTACTGATTAAAATTGGTTGTGGGTGAGAGAGAAGGGAGGCGAGGAGGAAGAAGACACAGTCTTATGGTATTGTTGCTCAGGCTAAAGAAACGAAAGAGATTGTCTAAAGAAAGAGAAGAACAAAGCTCTTAAATAATATAATGATAACTAATAGATAAAAAACACAAAGTTTCTAACGATATTAGAAGAGGCAGGATGACAAAATAGCCTATTTTCAAAATAGACATTAAAGACCTAAATAAATGGAGAAATATATCATGTTTATGCATAGGAAGACAATAACTCAAAGACATCATTTCTTCCTAAATTGACCTATCAATTCAATGGAGTTCCAACATAAATTCTAACAGTGTTTTCTAAGAACTGATAAACTGTTGTAAAATTGTACGTAAGTGTATAGGGCCTATAAGAGCAAAAATACTTTTACTAAAGATAAGGAATTGCCAACAAGCTTGCAGGACTTATTAGACACTCCAGTAATTCCTATATTACAATACAGGCACCGGAATAGAGGCTCAAATTGACAAAATAGGATAGATGGCTCAGAAAGAGATCTATGCTTATACACAATTTGGTATATTGACAGAGGTGCATTTCAGATCAGAGGAGAGTTGAAACTATTTAATAAATGGAGATAGGAAAAATATACTATACCCATGGGGGGAAAATATGAAATTGGATAAAGATTAACATGAGAAAGATCAAGAATGTAAATGCCAAAAACACAATTTAAAACTCTCAATAGCATATATATGAATCAATCAGGAAGCTGTGTATACTCTTCTAGGTAATAATATGGAGAAATTTATTATAGTAAATTGGCTGTGGTAATGATAGAAGAGCTGATATAACAAATAGGGTAGAGATCAGCAACAGCAGGAAGCCACTAAAAGCTAAAAGATGGGGCTACCTGGAAGAACCTGAAACCATAACAGATTTGTCCTTTAGGCATTTGCTGCATTGAGGAGATGCAGCCAAGGCCAGGCAGTGGTGGGTAATACCCAGTTTTCACTCATGCTTCTTCCCTCTAATCTCCATCCACTGACTAACGTTGGTTAAACACAATCAGAAGCCATCTGAGAAGGAGTCTGGGAAATGCAGCTTACACACTCCAGCATCTTTGTGGTATACAGCACAAAAAAAGGTGAGGAATAAATCTGAGCACAAACAGACATGTGAGGCCTACCCCTTTTGCTTCTCATTATCCAATCTCAGCATTTTACCAAAATTTAACTCACACTCAAAAAGTTAATGCTCTGTACATGTGAAGATGTTCTCAAAGTCTCCCAAAAAAGAAAAGCAAAGTACCATCATACCTTCAGGAAGAGACAGGAATTGAAACTATCCAGACCAAAAGTCTAATCATACTAGCCCTATTCTGTGAGAACTGAAGTCAAGAAGAATATGCAGCTATTTCCGTAGATGGTGCCCAAAGTAAAGAGAGAGAGGAGTGGAAACTATCTGGCTACTTGATCGCATTGGTGCTCTAATCTCCCACAGTATATTTTATTTACTAAACTAAGCTGCAGACAGGTGGGAAGTCAGCCTGGGAAATGCAGCCTAAGCAGTTCAGCCCTCTTGAATATAGATCGGTGCAGGAGAAGGGTGAAGAAAGAACACGAGAATCAATAGGCAAGTGACTACCACATCATGAGAATGTATACTGGAGTAATAAAGGTTGGAAAGACTGGCTAAAAATAACACAGAAATGCTACAGGTTCAAGAAAACCTTGATGTATTTGTGCATATGAAATGAATAGTTTTTCTTAACCAAATTATAGCTTAAAATGAAAACACAAGTTACACTGAAAAAGATTAACTGCAATTCAAATAGTTGAATTGAATTGCAAGAGATTAAAGAAAAACAAAAAATGTATCAAGAACTCCTGTGTATTAATAAGTCAAACACATCAACCCAATAGAAAAATGGGCAGTCAAATAGATAAATAACTAGTATTCAGAAAAAAAAGTCAGATGTATAAATCCAAAGCTAGGTAGAGATAGTCAACCTCACTGTGATAAAGCAATGCAACCATGACCACAACAAGATGCCATTTACCTCCACTTGATAGAATAAAAATTAAATGTACAAAAATAACAACACTTGGAGAGAATTTGAATATATGGTATTTCTCATGCATTGCCAAAAGGGACTGTGTTAGTTAATTTTATGTGTTAACTTGACTGGATCACAGGGTGCCCAGATATTTCGGTAAACGTTATTTCCAGGTGTGTCTGTGAGGGTGTTTCTGGATGAAATCAGCATTTGAATCAGTGGACTGAGTGAAGCCTTTTGCCCTCCCCAGTATGGGTGGGCATCATCCAAGCTTTTGAGGGCCTGAATAGAACAAAAAGGCAAAGAAAGAAAGAATTCAGATCTTCCTGCCTGATTGCTTGAACTGGAGCATTGATCTTCTCCTGCCCTTGCCACTCCTGGTTCTCAGGCCCTTAGATTCGAACTGAATTACATAGGGCAGAATGTTATGGACTGAATGTTTGTATCCCCCCAAAATTCATATGTTGAAATCCTGATCCTCAATGTGATGATATTAGGAGATAGGACCTTTAATAGGTGATTAGATCATGAGTTAATCCCTCATGAATAGGATTAGTACTGTTTTAAAGGAGATCCCGGAGAGCTCTCTTGTCCCTTCTGCCACTTGAGGACACAGCAAGAAGACAGTGGTCAATGAACCAGGAAGCTCGCACCACAAGGGAATCTGCCAGCACCTTGATCTTGGACTTCTCAGCCTCCAGAACTATGAGAAATAAATTTCTGCTGTTTATAAGCCACCCAGTCTCTGGTAATTTGTGGTAGTAGCCCCAATGGACTAAGACAGAGGCATACATTTTTACAACTTTGAAAAACAGTTTGTCATTACCTCAAAAAGTTAAACATTTATGTAACCTAACAAATCAACAGTTTATCTTCCAGGAACATACACACAAGAAATATTTGTACCTCTATATCATGCGGTATGTGCATAAGTGTTTGTAGTAGAATTGTGTACAATATTAAACATCTGGAAACAACTCAAATGCTCATTGGTTTATGTGTGAATGGTCTGATGCATAGATTCCAAAGTCTGCATCTTGAAATGAGAAAATTGTCCACCACATATTCATGAAAATTCCTCATATATTAGCTCCCCCTCCCCCAGAAAAACTTAATATATTCTAAAATGTAGTAATAATAGAAACAACATTTTCTTAACCACCTGAAAATTATAAAACTTTCTTTTAACATCTAGGGCCAAAGGAAAAAATAAACAAAAAGTGTAGAATTTCTAGAAAACAAAAATACTGATAGGCGAATCTGATAGGATGCAGCTAAAGCAGTAATCAGAGGAAAACTTGTAGACTTAGATACTTCTGTCAATAAAAAAAGAAATAACATTAAACTCAAGACTCTGTCTTAGAAAGAGACTTAGTTTGGGTTCCCAGGAAGCTGACTCTGAGACAGAGACTGTGCACAAAGTGTGTTGGAGAGTACACCTGAGAACAACATCAGATCTATCAGTGACCCACTGGACCTGGGCCCAGACTCCATTTATTACTTGGCTTTCATGCATCCCCATTGTAGCAGGGAGGCCCTGATAATGTGTTGGAACCTTAGATATCAATGTCAACTTGGATATTTGACCAGCAGTTCCTTGAAATTTCTGGGCATTCCCCTTTCCCTAAAGGAAAGGCCTTTATACCTATAAAAATATGTCCAAACTCCCTAATAGATAAAGAAATGCATTGAAATCAACATAGATACCACTTTTCTGCTATCAGATTTGCAAAAAATAAAAAATATGTCAAGGCTATGGGGAATAGGCACTCATTTATTACTGGTGGGAATGCAAGTTGATAAAAACTTTATGGAGGGGAATTTGGCTGTATCTAACAAAATATCATATACATTAATCATTTCACCCAACAATCCCAATTCTAATGATTTACCCTGAAAATCTAGCTCCAACAAAATGAAAATAGACATGTACATATTCATTCATTGCAGCATTGTTTGTAATTGCAAAATATTGGAATCAACTCAAATGCTCATATATAAGAGAATAGTTAAATAGATCACTACTTCCACGCAATGGAGTACCTATGCAGCCGTGAAAAAGAACAGGGAAGATCTCTATGAGCTGACATGAAGAGACTTCTAGGATATAGTGTTAAGAGAAAAGATTAAGTGCAAATTAATATCTGTAGTATACTATCTTTAGTGTAAGAAAAAAGAGGAAATAAGAAAATTATGTACTTGATTGTTTGTTCAAAAAGAGATACAGGAAGGATAAGCCAGAAACTGGTAAGATTGATGGAGGATAGGTAGGAATGAGTCGAAAAGGATGGAGGGAAGAAAGGGGAATGACCCAATGAAGCAGAGTGACATTTCTTTGAGAATATCTCTTTGCACGCACAAAAATAAGTAAAATAAACAAGGATGGGACAGAGATTCAAAACGGTGTGGACCTCATTATTTTACATTAATAATATAACCAAAAAGAAAGAGTGAAAACTAACACAGTGAACTTTTAAGTGTGTTATTTTGACCTAAGGTAAAGAAAAAAAAATTATAAGTAACATTGAACTCTCAGTACTTTTGTTTCACACTGCCCATAGTAGTTATGCACTACTATGATTGGGGTTTTTAGCCATAATTCAAATCCTGGAGTAATGACAGAAACTTTTTAATGTGAACTCAAAAAATAGCTCTAATACAGTTTCAAAATGTGTTTGGGCATAAGTTTTTCAATCAGTATTTTTTGCAAGGTGCTGCAAATTTTCTATGTAGGAAGAGCTGTTCTAAACCATGTGGAACCTCAGAGACAGACTATGCAAAATCACTCCTCGCTTACATTCTATTGGGGTCCACCCAAATTCTTCCCCCACACTCGCAGATTAATGAATCGTTTCAAGGGAATTTTACATTGGCTTACTTCTCTGTAATTCTATCGCTGGTTTATTATTTTTATATGATACCCTTTTTCAATTTCTCTTGAAAACTTGGGGAAGTGTTTCAATGAATATTGGGAAACGATAATCGAAGACTAGACGTAAAAGCTTTTGGGGCAATGCCTCCGTCAGCTTTGGCTGTTAGGTTTCCTTTACCTAGACCTAACCGAAATAAAACAAACAAGCAGCGCCTGAACAGGGACTTGAACCCTGGACCCTCAGATTAAAAGTCTGATGCTCTACCGACTGAGCTATCCAGGCCCCGCAATGCCTATTTTAACTCTCTGTATAAAATGACTATAAGCACTAAGACGTGCTAGTGATGTTGACGATCTCGGAAATTATGAGGGTCTTCCTAGGGTGCTGGTTACATGCCCAAGGACTCCGCGTTGGAACCGAGCTTTATTGTATTGAGCATTCCATTTAACCCCCCAAACTGTTTTTTCCGTACACAAACAATTACTGGGTGGTATTTATTGCAGAGGGAATGACAAAGAAAGTCTGGCTCAGAATAGGGTGGGATCCGTTGGGGAGCGAATATTCCTGCAGTTAGCGATTGCGGACAGAGCCTAGAGGCAGCACCTACTCGTTAGAGGCGGCTTTAGAGCGGACGCGCGGGCTCCTTCACCAGCTTGCCGAGTACCCGTTGCGCCAATGACATCAGTAGGTGGGAAAACACTTCAGGAGAATCAAAAAGTGGGTAAAGAAGGATGAAGGTTATGGCTCAAGGCAGGTATTTCAATTCCCGTTGTTTCCTCTTGTGTTTTCTTTCAGAGTTTGGGCTTGCCTGGAATCTTAATGCTGGAGCAACAAATAAACAAACGTCACGCCCGCTCCCAAGAGCTGTTTCCGTCCAGGAAACTAACTCCTTGAAAACCCACTTCTCCAAAATTTTCGTCCATCTCATTTTTCAGCACGCCCACCTTCCTCACCTTTCCTTCACGCTCCTTTTCTTCACTCTCTCTCTAGTCTCTTTCCCCCTCTTCTCTCCACTCTGTTGTCCTCTCATCTCTCCAACCTGTTTGCCAATTTAGCCATTTCTCAGCCCATCCGTCCTTCAGTGAAAGTGAAACCACTAGGTAATACAACGCCCGCCTCCACACCAACACACGGAGTCCACATTTATCCTTGTCCTATTCTATTTTTCAACTCCACATTTTATCTTGAGCTCCGTCCTATTTAGAGACAGAAAGGACCAGGCAGGGAAACAGTGTTCACGGCTTCTGTCACGGAAGGTCTTCATTCGTTCATGAGACACGTTAGCACCTCTGCAGAGGCAAAGAAGCAGAGTTAGGGCGACGGAGAAACTGAAGGTGTAGCGGAAGAGTAGAAGGAGACGCAATATCATTGCATATAGGTAATAAATAATATGTTGCATTGTTTCCCAATATGTTATGATCTTTAAAAATGTTATAAAGACACAATTTTGATAATGGCCAATTTTCAAGATTCAAAAGAAAACACGAAGTGTAAGGCAACAGTGTCACTGTTATTAGTGTCTGGACTTAGTTTCCTTTGCCTAGTGTTCTTGTGGGAATCTTGGAATTTGACAAGAGAATGTGTTGATCCAGCGTTGTGGAAAAACAGAGCTCTTAGCAGAGGATGGTTTCGATCCATCGACCTCTGGGTTATGGGCCCAGCACGCTTCCGCTGCGCCACTCTGCTCCCTGCCAGGTCGTGTTTTCTTGTTTCTTATTAATTTGTGTACATGTTTTAACACGAACGTCCAGGTACTGTCAATACTTTCTCTCTTTCCACCCAATTTCCTCCAACCTCCGTCTTTCATTCTGGGTCTGCCCTACATTCCCTTCTCGATATTGCTGCCTATAACCAAATCTCTAAGACGTCTGCTCCTTTCCAACTTACTCAAGAAAATCGAAGCTCTGAAACTGGATCTCAAGAACCTGGTATTCAACCCATTGGAGTCTCATACACTGATTTCTAGGGATGGATTTAGAACTGATTTTTTTCCCCGCGTCTCCCACAACGCATGTACTGACGCTGGAGTTGAAACGCCTTGACTCCTCCGCGTCCTTGGCAAGGCCGAGGTCAGGGCAGGGGCGCTATGTGGTCGTGTGGCCCTGTCTCCGGCCAGGCTGGAGTGACCAAGTAGAAACTGAAGATGTAGCGGAAGAGAAGAAGGAAAATAAAATACTTCTCAGAATTGTAACTCACAGAGTTGAGGGAGACATGGAGACTGCATACAGACTCACAGGAGGTTCGGTTCTCTGTTCCCCACCACAGTGAAATTGCCTTCACAAGATTGTAGCGGTTATTTCTATATATAAGACTGAATAAGTTTGTGTGTCTGTCTGTACGTTTTGACCACTTGGTCTGTGGACGTTGGATGAGGCTTGGATCGCTTTTTAGTTTTGTGTGTGGACCTGTTTTTGTCTGCAAATCTTAATTCTTCCAGACAGGGAATCCTGGAAAGCCATTTTTAAGCTTTTCTGTCTCGTCATTTGTTAACTAAGGCCCTTTCCCTCAGCTTTCCTTCTTGTTCCTCTCGTCCACTGGCTCTCTTTCTCCCACCTTCCAAGGTTGCTACTACCCCTTACTCAGACATATTTGAAATTGCCTCCTGGTTCACACAGGTCATTTTTCCTTTTCTTCTCTAAGCACTTGGCCTTATAGTTATCAAAGTCCAAAGTGATTTTCCCTTGCTAGAATCTTTGTTCACACCTGAACCCATGGCCAACTGCTGCCCACTTCTCCAAAACCAGACTTCTCTCCTTTCAGCTTCACGGTTATGTGCCACATTCATTTGTATGATTTGGATTGTTCTAATGTAGGGGGAAAAAAGCAAGTCTTGGACATAAAGGTGCTACTGGAAAGGTGAAACTTTTAAATGGAGTTTTACAAAGAGAGATTATCAATATTCCAAACTTCTTGAGGAACCAGAAATCATTATTCTCCAAAGGCAGAGAGAAGGCCAGTTTTTACGAGGAACCTGGCCACCAATATCTCAAATCCAAAAGAGTGATTTTTGCTGTATACACTCCAACCTCAGAAGATGCTGACTGAAACACTTTCTGAGCTGTTCTTTCCATCTCAACTCCCCTCTGAATTCTGCAGGGCCCTGGGTCTACTCTTTTTCATTTTCTCTGCTACAGAAGCCACAAACTTCGTGTTGACCTCCTTAGACAGAAGCCATGAGGTCATCAATACCCCCGGCTGATTTCACTCCCAGTAACTTCCCCAGCTGCATTAAGGGAATAAAACTACAGCCTTCTAAAAGAGAATCTCTGCCTTCTGGTCTTGTGAGCCAGTAACTTTAAGTTCTAAGCGAGTGCTCCTCCAGGAAAACCTTGAAAGGAGGATCTGGAAATGTGATAAGGTACAGTTGTGGTCCAGGCTTTGGCGTGGTTAGCGGCCCTCTGTAAGACTGTTCAAAAGCTCAATGCAAATGTTCTTAGTCCAGCAAAGCTAACCTGAGTACTTGCGGTTGCTCCCTCTTTGTGGGCCTTTGTTTAGCTTTGGATTCCAGGGGAAACGCTACACATATTTCATTTCTATCACTCCTTACTGCCTTCAAAATTATCTTTCAAATGCTATTTAGCTGCTTAACGTACGTATTTAGGAGACTCATGTTGCAGTCACAGTTCAGCCACAGGTTAGAGCTGCTAGAGGAGCTGTAGGTGACATTTTCATCACCAGAGGGACCAAGCCAGTATCTTTCCCACAAGATTCTGAATCCGATTTATTCTCCCCAAAGGGCCAGCTGTATGGTCCTGAGACCTATGCAATTGCACAACACAGCTCCCCTCCACGCAAAACCTGCACTCAGAGGGCCCTGCTCTTGGGGTTTAATGCTCTGCAATTGCCCTATTGAAACTCTTAGTAGTTTTATCTTTAAACATGTATTTTGCAAGTGACGTCCAACAGGACATAGAGCAAGCACAGGAGTGGGGCTTTAGTTGAAGCCTCTGTTCTCGCAGGTCTTGTCTCTCAGAGATGAGTTTTCAGCAGCCAATTTGCTGTGCCACTGGTACCTTGCCTTACTTTCCTTCCCAACCCCCTCCCACACCTGCTTCCATCAGTAAGCCCCCTAGGAGATCCAGGGGAGAGGGGTCAGGGACCTGCAGCCTAACCTGGTGCCTATCAGGCTGTGGCAGAGTGGCTGTCTGTCCTCCCTGCCCCAGGGTAGCAGCCTGGCAGTACTGGAATAAGTTGGGTAGGAGTCTTGGTGGGAGTCAGCCTCAAGCCCACTTTTATATGTGTACACTTTCATAATTTTAACAACACTTTCCTCCTTCTCTTTGAACAAGGGGCCCCCATTTTCATTTTCCCTGAGTCCCATAAATCATATAGCTGGTTCTGCTCCCCAAATTTTCATGGTATCTCATCCTCTTTCTTGGCCTTCCCCCAGCTTTCTCTACTATCTTGCTCTCAACTTTGAAAAGTCAGATCCTGGATCCTCAAAGGGAGAGCCTGATGTCTCAAGGAAAAAATATGGAGGCTTCATCTTGAAATCCCACTTGTTAAACACTCACCTGCAGTGCTCCCTCAGTAGATGTTTTTAATGGGGTCATCTGAATTGAATTGTACTAAACTGACCTTGAAGTGACTTTCATTCCAGGGGAGAGAGAAAATACAAACATTTAGAGGATACCAATGAAGAATATCTTTAAGAACTAAAGATAGAAAAGGACTTTTAAATAAAAGAAAATAATTCCAATGATAAAGACAGATTGACAAGTTTGACTATATTAATATTAAGAACTTTTCATTAAAAATATCATACTTATTAAACACTCAAAGGTTAAATAAGAAATTTGATACAAATGAAGAGAGACTAAGTAGAAGAAATATATCTAAGTGAGTATTCCAGAATTAATATAACAGATTTTAAGAGAGGAAAAATATGAAAGACTAATAAAGAAAGATGAAAACTAGATTAAAATTACCAAATGAGAAATAGAGAAAATAGATTTGCTTTGACTGCAGAATTGTAACCATGGACCCATGTAGTCAGTTTGAACAGACCTCACCTCTTATCAACAGAGTGCTTAAGAACCATATTTCAGAAAATTTGAAGTCATGTAGCCAGAGCATGTACAGAAGAAGAAATCTTGACCTGAAATGACCAGGGAACCAAAGATTCTCCTCCCCGTGCAACCAAAGGACCAGGACATGACTGGAACTTAAAAGTCAGACTCTTATCAGAAGCAAAGGGTCTGTTATTCAGGAACAACTCATGTTAAAATTCCTTCCCCACCTTACCATAAATGTTTAAAACTTTACCATAAATGTTTAGAGCCTTATCATAAATTTTTAAAACTTTACCATAAATGCTTGAAGCCCACCAATCAAAATGTATCCTGCCAGTGTTTCTGCATGCCAGCCTGTTATCCCTAACCTCTTAAATTTCTCCCCAAATCCTGAATCAGGAGACAGATCTGAAGGCACACGCCCCCTGTCTCCCTGCAGATCAATCTCACAGAATAAAGTTGACTTCCTTTCTCAAAAGCTGATGCTATAATAATCAGGGTTTTTAAATGATCATCAAGGAAGAGAACCCCAGTTTTATGCAGTAACAGAATCACCAGTGATTGCTTGTATCTAGTCTATAGATCCTGGAATTAAAATATTCTATCATAGATATTCTTTGTTAGTATAAAAAGATAACAGCATGTCTCTTAAAAGAGAGAAAAAATTTTAATCTCCCTAAAGTTAGATGTTAAAACCTAAAAGAAAAATAGAACTCAAATATGTTAGTTGTGTTTTATGCAATAAAAAGGCAAGATGATGAAAGAAAGAATACTAGAATCACAAGCCAGTGAAGTTTGGCCTATAGGTCCCATAAAGTAAATTTTCCCTGATGCTGTAGACATTATTTATCTTTCATTATGGTAATTGTTTTAATCAACAAACATTTAATGAGCACTGTAGGGAAAATTTCTTGAGTCAATGGAAAACAACACATTGTCTCAAAGACTCCTCTCTGGGTTATTTAATTCTGATTTGATTTACAACTCTGCAAATTATAAATACCTGGAAACAATGCAAAATAATTCTTGTCTATAGACACGCAAACTGTCTTGTCCTGTGGAGGTTCAAATGATTTCCCTGCCTTACTGTACAAGAAGCTAGTTTCATATCCATTTTCACACTTGTTTCAATTTTCCTGATGTATAAATGTGTCTGTTCTTTGGATTCTCCTTTGGACTGGCTACAAAATCTGCTTGATTCTCATATTATGAGTTAAACAAAGTCTTCAATATGTGCTAATTTTTATATCTGGATGAGAGTCATGGTTTTATTTTTATTGAAAATCATCTTTTCATCTACTATATGCCATACACAGTCCTAAGCAATGAGGATAAAAATCTTATCTTTGTCCTCAAAGAGCTTATTTTCTAGCGATACATAAATTCAGTGTTGAACAATTATTTTTTAAAAGGCCTTTAAATCAATAAAGATATTTATTGTCTCAGTACTAGATTAGCCCAACTTTTAAAACCCATTAGCTATGTTAGTAAATGTAATTGTATTAACATCAAGAGCCATCAGTCTTTTAAAATTTCACCTAAAAGTGTAATGAAACAAATTTTTATGTATTTCTATCATTATGTTATCTAGGTTTTACATAATTCAAATCAGAAAAGATGCCAGCCCATTTTAATTATTAACATATTCAGATAATGTGTATTAACTAGTGTCTAATAACTTCATTATTTATCAGATATTTTTTGGCCAACACCATCTAGGGGAGGAAAAACTTTCTTTTCTACCCTCTTATGCTCAGTAGTTAGGGCCATGCATATTAAACGGACAAAAGGCAGGTTAACAAGAGAAAAAAACTGATTTTAATTACACACATGTGCATGGAAGTTCACAAAGAAATGTGGCTTAAGGATGTGTTTAGAATTGGGGGCTTCTATACCATCTTAATAAAGGAAATAAAGTGTGGAGAAGAAGCTAGCCAAAGGAAAGGGGGTTTGGGGCTTCTGGGGAGAGGTAAGTTGTGGGAAGGTGATTGATAATGGTATGGTAAGTAAGGGTTGTTTAGTAGGATTTGTTATGCAGATAAGAGTAGTCTCAGATGGCAAGAATTGTCTCTTGAGTAGTTTTCTCCGTCTTAAGGGAGAGGGAGACACCAGGACAAATGGAAATTTATGCCCTGCTTTTAGACAGGAAGAAGGGCAGAAAGCTTGTTGATTTCAGTTCAAAACAATCCTTACTCTTAAGTGGCATATTTTGGGATGGCATACTCTGATCTCCTTCAACTACCTGTTTTGCTTTTTACATATGAATAAAATATAATTTAATAATTAAAGGTATGGAAGATACCGATGAAAATAGTCATATTTTTATAAGAATTAAAACATACCATCTTTATTGATGAGGATCAAGGCTGCCCCAGGGAGAAAAGCCCAAGGCATCCTGCCCTACGTACTAATCTACATGATCCTCCAGGAAGTATAGGAGTCCTGACCTGATCCTATCTGATTCTTATCCAAAGTTATAGGACCACCTGATAACCAGACCATTGATACCATTTTAACATAATCTTTCCTTTGTCTTGTAAAGAAATAACTCACATACCTATGCCTTATAAATTTAGCCCTACCCTCAACCCATGTTTGCAGCTCTTCACTGCCCATGGATCCTGTCCCCATGTTACTCCATGCTACTCTCTGAATAAAGGAGCACTACTACCAGACCTTGAGAGTCCAAGAAATCTTTCTTTCAACTCCTCGGCTCACCGAGCCCACATAATTTACCACATATTTTGGCATCCTGTGGTAACTGCCTGATGTGGAGGAGAATCAATTACTTTTATTGTTGTTACATAGTGAATAGTGTTAAATCTGTTTTATGTTAAATGATAGATGATGCGGGGTCGGTGAGCCGAGGAGTCGAAAGAAAGATTTCTTAGACTCTCAAGATCTGGCAGTAGTGCTCTTTTATTTAGAGAATAGTGTGGAATAGCATGGGGACAGGGCCCATGGGCAGGCAGAGCTGCTGCTGCTGCCCCAAGTTGAGGGTTAGGGCTAATTTTATAAGGCATGGGTATGTGAGTCATCTCTTTACAAGACAAAGGAAAGAACATGAAGAAAAGTTAAAATGGTATCAGTGCAGGTGGGGTCTGGTCGTTGGGTGATCCCATGAATTTTAGAAAAAAATCAAATCGGGTTAAGTAAAGGTTAGAAAGGTTAGAAGCCACCACCCTAAATCAGTTACATGAGATTGCCAGACAGCAACCAACTTAAGTTCTTGCCTTCCCCATTAAGAGTTTCTAGGGATAGGTCATCTCTCTTCTTCTTCCTGGTACAGAGAGGGAGGCACCTTTTACAGATAGAGATTTACCTTACAAATGTAAATGTGTCCCAACAAGGGCAAGTTCCATTCCCCAGAGCTTCCCTCCCTGTCCCAGTTTATCAAAAGAATCAGCCCAAAACAACCCCGATGCCAAAGAGACACATCCTGGGGTGGCCAATTTCAGGTCCCTACAATGTCATCCCCCTTCCTTCACAAGTGCAAATGTCTCTCAAAAGGGCAAGCAAAATTCCAGTCCTCGGAGCCTGCTTCTCATCTGTAGTTTTAAAAATAACCAGCCTAAAATCCTCATCATAAACCGTTTTAAAATTAAGCAGCCTAAAAACGCTCATCAGTGTTACTTAGAGTGGTTAGCTGATCTGCAGTGTCAGGCTCTCCCAGGAGGCAGCTAAAAGTGCAAATTCTTGGGCCACACTCCAGACTGACTGAATCAGTATTTCTCGAGGGGTGGAGCCCAGGAATCTATGCTTTAACAATTGCTTCAGGTGATTTTGATGCAGGTCAAACCTACTAAGTAAGAATCAGCATTTTAACCAGATCCCCAGGTGATTTGTAAGCTCATTAAAGTGAGAGAAGCACTAGCCTAGAGGACTTAAGAAAAGAAAAGGTTTCTGCTCCAAAATGCCTCAACGGAGACTTGAAGATGCTAATTCCACATTATATATTTATCTCAGAACCTGTTCTATTTCTAACCACTTTGAGCAAGTGGAACTCACTTGCAGAAGAGTCTTCATTCCACTGACCTCAAGCTTATAAGACAAATTCCATGACTTTACGCAATCAACTACCATCACACACTACCTTCTTTCTGCCCTAAAGGGTCCCAGTCTCTGTTCAGGAGCTCTTAAAACAACTTCTTTCAAGTGCACAGATATAATTTGTGGCAAATGTATTTTTACTGCTCTTTATCCTAAAAGACATCCTTATAAGTGAAATCTTCAAAAATTTCCCTGAAGAAATTAATATGGAGTTAGTTACTTCAATCAATCCAATTGTGGAGTTTTTAATGACCTTGGCTATATCTCTGGTCTGCCAGATTTTGACCTTTTAATTGACTTGCACACTGTATTGGGCTTGAGAAACAAAAATCACACGACTTCTGGACCCTGCTGATTTTGACTTCCCTTTGCACTACGTATATCTGATATTTTTAAATAATGAAGCAGGGAGGGACAGAAGAAAGTTTCAGAACAAAAGCAGAATAATACATTTGTTTTTATTCACCTTGGAAAAGTAAGTGTCCATTAGAAAGTATGTAAACTAAAGAAAGCGTAAGAGATTTTGAAATGTTGCATCTGACCACCACGCTGAAATTAAATATATACACCTCCCAGGCTTATATATAGGTAAACTAAGACAAGAGTCAGAACTAAGTGACCTGATTAAACATGTATCCATCTCCACTAACACTCTCCTAACTAGTTTACTGTTAAACAACTTCTATAAGCTGTTATATGTATCAGGAAAAATTGTCAAAAGCTTAAAAATAGACAACAGAAATTACCGGGTCCTTGCTTTAGTGAAGCACTGGGCATTGCCTAGGAGACCCTCCAGGAATTATCTGATGTTATAGGGGTGTGCACCTTTGACTGACTTCCTATGCACTAGGCTGTTCTAGAATTTGATGGTGGTAGAAGTTAACTTACAGAAAAGTGATAATAATGCAAGTGATTCTTGAGTACATCAATGCAAAGGATTTTGCTCAATTGATGATACAATTCTGCCCAGCAGAAGAGATAATCCCAAACATTGTTTTTCTGCCCTATAGGATATTAACCAATTTTTCATCAGTTAGCAAATTTATTTCAGCCTTTCTGGTTGTGTATTGTCTATTCTTCATAGTCTCCTTTGAAGCAGTTTGATCAGCTTACTCACTAATTAGTGAAATATTTAAAACTGTGTTCATATTATAGTTGTTCGAAAGTCAGGTTTTCAGCTTTTCATCTGATCGATAATACCAATATGTTTTGGGAGTTCCAAAGAGGGAGAAGTCCTGACTGGGATGTCAAGGGCTGAGTAACAGAGCACGTGACCAAGAAGACGGGGTTGCTAAGTTTGAAAGAGCATTAACTGGCAGAAAAGAGGGTCTCAGAGCACAGTTTCTAAGTGTTTGGAAGGTGGAACACCACAGTTCAGAAAAGGCAACGGAGCAGGGAATTTGGGTTGTGGCAAAACTGTCTGAATGCCGGAAGTAATAAATAGAAACTTGAAGGTGGATGGTCTCTTGAGCAACTGTTACTTGTCACATGGTTTGCTAGGGAAAATACCTGCATAAATTCTTTTTTAATCTCCCAAGATTCTTGAGAATTCTCTAGGAATTTTCCCCTAAATATACAGATGAAGGAAATGTTCACAGATGGTCAAAATCATAGAAAACATCACATATCACACTTTTGTAAGTGATGGAGATTGAATTCAAACATACTCGTCTGATTCAAGATCCTCAGGTTTCTACTACTCTGCATTACCTTTAAAACAGTGTTTCAGGTTCTCTGTATGAAGAGAAAAACAAAACAAAGCAAAACAAAAAACGAACACAACACAACGCGGCCCAGATTGTTGTACACACCAAATAGCATCTTGCAATAGCTGTTTGCCAGTCCGTGCATATATGTTTGGATTGTCTTCCGTAGGAAATGAAAAGTTTCTGAAGGCTATTAATTTGGGGGACTAACTAAAAACGTTGCTATGGGACAGAACGCAAAGTAAACATTGGATGCACACCTGTCATCTTAGCGAACACAGGAAGGACTTAAAAAACTTTCTTTTTTACTCAGTAGAGATTTTAAACCAAGAGGAAGACCTTCTTTTTAGTCCTACCCTCTCTCATATTTCTCTTTTTACATGTCCTGTAATAAACCACGCCCTGCCTCTTCACTTCACATCCCTTCTCCCATCGCAGGCCGAATGAATGGAAGGGGGGAGATAAGCGAGAGAGAGAAAGAAAGGGGCAACGGAATGAAGGGGAGGAGAGAGGAGGAGGGGGGGTGGAAAGGGGAGTAAAGAGGAGAGAGGTGCGCGTTGGGGGGGAACCTTGAGGAAGGAAACGGGAGCATTGTGCAATAATATTCAAGATCACCGCGTACTCTTGCAGGAACCGTTAAGATGATGAAAATGATACTGTACAGGGAATATTTAAGTCCCACTCACAGGCCTAGCCCCACTAATAAAACTTAAGATTAAATACTGTGAGCATTGGGTAAAGCTGCTGAAAGACGGTAGTTACAACACGGCGCCGATAAAATCTGTTCTCCCAAATGCCCTGCTCCTTAAAGTCAGTCGTGTAACTCGCAGTCAGCAGGGGCGAGGCGAGGGGTCGCTGGGAGAAAGAGACTAAGATCGGTAGTGCGGGATCCTGGTCTTTAGAGCTGCATTAATTCTGTCGCCCAGCGCAACTCCCAGCTTCACTGTAAAACTCATCCTTTTCTGCCTTTAGTTTTTGCAGATAGTGCTGAAGACGTTTGCTTCTGTAACTTCTAGAATTTTTTCCCTCCTTTCTGGATGGAGCAGTCTTCAGTTCATTAACATAATTATCACTTTTTACAAGCTGCAGCTGTCATGTCAGGATGGCCGAGTGGTCTAAGGCGCCAGACTCAAGCTTCCGCTTCCCGCACTTGGGACTTCTGGTCTCCGCATGGAGGCGTGGGTTCGAATCCCACTTCTGACATGGTTCAACTTTTGGTCCTGCCTTAGTCGACCCAAAATTTCTTCTTTCAGTCTTCTCAAAGCCTCACTCTTGAAAGCTCAGCTCTCCTCTCGCTCTCCCAGTCACAACTGCTCTCCCCGCCCGCGTCGCCCCATCTTGGGGTCCCACGGGGCACTAGAGCATCAATTTTACTTCGGAGTTCAGCTCTTTCTAAAAGACACCCCCCACTGTCAGCTCCACCCCGGCGGATGCTCGCCCAAGACTTGGCGCACCTGGAACACACTACAGCAAAGAAAAGTCCTCTCTCTTACCTCTAATCAAGCAGTTGATAAATGAACTCCCAATTAGTGAACCTGGAGTATTTCTGCAGCCAATTCTGCACATTTGAAAATCTTGCCGCCGCTGGTGACCCACCTTCCCAGAGAGAAGGTAGTGGATTTCCATCAGAAGGTCATGTCTTCCTGTCACCCTATTGACTGTAACGAAACCTGGGGGTTTGACTTAAACAAAACTAAATAAAAATACAAAGTAACCAGAAAGATCTCCCTTTCCAGGGAACGATCTCAAGCTAGATTCTTGTGGGCAGCAGAAATGTTTGCATTGTCTGCCTCGCCAGAGGGAAATCGTTGAGAAATCAAAAGCCAGTCTCCTGTATGACCACACAACCTAGAGAAAGATCTAGGCTTTCTTTAGTGGTAACTCAGCTGGAAGGGCTCTCACACATCTGTCCTAGGCCTTTTCAGTGGATAAAGAACTGGAAAATTCACTGCTTTTCCCCACAGGGAGAAATTGAAAGCAACAAAATGGAAACAATTTACAACCGCCAGAATTGATTTGCAGCCTTTATGTTTTTGCATTAGTGAGAAAGATATACTATAGGAGCAAACACATACATTTTCTGGTTTTACTTTTTGCATTTAAAAATAGCATCAGAATACCTTATGTTGCCATTCTCCAGGTTAAGTAAGAAATGACACATTTGGGAAGGTGGCAAATTCTCAGAACATTGCTCCCTAAGTTTCTGTGAAGCTCCGTAACAGTTTCCTAGCTGGAGGGACCCCCAGATCTGAATACTTAGCATCCTAAGCATGTGTTGGGTACTTTATAAAGGGAAGGAAATGTTGTAAAATGATTTTTATTTTATTTTACATTTTAGGTTTCCCCATCTAGCCCAGAACATACTGTGAATACTTTGAAACACAGAAAATGAAATCAGTAAAAGGAAAATAAACAATCCCAATTCAAAACAATGGTTGGAAAAGATGAAAGTGAAGAATGGGGAAAAATAATTTGGAATTTCATCATTTCAAGGAGAATGAGGGGGGAGAAAGAGTGGTGGGTGCTTATAAATCTGTAGGAGTGAGAAGTAAAGTGTCAAAAGTGGGATTTAATCATGGGGGAAGGGGAAAAGAGCCTTCAGGTTCAGAGGTAAGGTAATCATACTTGGCTGTCCATGGCTTCTTTGTGTTATCAGCCCATGAAAGGTCACTCTCAGTTCTACTTTGATCCATAAACATGTTTTCCCCTGTCCTGCACTGTATCCAGCCCTTTCTCCTCCCCCAACATATAAAGTATTTAATATTCTTTAGATCCTCTCTAAAGTATTTAATATTCTTTAGGAAAAAATCTACTCTCGAAAAACGTTGGTTTGTGTGATTGTAATTTTCGTTGGCACTGTTAACCTTGATTTTTTTTCTTTTACTCAACACAGTTTGAAAAATCTATCTTGCTACATGCACATCTGCTTCTACCTATGGCTGCTGCATACTACAAAATCCACACACAGCCACTGAGATACGTGTGCCCAATGAACATCTAAGTGGCCTCTAATAATGTGGTCCCTCAAAAAGCTACAGACCACACTAGGCAAGGCCAACCATGAGCTGAGCTGGAATTTCACTGAGGTGCATTGCTAGGAGAGAAATTGCTGCGTAGCAACTTAAAAGCTATACAGGAAGAAAAATTTATTTAGTGTCAAAGCTGCAAAACATCTAAGATCTTAATTTTAAGACCAAGATCTTAGTCTATGTAGAACTTCAGAGAACACATTTTTTGCTGTCGTAAAACGAAAGGACGGACATCTAAATCACATCATTCTGAGAAGAAATCTCAGAGGGAGCACAGCGTGAACATTTCTTTGCCATTGATGATCTCCAAATGTTTTCAACAGTGTCATAATCTTGAGGGACCTTCCCTCTTACAGTTTAGGGAACTGTAACACAGTTGCAGGTGACTAGGAAACTTTTAGATACAACTTTATGACAGATTCTTTTCCGCGTACAAAAAACCAGTGAAGATTTCAGTAATTCTCTCCACAGTAAAAACCCAGGACCCAAGTGTGGATGACTGATCGGTGGAACCACTAAGGAAAAAACCACAAGTTGTTACGGTACTTTTTTCTGGGAAGAGATCTCCGACGGCGCTGGAGGTTGTGTCGGCATGGCTCTGAAAATATCCCAATATTCTTTCATTGGGAATTTCCGTTTCGCTTCGTTTGCTGAGCGTAGGTTCGGACCGTCAGGGTGAAATTTTTTACTTCACCGTGGCAAGAACAAAAGAAGAGTGTGTCAGAAGTGGGATTCGAACCCACGCCTCCATGCGGAGACCAGAAGCCCCAACACAGGGAAGCAGAATCTTGAGTCTGGCGCCTTAGACCACTCGGCCATCCTGACACGCTGTCTTGAAGTTCTTAAAGTGTTATATTGTAAACTCCAATGGATCAGAGCTGAACTGTGTCGCAGAAAAAAAAAATTATTTCTGGAATTTGTTGGATTAAGCGGGAGCTCCGAATTCACTGGAACAGAAAAGCAGGAAAGGACAAATGTTAAGAAGTGAGGAACTGAATAATTCTCCAGCCTTTGAGACTTAGGTGCCCTCATCCTGAGGAACACTCCCTCCTGGCGTCTCCGCCTCTCACAGTACTCCCAGCCCAGCCCAGCCAAGTCCCCCGCCCTCGGCCCCGCTGCTCCACCAGACCAGGGCCTCAGGCCTCGGACAAATCTTCGCCTATGTCTCTGACCCCACCTATGACGCCGACCCCAGGGCTACTGTGTTCTTTGTGACCCAAACCCTCATCCAGCTGGTCTAGCTTCATGCTGCCCCAGGATCTGTGGAAACTTTCAGGGAATAAACGGCCAACCCCCTCCTGCTCTGGACGAGAGTCATTCCCATTGTTCTCAACCCCTCCAGACTGTGGTTTCATTGCCTGAAGCCGTAGTTAACATCATTCATTTCACTACACAGGTCAATACCCAGCACTGTCTTCTGTTCTGCAGGATTGCTTGTGCTCTGCAGTAATAATCCTGTCTCTACTGCCTCTGGGGCTCTCAGACGCTTTTCAGTAAATATCACCAAATTTTTATAATTAGGCTGTAAGCATCTAAATCTATAGTACACTTAAATTGGAGAGTTATCAATTTTAAATCTGTGATTTCCTCATCTATTACTCTAAAATTAAATGAGAAACATTTCTTTTAAAAATTATGTTATTATTTATAGATTTTATTGTTTTTATTGTGGCTATATTTTTTCACTATACCAACAGTGCAATTCCAACTGTATGCAAGATTGACAGCGTACATTAATATATGCATATGTTGAATTTTTGCATGGATGGTTCCTATACCTTGAAGCTGTAGGGGAGGAAAAATAATTTTCCCTCTATCCTTCTGGAGGTCTTGGCTGACATGTCCCTTGGAATCAAGGACAGATTAACAGGAGGAAAACATATTTAATTCTTATGTACAGGAACCCCAAAGAGATGAGGCTCCCCAACAGTCAGGCAATTGAGGCTTATATGCCCTTCCACGCTAAGAAGAAGTGGCCAGAGGTCTGAGACTTCAAAAGGGAGGAAGACAATTCATTTGTGATGCCCTACAGAGACAAAGGGATACAGAGAGGACTTTCAACAAGCAGGCCTTACTACGTTGCCCCCAGTCTACCACACCTAGGTCATATTCTTCATAGTTATCTCTGGTGATAGCTCTTTTCCTGGAACAGACCCTCTATATAAATTCTTTTAGGTAGTTAAGGAGGAGGTAAAAAGAAAAACTTCCTGAGTCTTCTGTTTCTTAAAAGTAACCAGCCTAAAATAATCCTCATACCAAAGAGACACATCTTGGGGTGGCAGGTTTTGCTCCCTTACAAAGCACGGGTATATTCCTATACTTCCTTAAAGTCTATGTATACTTTTTTTTCATAGAAATGAAAGTCTCTGATATAGGTTTAAAATATTTGGGGGCTGGCCCTGTGGCCAAGCGGTTAAGTTCTCACGCTGCGCTGCAGGCGGCCCAGTGTTTTGTTGGTTTGAATCCTGGGCGCGGACATGGCACTGCTCATCAAACCATGCTGAGGCAGCATCCCACATGCCACAACTAGAAGGACCCACGACGAAGAACATACAACTATGTACCGGGGGGCTTTGGGGAGAAAAAGGAAAAAAATAAAATCTTTAAAAAAATTAAAATAAAATAAAATAAAATATGTGGGATACCTGAAAATGGATATTATCAAAATGTAATGTGAATACAGAATTGCAACTGAAATATGCCATAATCCAACTGTCTTTGATGGATTGATGCTTGCAGGGCTCAGCACAGTCAATATTTAATGAACTTCTGCATAGTATACTTCCTAGACAGCTCTTTAATATTTAATATTAATTTATTTTATTGTCTCAAGTTTTTCTTTACAAGTTCAGGGGAGCAGTGAAATTGGATGAATTGAATGATGAGTGTTGTTTAAGTTAAGCCATTAAGTTTTAGTATGGTTTGTTATGCAGCAATAGTTAGGTATGTACCAGTCTTGGTCTGGTCAGGAGAGAGAAACCACACAATAATTTGAACAGGGCAAGTTTATGTAAAGTATTATTAACTAAAGAGGGGATTGGAGGAACAAGGAATTGGCTAGTAAAAAAGTAAAGAGCACTCTAAAGACTATGGGAATAACAGATATAAAGAGCAGTCACTACCCCTAGGGTTGATATAAAGCACCTTAGGAAGTGACCCCCTAACCCATCGCTGAGATGAAGCGCGGAAGGGAAGAGCCCTCTACCCCTCACCCCACCCCTAGCTAAGATCCATGCCTTGGAGAGGGCACAGCTGTGGCTCGCTGAAGAGCAGAGAAATTGCTGTGGTGTTGTGCAGGCAGAACTTGCTTGAAAGCTACCCTCTGGAACTTGCTGGAAATCTATCTTCTAACGTTTCTTGGGAAGCTCTTCTTGGAGCGGTCTCTCACCGAGGGCACTCCACTACAAAACACTCAAGGGAGATGCCAGGGGAAGTGAGTGGCTGCTTGTTGCTGCCAGGGGTTGATGCAGGGGAAAGCCACGCCTGGTGTAGGTGCCAGGCCCTGGGGAAGCAGCAGGCCAAGTAATACATGGTAAGCAGGAAAACCCACTCCTTCTAATGACTCTCCACCATCCTCTACTGACAAAACTTCAGTGCCAGTTGGCAAAAGAAAGCTATTTAAAGATTCATAGCCATTTCCACAAAGCAGGCAAAAAGGGTGAATTTGGGACTGAGAGGTAATAAGTTCATAATGGCTACAAGCCAATACAGATTTTGTTACCTCATGGTCTCAAACACTAAACTATGTAACTTTGGGACTGGACACACGGAAACTGGAAAGACCTTGAGGAGAATGTTTCTTCCTGTCACTGGTCCTGCTGCCCAGCTCTAAACTCAGTGATGCTTAAAGGAGAATGAGGAAAAATGTATTAGAAACTGGAAGAAAGGAGACCTTTGTTATCTAGTGGCAGAAAGTGTAGCAACACTGTTGCCATGGTAACATGGAAAGTGGACATATACCTAATGAATTTCCTGATTTATCCAAGGACATTTCCAGGCAATGTGTCAGCCGGCTTTTCCTAGGTGCCTATAGTAAAATGGAAGAGGAGAGAGAGAAACTAAAGAAATATTTCTTAATTATAAAGGAACCAGGACTTGCTAGATATTCAATAATGAAACTATTTCTCATTACCAGCCCCTCCAGATGACAAATGATGCTACAATTAAGAGAAGGCTTCTGGGGAAACATCACATCGAGGGTATTGTCAGGAAAACATGGTCTAAACATGAAGTCAAGGACACAACTGTAAAGCCTTTGGTCAGATCTCAGAAAAATTTAAGGTGATCATTTAAGTCAACAGACTTGTGAGTAAGCAAGCATTCAGAGATCATAGCCTAGCTTTCAAGCCATGCTACCTGAGTGGAGTCCAGATAAGCTATCACATCTGAGCTAAAACCAATGTTGTGATGTTTAAGCCCTTGATTTTGGGGGTAACTTGTTACACAGCTGTAGTAACTGCAACAAAAATAATGGCAAAAAATAATAATAGTGTTACAAATAAAGGAACACTATAAAAGGGGAAAGAAAATAAATTCAAATAATGGAACTCAAATTTCAAACAAGACTTTGAGAGCCTATATTCATCTATATGTGACATTCTATATCTTACTCTATTTTGGGAGTCAGCAAACTATGCCCCATGGGTCAAATCCCATCCACTGCCTGTTTTTGTATGGACTGTGAACTAAAATTTTACATTTTGAAATGGTTGAGGAGCTGGCCCAGTGGTGTAGTAGTTAAGTTCACATGCTCTGCTTCACGGGTTCGCAGGTTTGGATTCTGGGTGCAGACTACACATCACTCATTGAGCCATGCTGTGGTGGTGTCTCACACACAAAATGGAGGAAGATTGGCAAAGATGTTAGCTCAGGGCCAATATTCCTCACCAAAAAAAAAAAAAAGTTGAAAATCTCAAAAGAAGAATAATATTTCATGACCTGTGAAAATTGTATGAAATTCTAATTTCAGGTGCATAAATAGTTTTATAAGAACATAGCCTGGCTTATTCATTTGAGTGATTCTTCTGAACATAACAGACCTGTATTTCACTGAGGTCATACATTTCTTTAGGTGCTAGAAAATAGGAGGTGAACACTGTACCTAAACCCAGCATGAAATCTGCCAAAACTGCAAATCATAGGCTTGCTGGGACTTTTCGATCCCTCTTGGGCCAGCATCCCCTTCTCTGATATTGGGTGATGAGGAGGAGCTTCAGGAGATAAGATTCCTTCTGCAGAGGCAAGTTTAGAATTTTGGAGAATCTGCACAAACTGGCTCCTCTGGGAGGCAGGAGGCAGTTTTTAGGAACTTCCTAAGAAGTTCAAGAAGCTGCGGATGGATAACAGTGATAACGTTGACCTCACGTCCCCTTCACTCCCCTCACTCTCAACTTCATTAATCTGCCTCTTTCTTGTTTTGTTTTGTTTAACTGTCATTTGCGTTTAGGACACTCCAGGTGACAAGGGCATTATTTTGCCTGTGTATGACTTTGGGGAATGGGGAGTGGAGTGTGGGATTGCTTTCCCCTGTGAGATCTTTTGGAGATCTGGCTGACTGACCTGCTATTGGTAGATTTCTCGGCCTCCCCTCTGGAAGCTGGGAGAGCTGTACTCCAGAGTTGGGACAGACGCGCAGAGCCTTCCTCACTTCCCAACCGGTGAACCTTATTTTGCTGAGTTGTTTAATAATTTACTTGTATTCATCAGGAGTCGAGGTGTTTTTTGGTTTTGTTTTTTGTTTGTAATTAAGAGCTACTATTTCTTTTCGAGCCAGCTATCAAACCATGAGAGTAGAAAGGAAAATGATCCTTGCTTTGTTTCCGTGCGCAGGGCCCTGGGACGGGGGACCCAGGATTTGTGGTTGAGTTTTCTTCTCTGCCCCGGTCTCCTGACATTATGGTCGTTGCTTGTCCGAAATGAGCCCCCAAACAGCTTTTTTCATGCCCCTCACAGCCCCTTTACCAGGGTAAGAGTTAACAGTCTTCTGATATCTTTGTCACAGCGCCTTCGGACTGTACTCTTCTATTTGGGTTTCAGCGACGCCCGGTGGCGAATGAGAAACACGGCCCTGGTCTTTACTCCCGGGACCGAGGCTCCAAAAGATATTTCAGCCTCAAAGACTAGGCTTCTGCTTCTGTCACCCGGAGGTCGCTCCACTTCCTTCTTCCAGCTGGCCTCATCTTGTCCCTCACCTCTCAGTCTGTCTTTTATGATATCTGATATCGGGGAATCTGAGACAGATTTCGCCTGTTTTTCTCCAAGGCAGTAAGAACTGGAATACCTGGGCGTCAATCCGTGCAAAAAGTACTGCAGAGCGGAGGGCGTGGCTGTAAATAAACTCAAGCTCACCTTCGTCCTCACCCCAAACTCCACATCTCGGCAAATGGGCAAGCTGCTTATTCCCCACTATTGTCAACACGCAACCTCTGACCCCCGACTGCCCTGGATTCAAAGCAAAACTATACCTCCTTTGACAAAAGCCAATTGAAGGGGGTGTTAAAACTATCAGAGACTGCAGGAATTTGACCACAGCCTAGAAAATCGGAAAGGGGGTGAGAGCGGAATGTCAAATTTGTTAGAAATCAATAAAAACCAAAACGCAAACCCTAAAGATTTGAGCATATCACCTAGAAGACAGGGAGGTAGGGCTCCGTAGCTCAGGGGTTAGAGCACTGGTCTCGTAAACCAGGGGTCGTGAGTTCGAATCTCACTGGGGCCTTAAGTTCTTGGTTTTTCCATCACTGATAGATGGTTTTAAGGGATGTGTTTCTTGACACCATAACCTGAACCAGAAACGAACTCACTACACCCTAGTTTCTCAAGATACAGGAAACTACTGCTAACAAAGGTAGGAAATTTTGTAAATGAGATTCTTTGTAACAGATGGAAATGAAGATGCTGTGCCATCTAAAATCTTGAGGATACATGAAATTCAGGTAGGAAATCTTAAAGTGCCAGCAATACAACAAATAACGCCAATATAAACCAGCTGATAAACTAATTTGTCACAATCACTTGGAATCTAAAGAGTCCTGACTAATTTAGCTGCTATAGGCCTAAAGAGATTATACTATAATTATCAATTTATTGTACTTGCTTAAGGGACTCTAAGCTCCCCTGAAGACAAGAGTCGTATCTTATTTGACACTGTATCTCAGAACCTTGAAGAGTATGGACCCCACCTGGTGCTCAATAACCGTTTATTGAATGAAGCCCAGCTAAAAAAATGTAACCAGAGTGTGGTGAGTTTGTAAATACCTTAGGAGGCACATAAATTACCTGAAAGCCAAGGAACCAAGGTCACCTAATAGAGAAGACCAAAGAAAGCAACATAGCCCTGATGAAGAGTCTACCTAAATATGAACTGACTAATCCTACTGGTCTCAATTTATTAACTCATAGCAGGAATTAGCTGCCCACAAAAACAAACTCTTGATAACATCTGAATGGCTAACATAAATTGCTATATTTGATAATCTATATCAAAGATCAAAATGGTAGAATTTCCCTACACCACATTTGTATTAAATAATTAATAATATAATAATATCCATCAGCCACAGATACATTCCTCAAAAAGTACTTTGGATTCGTGAAACAATTCAACACAATTTACACTGTACCATGTTTAAAAAATTTACTGTAAATTGCTAAAGACTCAGGACAGGCACAGGTGATTCATTTCCATTAAAATCAACCAGAACAGCTTTCTACTGCTTGCAACTTGGCACTCTAGTTCTTCCTCAAAGTCTTCAAGGTTTTTTATGCTTTCGTGACTCATGCATACTGCTCTCTTTGCTTGAAATATAACTCCATCCCTCCTTCTAGCCAAGTCCTACTCATCCTTCAGAATTCAGCTTGTGTTTCACTTTACCTTCAGTCTAGGTGAGAGGTGCTTTTTCATAGCACCATTCACTCACCTTTATTATAGCGTATATTGCATAATATCTAGCAAATAATTGAAGTACTTTTTTCTCTTTTTCTTGCTACAATGACACTTCTTGATAATAGGAACCAAGCTCTCTTTAGGACTGAATCACCACAAATTGGTCAGAATTCGAAAATGTGTAATGAATAATATTTTTTAAATGAATGGATGACTGCTACATTTCCAAACCTGCATGTGCTCTACAGTAAGATGAAGTTATCAGGAAACTATTTAGCCTGTTGTTAAAAGAAACTAATTTGGAAAACTAAAGTCATCTTTGTAATAATTTTACTGTGTTAAGGTCTATAGTATTTGCAGTTCGTCCACTGAAATTCAGGTGCTGTGATTTTAACACACATTGGTAAAAAGCTGTTATTTACATGTCACCATGTTCAGTAATTTAAAAAATGCAACACAGGGTTTCTGGTTCCTCAGGTAAGGAACTTGGATGTTGCCACTCCATCCTACAATTAAAAAGCTGAATAGACTGAAAAGTCAACAACTCTTCTTGAATCTATAGGAGAGGGGAGGACACAGGGCAAAGCCCTTCCCCTGAGACTGGAGAGGCAGACAGGTGAATACAGAGAGTCACAGGCTTGCCAGAGCAGAGACTCACAACCGGAAACCACCAGGGAATCAGCGGCAGGGTAGAAAACCCTGAATTGATGAATTTCTGGAGGCTCAGTGTGAGCAAATCCAAAAGTTAAAAACTCCAGGGGAAGCCAGTTATAGCAGTTCCCAGTCATATTGTGAGATTTACCACCAGGAGTTCAACCAGATTCTCACAGTACATATTGAGGAAAAATTCTCTCATATTTCCAGCAGGAGAAAGGGACAAAAGGAATCCTTTTAAATACACCAGAGCATCCTGTTCTTAGCAAGACCCGCCCTTAGAAGAAACTAGGTAACCATAGCCTAACCTGCTGGAGTATTATCAGAGGCTAACAGACCTGGGGGAAAGAAAATACCCCACTCCAGTAAGCTCTTGCCTTCCATATTCAAGAAGGGAAATACCCAGCTCCAGCCCACTCTAGCCATCCTTACCACCTCACGGGGGCAAAAAATCCTCTGAGAAACTCTTGTAAAGTTAACAGTCCAGAGGCGTAGGTTCATTAAAAGACTGAGACCTAATCACAGGACTATAGAACACTTCCCCTCCCCCGACACCTCACCACATTACTAAAGACCTATTTACAGCAGTTCCTTTTACTTAGTACATCATGTCTGGCTATCAAAAGAAAAAATTACAAGACATACAAAAAGGCAAAAAAACACATTTTGAAAAGACAGAGCAAGCAGCAGAAACAGACATAACAGGAATGTTAGAATTATTAGACTGGGAATTTAAAACATCTATGATTAATATGCTAAGGGCTGTAATGAATAAACTAAACAGTATGGAAGAACAGATGGGCAATGTAAGCAGAAAGATGGAAGTCTCAAGAGAGAAACAAAAGAAATGCTAGAGATCAAAAACACCATAACAGAAATGAAGAATGTCTTTGATGGGCTTATTAGTAGGCTGGACATGTCTAAGGAGAAGATCTCTGAGTTAAAGGACATATCAATAGAAATCTCAAAAAGTGAAAAACAAAGAGAATAAAGACTGAGTAAAACAGAACAAAACACCCAAGGACTATAGAACAACTACAAAAGGTATAACATATGAATAATGGGAATACAAGAAGGAGAAGAAAGAGAGAAAGGAACAGAAGAAATATTTGAAGCAATAATGACTGAACATTTCCCCCAAATAAATATCTGACATCAAACCACAGAGTGAGGAAATTCAGAGAATGCCAAGCAGGGTACATGCCAAAAAAACTACACCTCGGTATATCATTTTCAAACTACAGAAAATCAAAGATAAAGAAAAAATCCTGAAAGAAGCCAGAGGAAAAAAAACACCTTACCTATAGAGAAACAAAGATAAGAATTATATCTGACTTCTCTTCAGAAACCATACAAGCAAGAAGAGAGTAGAATGAAATATTTAAAGTATTGAGAGAAGAAAAGCACAACCTAGAGTTCTGTATGCTGCAAAATTATCCTTCAAAAATGAGGAAGAAATAAGGACTTTCTCAGATAAACAAAAGTCAAGAGAATTTGTTGCTAGGAGACCTGCCATGCAAGAAGTGTTCAAAGAAGTTCTTAATAGAGAAAGAAAATAATATAGGTCAGTAATTTGGCTCTACATAAACAAAGGAAGAGCATCAAAGAAAGAATAAGTAAAGGTAAAATAAAAACATTTCTTATTCTTAATTGAACTAACATACAGCAGTTTGTTCAAAATAGTAACACTAACAATGTATTTGATTATGTATGCTTGTTTATATATCATATGTATATATATTTGCTTATGTATGTTTATATGTAACAGAAATGAATGACAGCAATGATACAAGGACAAGAAGAAGGAGCTGGGATTATTTTGTTATTATAAGGTACTCACATTACCCGTAAAGTGGTATAGTGTTCCTTGAAATTGGACTTGGATTAGCTGTAAATGTATATTGGAAACTCTAGCACTACCACTAAAAAAAGCAAAAGAGGAAATATAACTGATATGCTAAGAAAGGAGAGAAAGTGGAATCATATACATGCTCGATTAAAACCACAAAAGGCAGAAAAAGAGGGCATGACAAAAATAGGAACAAAGACCAAGGGCAACAAATAGAAAACAGTAATGAATACAGTAGATATTAATCCAACTATGTGATTAATCACTTTGAACATCAGTGGTCTAAATCCACCAATGAAAAGACAGAGATTGTCAGAGTAGTTAAAAAAACAAGACCCAACTACATGTTGTCTACATGAAATCCACTTTAAATATAAAGACACATACAGATTGAAAATAAAAGGGTGGAGGAAAATGTACCATTCTAACACTAATAAAAAGAAAACAGGAGTAGCTATACAGTCACATACCACATAATGACGTTTTGGTCAATGACGGGCCACATATACGATGGTGGTCCCATAAGATTATGATGGAGCTAAAAAATCCCTATCGCTTAGTGATGTTGTAGTCATTGTAACAGCTGTATAATGTGTTTGTGTTTAAGCTAAGTGTTGTTAAAAACTTGAAAAAAAATTAAAAATTTTATAATGTAAAAACGTTACAGTAAGCTAAGGTTAATTTATTATTGAAGAAAGAAAAATTTTTTAAATAAATTTAGTGTAGTCTAAGTGTACAGTGTTTATAAAGTCTACAGTAATAGGAATGTCCTAGGCCTTCACATTCACTGACTACTCACCCACTGACTCACCCAGAGCAACTTCCAGTCCTGCAACCTCCATTCATGGTAAGTGCCCTACAAGGCTGTATCATTTTTTATCTTTTATACCACATTTTTACTGTACCTTTTCTATGTCTTGCTATGTTTAGGTACCCAAATACTTACCATTGTCTTACAATTGCCTAGAGCATTCAGTACAGTAACATGCTGTACAGGTCTGTAGCCTGGAAGCAATAGGCTATCCCATATAGCCTAGGCGTGTAGTAGGCTCTACCATCTAGGTTTGTGTAAGTACACTCTATGATTGCTACACAATGATGAAATTGCCTAATGACGCATTTCTCAGAAGGTATCCCCATTGTTAAGTGATGCATGACTGTGCTATTTTCAGACAGAACAGACTTCAAAGTAAGGAAAGTTATCTGGGATAAAGAAGGACATTACATATTGATAAAGGGATCAATTCTATAAGAAGACATAGCAGTCCTTAATGTGTATGTACCTAACAACACAGTGTCAAACTACGTAATTCAAAAACTAATATAATTGCAAAAAGAAATAGATAAATCCACTATTATAGTTGGAAACTTCAACACTCTTGTATCAGAAATGGACAGGGCCAGCCCGGTGGTGCAGTGATTAAGTTTGCACATTCTGCTTCAGAGGTCTGAGATTCGCTGGTTCAGATCCCAGGTGCAGACCCATGCACCACTTATCAAGCCATGCTGTGGCAGGCCTCCCACACATAAAGTAGAGGAAGATGGGCACAGATGTTAGCTCAGGGCCAGTCTCCCTCAGCAAAAAAGAGGAGGATTGGTGGCAGATGTTAACTCAGGGCTAATCTTCCCCCCAAAAAAAAGAAGAAAAAAGAAATGGACAGATCCAGCAGGCAGAAAATCAGTAAGGACATGGTTGAACTCAACAACACCATCAATCAACTGGATATAATTAATATCTGTAGACTACTTCATTTAACAACAGTACAGTACAAATTCTTCACAATCCCACATGGAACATTTGCTAAGATATGCCACATTCTGGGTCATAAAACACACCTTAACAAATTCAAAAGAATTAAAGTCATACAGTATCTGCTCCAAGACCACAATGGAACTAAATAGAAATCAATAATAGAAAGATAACTGGAAAATCCCAAAATACATGGAGATTAAACAACACACTTCAAAATAACACATGGATCAAAGAAGCAATCTCAAGAGAAATTAACCAAGCCCAGATGGGTTCATTGGTGAAATTTATCAAATATTTAAGGAAGAAATTATTCCAATAGTCTACAGTCTCTTTCAAGGGATCAAAGTAGAATGAATATTTTCTAACTCATTCTATGAGGCCAGCATTACCCAAATACCAAAAATCAAACAAAGACATCACAAGAAAAGCATAGAGCAATATCTCTCATGAATATAGATGCAAAAATCCTCACTAAAATATTAGCAAATTGAATCCAACAGAATGTAAAAAGAATTACACACCATGATCATGCAGGATTTATCCCAGATATGCAAGTCTGGGTCAACATTCAAAAATCAAATAACGTAATCCATCACACAAACAGGCTAAATAAGAAAAATCACTTGAGGGGCCAGCCCGGTGGCGCAGCAGTTAAGTTAGCACTTTCTTCTTTGGCGACCCAGGGTTCGCTGGTTCCTGGTGTGGACATGGCACCACGTGGCAAGCCATGCTGTGGTAGATGTCCCACATATAAAGTGGAGAAAGATGGGCACGGATGTTAGCTCAGGGCCAGTCTTCCTCAACAAAAAGAGGAGGATTCGCAGCAGATGTTAGCTCAGGGCAAATCTTCCTCAAAAAGAAAGAAAGAAAGAAAAATCACTTGATCATATCTGTATATACAGAAAAAGCTTTTGACAAAATTCAAATACATTTTTCACGATAAAAACTGTCAGTAAACTAGAAATACAGGGTAACTTCCCTAACTTGATAAAGAATATCTAGAAAAAACCTACAGCTAACATCATACTTAATGGTGAGAAACTCGAAGGTTTTCTACTAAGATCAGGTACAAGGTAAGGATGTCCCCTCTCAGGACTCCTTTTAAATATTGTACCGGATGTTCTAGCTAACGCAATAAGACAAGAAAAGGGGGGAACATGTGTCCAGATTGAGAAGGAAGGGATAAAACTCTCTTTTTTGCAAATGGCATGATTATCCAAGTAGAAAATCCAAAAGAACTGCCCCAAAAAAACACAAAAAACAAAAAACAAACTCCTGGAACTGTTAAGCAATTATGACAAGTTTGCAGGATGCAAGGTTAATATACAAAAGTCAATTACTTTTCTATACCAGCAACAAAAAATTGGAATTTGAAATAAAAAACACAATACCATTTACATTAGCACCCTCTAAAATTAGAATGTTTATGTATAAATTTAACAAAACTTGTGCAAGATCTATATGAGGAAAACTACAAAACTCTGATGAGTGAAATCAAAGAAGAACTGAGTAAATGGGGAGATATTCCATGTTCATGGATGAGAGGACTCAATATTGTCGACATTTCAGTTCTTCCCAATTTGATCTATAGATTCAATGCAATCTCAATCAAAATCACAGGAAGTTACTTTGTGGATATCAACAAACGGACTCTAAAGTTTATATGGAGAGACAAAACACCTAGAATAGCCAATGCAATACTGAAGGAGAGAAACAAAGTGGGAGGACAGACACCACCCAAGTTTAAGATTTACTACGAAGCAACAGTAATAAAGGCAGTGTGGTATTGGTGAAAGAATAGACAAATAGAATAATAGAACAGAATAGCCCAGAAATAGACCTAAATATAAATATAGTCAACTGATCTTTGACAAAGGAGCAATGGCAATACAATAGAGTAAATATAGTCTCTTCAACAAGTGGTGCCAGAACAATGGATGTCCACATGCAAAATAAAAGGAATCTAGCCAGACCTTACACCCTTTACAAAATTAACTCAAAATGTAAAACTTAACTGTAAATGTAAATGTAAAATGCAAAACTATAAATCCCAGAAGAAAATATAGGAGAAAATCTAGGTGATCTTTGGATTGGTAATGACTTTTTAGATACAACGTCAAAGGAACAATCCATGAAGGAAATAATTAATAACCTGGACTTCATTAAAATTGGAAACTTCTGCTCTGTGAAAGATAGTGTCAACAGAATGAAAACACAAGACAGACTGGGAGAAAATACTTGCAAAAGACATATCTGATAAAGGACTGTTATCCAAAATGTACAAAGAACTCTTAAAACTCAACAAAAAGAAAACAATCCAATTAAAAAATGGACCAAAGACCTTAACAGATATGTCATCAAGGAAATGCAAATTAAAACAATAATGAGATACCACCACACAGCTATTAGAATCACCAAAATCGAGAACACTGACAACACCGAATGCAGACGACGGTGTGGAGCAACAGGAATTCTCATTCATTGCTGGTGGGAATCAGAATGGTACAGTCACTTTGGAAAACAATTTGGCATTTTCTTATAGAGCTAGACATAGTCTTAGCATACAGTCTAGCAATTGTACTCCTTGATATTTACCCAAATGAGTTGAAAACTACATCCACAAAAAAACCTGCACATGGATGTTTATAGCAGCTTTATTCAGAATTGCCAAACCTTGGAAGCAAGTATTACGTCCTTTAGTAGCTGAATGGATGAATAAACTGTGGTTCATCTATACAATGAAATAATATTTGGTGCTGAAAAGAAATGAGCTATCAAGTCACAAAAAGAAATAGATGAACCTTAAATGCATACTACTAAGTAAATGAAGCCAATTTGAAAGGCTACATAGTTTGATTCCAGCTATGTGACATTCTGTAGAAGGCAAAATTATGGAGACAGTAAAACGATCAGTGGTTGTCAGGGCTGGGGTTGGGGAAAAGGATGAATGGGCAGAGCACAGAGGCTTTTTAGGGCAGTGAAAATACTCTATATATTATAATGATGAATACATGTCATTATATGTTTGTCTAAACCCAAAGAATGTACAATACCAAGAGTGAATCCTAGGGTAAACTATGGACTTTGGGTGATTATGATGTGTCAGTGTAGGTTCATTAACTGTAACAAATGTACCACTCTGATGCGGGATGTTGATAGTAGAGAAGGCTATGCACGTGTCAGGGCAGGAGGTATATGGTAGATCTCTGTACCTTCCCCTCAATTGTGCTGTGAACCTTAAACTCCTCTCATAAAAAAAGTCTTTAAAAAATCACAGCTAATGGAACCTACAAGGTAACTTGAACTCTGGTGCTTCACGCATGAAGTATGCTTCCAGAAATTTAAAAACAATGTGATTAGTCATTGAAATTTGGATTTGATAGGCAGAAACATTACAGTCAGTTTAAAATTTTTAGAAGAGTAAAATGAGGGAAAGCAATCTTCAGTACTGCCAAAAAAGAAGTGTTTTTTTTTTGCTCACAACAATGTAAGCCATTTTGTGCCTGAATTTATTTCTATCTTAATTTATTATCTAAGAACTTTGATATCTATACCTGTTTAACTCTGCTGGCAATACATCTAATTTCAACTGTTGTGAACACTTGTGTGGTGTAGGACAAGAAATATATAAACTTTTTCAATGGTTCGAACCTAACCAAATGCCTAAAAATTACAGATTTTAAATTATGACTTGGACTGTAACCTTCTGATGAAATCTTACGGCAACTTACTGAGACAATGCTTCTTAAAGTTCTGAAGGAGAGCAAAATAATTTTAACATAAATTAGTGGTAAGTAAATCAGAAGTTTATGGGTTCAACACAAGCAACAATCATGTTTTTAACATCAAGGATAATTGGGAGGTAAATTGAGGTCCAGGTTATTTATACTCTAACATATTTTTACACTGTTTTGAGACAATGGCCAAATGTGAAGAGATCTTGACTTCATTTATCAAACTGGAGATAATGAGAAATAAACTGTAGTTTGATTCATCAGCATTGATAATTATTTTGTAATCATTATCCCCATTTCTGTCACATAGTAGTGTTATATTAGGGGCTGGTACAGATCAACATGACATTGTACCCATGGATTTATTGTGAGAATAAAAGGGAGAGAGAGAAAAATGCAATTAAAAGGAATAAAAGCGCAGGTGGAGGTGACAATGAAAAAAGCTTTGTTATTAGGAATCATTCAGGTAAGAGGACGTGAACTATTCCTTCCTTCCTCCCTCCCCGCCTTCTTTCCTTCTTTCTTCCTTTTTCATATTTAGTTCCTTCATTCCTTCTTAACATTTCCATCCCCATGCTTTGACACAATGTGGAACATATGGCTTCTATTCCTTTACAATAATTTGCCACTATCCTTACAAGTCAGACTATGTTTACTTTTTGTTTTCTGTTGTCAGTAGACAGTAAGATACTGTGTCCATAGTTATTGGTCCTAGGCTAGCTGTTACTATTCAGCAAACTTATAAAAAAAAAAGGTAATACTTTTTTACTAACTATAACTAGCTATATTAATGATCTTTAGCTTCTCCCTCAAAAATAACGTCAGTCTGTTTCCTTCCCAATTCAGAAATAGCATCTGTTCAAAAGTTACTCATGTAAACAGGAAGCTACACATTAGAGCTAGACCTCAGAAGAGCTCTGATAATCTCATAAAAGCAAGAGTTTGGTGGAAGAAAGGGTAGGACATAAAGATGAGCAGAAGGTGATGAGAAATCTTGCTGGAATAAGAAAAACACATAAAACACAGCTTCTGATTATGATTTTGCAATTCAAATCTGTCATCCTTGGCATAGAACCAAGACAAATGAAGCAAGCAGCATTTTTTGTTTGGCACAAGTCTCAGTCCCAAAGAGAGGTTCCAAAAAACCAAATGTTTGGCAGAATGAGACCCCAAATATCCAAATGAATGACTGAATTTTTCTCTTTTCACATGAACTCAGGGATACCATTTCAGCCTTTATGTATATGAAGCAGCCTATTAATGTGCATCACTTTTCAATTCCCAAGGTTACCACTACTCCTCTTTATTTTTGTTATATAAACAAATGGCTTCCAAATATTTGTTGAGTGTGACCGTGTGTGTATGCATGCGTCTATGTGTGTGGCTGTACCCACGGTCAAGGCCTGGCAATTTATATGACAAAACTTGCAACATCCTGTACTGTCAAAGTGTGAAAAAATGTGAAAGAATGATGGGACCTGCCAAAAGGACACACTTTGAAGGAGTTTCCACTGGCCAAATCCAGAACTGTTTGAAAATTAAAAGATCAATGTAAAGCTTTGTAACTTTTTGATTAAAATGTAAATCTATGAGTCCATAGTGATGTGGATAAATTTTTTTAAAATGGAGAATAAAAGACTTTCTTGGGCTGGCCCCATGGCTGAGTGGTTAAGTTCACACGTTCCGGTTTGGTGGCCCAGGGTTTTGCCAGTTCAGATCCTGGGCGCAGACATGGCATCACTGGTCAGACCATGCTGAGGTGGTGTCCCACGTGGCACAACTAGAAGGACCCACAACTAAAAAATATACAACTATATTCTGGGGGAGTTTGGGGAGAAAAAAAGAAGATTGGCAACAGTTGTTAGCTCAGGTGCCAATCTTTAAAAAAAAAAAAGACCTTTTCTCACAATGAAATACTCTCTAATAGATGACAAAGATTGACATAATTAGAAACTCACCCTTTGAAAACCATAATGGTAATTAATGATCCAGGCAAAACTAATAAATGGATGCTAAAATTATTAGGTAATAAGATACTTATTGATAATGAAAGGAAAAATGGTAACTTTATAGTTGAAAAACTTGACAGATACCACCTTAATCAAGTAACCAAAAGTCAAGATCACCAGTAACGGACAAATTGACATTCTGACATCGTGACATGAAGTACTGAGTATAACACAATTTCACTTATCATATAAACAAGAGGAAATATTAGCCAAATCCAAACTGAGATACATTGCCTAAAATAACTGCCCTGTACTCTTAAAAATTAGTAAGGTCATAAAGGACAAAGGAAGAGGGAGGAATTGTTCCAAATGAAAAAGGACTAAAATTGCATGACAACTAAATATTGCACATAATCCTGGGCCAGATACTTCTATTTGTTTATTTAGTTTATTTTTTTTACTGAGAAAGATTCACCCTGAGCTAACATCTGTTGCCAGTCTTCCTCGTTTTGTATGTGAGAGGCCACCACAGCATGGACACTGACACACAAGTGGTATAGGTCTATGACCGGGAACCGAACCTGGGCTGCCGAAGCAGAAGATGCCAAACTTAACCACTAGGCCACAAGGGCTGGCCCACTTTTTTTTTCCTTCAAAAGATACTAAATTTGGATAAATTTAAATAATAAGATCTGTAGGTAAGATAATAGCATTGCATCAAGGTTAACGTTCTGGTTTTTTCAAGTAATTACATTGTGGTTAGGTAAGAGAATTCTTTTTTCAGGAAATACAGAGTATACTGTTCAAAATTCTTACGGGTAAAGCATAAATCATGTCTGCAGCTCCCTTTCAAATAGTTCCAAATTGAGATAAAATAATAGTTATACCACATACACACACACACATACTTTCATATATATATCAAGATAGATAGAATGATAAAGCAAATGTGAATAAAGAGTCAACATTTGGTGAATCTGGATGAAGAGTAATTGGAATTCTTTGTACTATATTTGTGAGCTTCCTATAATCTGACATTATTTCAAAATAAGAAGTTTATTAGAAAATATCTTGAAAAAAATACCTAGGAATAATCCTGGATCTTCTTTCATGCTCAGTTTGTCAAAATATCCTTTCTACTACTCTTTCTTTTTTTTATTTTTATTTTTATTTTTCTGAGGAAGATTAGCCCTGAGCTAACTACTGCCAATCCTCTTCTTTTTGCTGAGGAAGACTGGCGCTGAGCTAACATCCTTGCCCATCTTCCTCTACCTTATATGTGGGATGCCTGCCACAGCATGGCTTGACAAGCGGTGCATAGGTCCACATCCCAGATCTGGGCTGGCAAACCCCGGGCTGCTGAAGTGGAACATGCGAACTTAACTGCTGCACCCCCAGGCCGGGCCCATCCTCTTCCTAAATAGGTCCAAAATCTAACTACTTGCTACCACTCCCATCTCTATCACTCTAGTTCAAGCTGCCATCATTTTTACCTGAGTTATTGCAATAGCCTCCTAATCAGTCTCTCTACCTCAGTTCTTGCCCCCTTCAGTCTACTCTCAATGAAGCCATCAGAGTTATTCAGGTGAAACATAAGACAGATTGTGTCATCTATTCATTCACTTGCTCAAACCATCCAATGGCAAACTCTATTAGAGTAAACATCAAAATCCTTACTACAATCGTGATGATCATTATTATTCAAACTGAGACCCTTTTGAGAATGAAAACAGCATTATTAACAATCACACCAGAACAATAGGCATAAACTGGGGTGTATGGTCACCTTGATCACAAAATCCAGTGTGGCCCCCAATATTTCTTTGATATCCTGTTGTCCTCCCCTAACTATGCTGTTGCAGTTGCACCAAACATTTTGCTCCTCTTTGAGTAACCAATAGTCTTCTATCTCAGGGTCCTTGCAGAGCTTGCGTCCCCCTGCTTGGAATGCTCATCCCACTAATTTCCTCATGGTGCACCCTTTTATTTCCTTGAAGTCTGTACTCTACACTTCCTCAAGGATGCCTTCTTTGGACATCCTGTCTAATATTTCAATACCCCCTTCCAACATTTAATGTCTCTATTCTCTGCCTTATTGTTAGTATTTATTTATATACTTATCAAAGTATGATAGAGTATATATTTTAATGATTTACCTTGTATATTGTCTGTATTTCATATTAGAATATAGGATAGATGAGCACAGGCATTTTTGTTTGTTGGAGATGGTAATATATACATAGCCTATACAATAATGCCTCGCACCTATTAAGAAATCAGTAAATATTTCTTCAATTAACTTAAAAATGTATCTTATCTCAATGAAAAACATTGAATTTACTGAATGTTTAACAAAAGAAAATTCATGAATTATATGAAAAAAATACAACACACTGAGCGAAATAGACATTTGTTCTTGACGTAAAAAACCTCGTTAGTTTGGCTTGTTTGTTTTGGGGGAGTGGCTTTTATTTTTTGTTATTGCTGTCATGTATTTGTTTTTAGATGTGACATTTTTGTTTTTGTTTCATTGACAAAATCTTGAGGGAAAGAGAGAGTGATGCATTATATTGACTATGGTAGTGAGTGGTAAGTATCTCAAGCATTCATTAGATACAGAGTCCTGATAAAGCAAATTTTTGTTAATTTTCCATGTACACATATCTTGATGCTCTAACACTCACCCCACTTTGTGGTGCCTGAGGTCAAATCTAAAAACTGTTACTTTGATGATTATCGTATTTCTAGAATCTATCCTCACAATAAATTCTTACTCATGGAGCTCATAAAAATGAAAATATAAAAAATAAATAGATAAAAAGGAAAATGATTTTTTTAAATGGAATAGATAGACTTATTCCTCCCACTAAGTACAGCTAAAAATCCTAGGCATTATATATAAAACAAGTTTAAGATGACGCTGAGAGGTGTAGAGAAGAAAGAAGACCATCAAGGGACGTTGGGACCCAAAGAATGACATGGCGGTGAGTTCCCTGGGTTTTCATTTTGGAGTTTTATATATCTCAGACTGTGTACTGGAGAGGCCAGCTATGTGAAACTATATACAACTATAACTATATATATGTTTATTTATATATATCTGCCCTTGGTCCCTGACACAGCACTCCTAAGTCTTGAAATTTCCTGGGTGATAGGCATGTCTTTTGCTCTAATGAGATGACCCTTGCTTGGCTCCTGGATAGCTTCAGGATGGGAGCTCGTCATCAGAAAGATCAAGCCATGATAAGAAGCTTGGAATTTTCAAACCCACTCCACCTCATCCTCCAGGAAGGGGAGAGGGACTGGAAATTGACTTAATGATCACCTTGCCTATGTGATGAGCCTCTATAAAAATCCCAAAAGTATGGGGTTCGGAGAACTTCCAGGTTGATGAACACATCCACATGCCAGAATGATGCACCTCCTAACTCCATGGGGATAGAAGCTCTTGTGCTTGAGAACCTTCTGGACCCTGCCCTAGGTATCTCTTCATATGGCTATTCATCTGTCCTTTATCATATCCTTCATTATACAGTCATGCACTGCATAATGATGTTTTGGTCAATGACGGACTGTGTATGTGACAGTGGTCCCATAAGATTATTACCATATAGCCTAGGTGTGTAGTAGGCTATACCATCCAGGTTTATGTAAGTACATTCTATGATGGTTATACAATGACAACTTCACCTAATGATGCATTTCTCAGAATGCATCCACGTTGTTAAATGACGCATGACTGTATAATAAACCAGTAAATTTAAGCGTTTCCTTGAGTTTCGTGAACTGTTCTAGCAAATGATTGAACACGAGGAGGGGATCATGAGAACCTCCAATTTATAGGCAATTGTTCAGTAGCACAGGTGACAATCTAGACTTGCAACTGACATCTGGCGTGGGTGGCAGACAGTCTTGTAGGACTGAACTCATAATCTGTGGGTCTGTGCTAACTCCAGTTAGTATCAGAATTGAATTCAACTTAATTCAAGGACACCCAGCTGCTCTGTGAACAACTTACACACATTTGGTGAGTAGAAGTGAAATATTCTGTGAGTATTGAGGGTAGACAGAACACAGAACAGTTTTTTCCTAAACACCAAAAAACAAGAACCACCAATGAGAACACATGAAAAAAACCTCAAGAAAAGCCTGCTCTCTCTAGCCAAAAGGCCAGGGAAGGGACAATCTAGCCCGACAGAAAACTTTTAGACATTAAGTACCCTACTGTAGACAAACATCACTGAAAAAACTGCAGATACTACCCCACATCTGTCGGGCAAGGCTGAAAGGGAAGCCTTGACTTCCACCCCCATCCAGCTGTAAGAAGGCTCCTCAGCATCCCCTTCTCAACCAGGATGGTGTCAGCAGAGACCTAGGAGGGAGCCTGAAATCCCACTCCTGTCTGTCAGTAGCCAGCAGGTATCCCTCCTTCCCCCTATTGACACAGTCAGAGGAGGCCTGCTAAAAGAGATGATTTAAATAAAACCTAGAGTTGCTTATTATCTAAAATGTCCAGGATACATTTGAAAATAATGCCTCGTACAGAGGAAAATAGGAAAATCTCAACTTGAATGAGAAAGAAAATCAACATAAACTAATACCAAGATAACATGGATGTTGGAATCATCTGAAAATATTTTAAAGTAGCCATCATAAAAATGCTTCAATAAGCAATTACAAATACACTTAAAACAAACAAAAAATAGAAAGTCTTGTAAAGGAAATAGAAGATACAAAGAAGAACAAAAGAAAAAATAGAACTGAAAAATATAATAACCAAAGGAAAAATCTCAGTAGATGGGCTCAATAGCAAAATGAAGAAGACAGAAGAAAGAATTGGTAAACTAGAAGATAAAATATTATAAATTATTCACTCTGAACAACAGAGAGAAAAGACTTAGAGAAGAACACTTAGAAAAGAAAAAGAACAGATCCTCAAGGACCTGTGGGACCATAACACAAGACATTCATGTCATTGAAAAGGAGAAGAGAAAGAGGAGGAATCTGAAAAGGTATCAAAGAAATAATGGCTAAAAGTTTTCAAAATTTGGCAAAATACGTAAGCCTGTATATTCAAGAAAATGAGCAAATTCCAAATAGAATAAATACAAGGAAATCTATGCCAAAACACATCATAATCAAACTTCAGAAAACTAAAGACAAAGAAAAAATTTTGAAAACTACAAAAGAAACATCTTACATATGGGGGAAAACAATTTGAATGAGAGTGGATCTCCTATCAGAAACCTGGGAGGCCAGAAAGAAGTGGTACAAATTTTTTCAAATGCTGAAAGAAAAGAACTGATAATCCCAAATTCTATATTTTAAAAAAAATATCCTTCAGGAATGAAGGGAAAACTAAGATTTTCTCACTCGAAGGAAAACTAAGAATTTGTCACCAAACCTACAGGAATGGCTAAGGAAGTTTTTGAAACTGAGGGGAAATGATAAAAGACGGAATCTTAGAGCATCAGGAAGGGAGGAAAAGTGGAAGAGCAAAAATGTGGGTAAATACAATATGTTTTCCTTTTCCACTTGAATTTCTAAATTATATTTCATTGTTGAAGCAAAAAGTATAGCATAGTCTGGTGTAATCGTCAATGTCTGTAGAATAAATATTTAAGACAACTATATTATAAATTCTTATATATAAATATATAAATAAAAATACATATAATGTATATAAAAACACATAAATATAATATAAATAAACTATATTATAAATGGGACAGTAAAAGGACTTTAAAGGAGGTAAAGTTTCTATACTTCAACTGATCTGTTTCTTGATAGTGGTAGTATTTACACCAAATTACACATGTGATAAAATGGCATAGAACTACACACACACATATTATATCAATTTCAATTTCCTGGTTTTGATATTGTACTACAGTTATGCAAGATTTGGCCATTTGGAGTAACTGGGTGAAGGGTACCTGAGACCTTTCTATACTATTTTTGCAACTTCCTATAAATCTAAACCTATTTCAAAAAAGGTTAAAAAAATAACCTGAAGGCAAGAGGTTTAAGGATCCTTATTTTTTTTTTACTACATTGTAAGAACTATATGATCAAATATATTGTTACTTTAACATAGAAACACTTACAATGCCCACATCATACAGTTGTAATAGCATGAATCACACCACTCATCCAGGTCTAATACCATCATTAACTAATAAACATGTAACACAAACTGAGTTCATTGTAAACAGTGTTCTGCATACTTTGTCCACCCCATCTAATGCATTTTTTCACAAGTCAAGAAGATTTTTTTTGTCTTGATATTCTGTAGGGAAATATTTGGGCTTCAGTAGAAAACTGTGGTTTGTCTATAACACATCATTCAGGGTTATCTAATTCCAATTTTATGGGACCTATTTTACGACTCTCTGAGTTGTAGATAACTTATAGCAGTACAGTATAATTTCTGTCTATAGATACAAAAGTTAGTTCTGTCCAGTGGAGGGACAATTCTCCTCCCCCTCCATTTCCATATTCATTTCAATTTTCCTGATCTATAAATGTGCCTATTCTTTGGATTCTTCTTTGAACTGGTTCTAATACCTCACCAGTTTCTTCATTAATTAGTTAAATAAAATCTTTATCATGTGTTCATTTTTATATCTCCCCTTTACCTCATCCTACATGAGCATCATGATTTTATCCTTTTTTGAAAATTATCTTTTAACAATTTTGCTATTTTTAAACAAAAATTGTAGGTTTGCTTTGCTTCATAAATGTAAAATCATCTTCTGTATTGAATGTGAATTATCAAACTATTGTAGGGGAGGAAGACATTTCCTTTTCCCAAATGGGGGTTCGTCTGGCCGGAGAACGAATTAAATGCACATGAGACAGAATAGCAAGAGAAAATTAAACAAAGCTTTATGAGGAACCATGGCCCGGGGACTTTCTTCCTGAAGGAAGAAAGGGTACCGAAGAAGTGGGGTGCACAGAGTGGTTATATACCCCCAAACAGGGTGCTTTGCATATGATGAAATGTCCCTCACACAATAGTCACAAGATTGCCCTGTCAGCACAGTGCTTGATGGACACAGCAGGGAGTGGTCTGCTATCTCAGTGGGCATAGCAGGAAGCAATTCTATCGTCTGGAGCTGGGCGGTCACAGGTGAGTGCAACAATCAGTTCCTAGCCTAAGGAAAGATGCTTAATCCTTAAAGGTGGGAAGTCAGTTACGGGAGGTTACCAGACTAGCACAATAAAATGCAGATTTAAGTCCTTGCCTTTGGTATTGATTAAGAGTTTTTAGAGAGAAGGTCATCTCCTTTCTTCTTCCTGGTACAGAGAGGGAGGCACCTTTTATAGATAAAGATTTACCTTACAAATGTAAATGTGTCCTAACAAAGGGCAAGTTCCATTCCTCAGGGCCTCCTTCCCTGTCCCAGTTTATCAAAAGCAATCAGCCTCAAATAATCCTGATGCCAAAGAGATATATCTTGGGGTGGCCAATTCCAGGTCCCCACACTATTTAATTACTCTCCATTCTTATGAGTATCCTTTTAAAAACTAGCCATCCCTTCTTCTCCCCAGAATCTTACATTAGAGTAGTGAATAAATCATATAGGCTTTAAGCAAATCTCCATGAAGATGGAAGTAGAAGAATTGACTTGAAGTTGAGGGAGAGATAGGAGAGAGGATGGAGTTACTTCCATGTCCCAAAGCCAATTGTGGGCGGCTTCAAGAGAACATCTAGAGAGCTTGATATATGTACTCTGGAATTTACAAACACAAGAATTAATGCTTGACCTGATTCACGGCTAAAAACATCTAGAAGCAAGAGCCTGAGTAGCTGCTCTTTAAGCTGGGTACCTGAGAGTTACTGTAAATATTCAATAATATTACCTTTCAACCTTATTCCCAACACAGACATAGATGAAAACAAGTTAATCTTGTCAACTTGCTATTTTCTTGTTTAACCTGAGGGGTAACTCAAGGGTCACAAAGATTTATGAGTTTATTTTACAGAAGAAAAAGAACACCTTCAAGAAGTTACAATCACCAGATAATCAGCTGTCAGCTGCTGTTTACACCCAGAAGTCAGATTGCCCAAGGGCTCACCTGGAATGAAAGAAACACAGATTACTCCTTTGTTTCTCCAAAACTCCTCCTGCCAAGCCCCTTAGCTCTATAAACTCCCTGCTTTATTCTCCTGTTAAGGCAGATTTAAGAGAACCCTATCCTCCTGCCTTCTCATTTTGGCCAATTCAAATAAATCTTTCTCCATCTCCAAGAACTGATGTCTCAGTAATTGGCTTATTGAGCATCCACCCAGCAAATGAACTTGAGATTAAGAGGTTTGGTATCACTCTGAGAGCAGAGTGAAGAGAGAGGTACAGAGCGGGTGAGCCATTCTCTCAGTGATATCAGACAAAGGTGAGTGTTTCTTGGTGATGGATATGTATCTAGTCTAAGGGACTGAGGCTTAATTCTTGTAGGAAGGGATGTCCTACAAAAGGCTGTCTGGAGAGATTATGTGTGTGCATAGTTGGGGCAGACTTGCTGGAGGACAGAGTCTGAGGGGAGCAGAGAGACGAGCCAAATCACGAGAAGCATTGCTTGCACCAAAGAATTGAGGTGGGAGATTCCCCAGGGAAGCAGGATTTTCAATAAGTGTTACAAACTGCCTAACAGCTGTGGAAGACTTCTTTAACTGAGCACTTTTAAAGCCAGGAGAGGACCATGAACAACACCAGCTATACAACGTGACAAAATGACTTTTCTCCCTTCCCTCTTCTCCTCCTTTCCTCCTCTCTGTTAACCTTTCCTGTCACTGCTCCATGCTCTCCATCTTCACAGGAGCCAGAAAGAGCAGCATTGCGAGGAGGGATAGTTTAAGAGACCAAACATACCTCCTCACCCATTGCAGTTTCAAGAATCTAAAAAGATCTGAGCTAGGAAAAGAGAAAGTTTTAAACTGAATGAGAATTTTAAGATTTGATGTTATACTGTACCGAAAATTGAGGCTTACTAGTATCGTTAAAGAGAAGTTATTCCGACACTTGTTAAAAATGTTAAGATTTTATTCCAGATTATTGTAATAGGAGAGAGATACTGAACTCAACTCCAAATATAGCAAAGATATCTGGAGATTTATAGCCAGAGGGCAGAGTTGGCCTCTTTCTTGTGAAAGATATGCCAAGGACTTAGATATCAATGGTAAAGGATGAGGAATTTGATCCTGTATCAAGGGTGGGAGAATTCTTGCTAAACTGACTTTGTAGGACTCTTACTAAAACTGGGCAAGGCGAGCCAAGGACAGGACCCAATGCCAAGTCTTTGGAAAGAAGAGATCTCAGAGGAACCTGACTAATGTTTGGTCAAAGAGGAAGTCTTTGTCAGTATGAGTAAGTATACAAAAAGGCGTTTGGATCTATCTGAGTTTTCATCAAGAAGTGAGGAAAAAGTAGTCTACAAAGCAGGCTTAAAGAGGCAATACGAGAATAAAGTTTCTTCCTGCTTGCACCCTACTGAGCCCAGCACACTTAGTAAATTTGTTGTGCTGAATTGTTCCAGTACTTGATGGGAAATTTTCTAGTATTTTCTCATGAAGTAAATCTTGACTTTTGTTTTAAGAAATTTTATAAATTAGAGTTCTGAATTATAAAAGCAGAAGCTACTGTGGTAAGTTTAAGCTGAAATGGAATTTAATTTCAAAATTGAACATCTTGTAGAAGGTTCTGAAATAGGCAAAGAGATTACTGGATTTCAATTGAATGCTGGAGCCTTCAGGGATTAGCTGATCCTATAGAGAGTGTGGGCTTTTGTTTGTCTTGAGGGAGGCTTTTTTATAACTCCTCAGAGAAAGAAGTTAACTTGTAGAAAGCTGATAGTAATGCAAATAATTTCTGTCCATAGAAATGCAAATTATGGCTGGTGCAATGCAATTGACTATAGCCTGCATTCATCAGTTTACCAGGGCTAGCATCAATTTGTAAACTTATTTTAGCATTTTTTATCTAACTATGTATGTGTGGTACTTGAATTCTCACTTGAACCAATTGTGATATCTTACTTATTAAAGAATGGTTCCCTCCTAAATTAATGAGTTAAATAAAATCCTTGACATGATGGGATTCAGGACACATCACCCCAAAATATGGCACTTTGGCTATTGACTATCTTAAACAGAAGGAATTTGAGAAAATGGTGGAAGCAGGAAGGTTGCTCCGACCTTCCCCTCCCTCACCATTCTTCCCTGAAACAGGTGTAGGGGAGGAAGACATTTCCTCTACTCACTCTAGGTCCTTCTGGCCAGGCTGCAAATTAAATTCACATGAGACAGAATAACAGGAGAAAATTCAACGAAGCTTTATAACATGTACACATGGGAAAGACACAGGATAACTGAGCAACTCGCCAAAATGGTGAAGGTTCTCACTTTAAATACCATCTTCAGCTACAAAGGAGGATGTTGGCTGTGGGGAACTCAGATATGGGAGATTACCAGAAAAGTACAGTAAACAAGTGTAAGGTTATTATGTAGATTTAAGTCCTTGTCTTCTGCTTTGATTAGGAGTTTCTAGAGATAAGGCCATCCCCCCCTTCTTCCTGGTACAGAGAGGGAGACACCTTTACAGATGGAGACTTCCTTTACAAATGTAAATGTCTCTTACACAGGGTAACTTCTACTTTTAAGAGTTTCTCTCATGTTTGCAGTTTTTAAAAGTAATCAGCCCAAAATAATCCTCATGCCAAAGAGACATATCTCGGGGTGGCCAATTCCAATCCCCCACACAGGTCATAAAACTCCCATTGAAAGTTACCCTCCCTGTGCCAGGAGGAAGGAAGACATTCTTATCACCAGGGGTGGGGAATTGGGGCTGAGAAATCTGCACAAACCAACCTTGTTAAACTAATCCTTGTCTTCTTAGTCACTTCTTCACCATTTGCTACCCATAGCCCAAACCCCTTTGTCTTGTCAATTCTTCACAAATTTATTGTTTCAAGGTATAAAAGCTTCCTACTTTGGTCACTTCTTCAGGTCTTCATTCTCTTGCAAAGGCTCCCATGTACGTGTAAAAATTCAATAAAATTTTTATGCTTTTCTGCTGTTATTCTGTCATTGTCAGTTTAATTTTTAGATGCAGCCAGGGACCCAAAGAATTTCCAGAAACACTTTTTTCTCCTTCAGACGTATGTTCACTTTATATTTATATGAGAGCTGCTCTATCTTTTAACACTCAAAAATTCATCCTATAATATTCCAAATATATAGAGATCCAGAGAACCAGGCTTGGTGGCCATGTACCCAATAGCAATGTCCAAAGTACTGTTACTGACACATTAGGTTCTTATTGTCCCCCAGGATAGAAATACAAGAGACAACAAACGGGAGTAGAAAAGTAAGTTTGTTAACTTGTGCACAGGAGAGGCACAAGGGAGCCAATGCAGAAAGGAAAGGGGCAGGTGACTGGCTCATTAGGGAATGGGATTGTGGGGCTTTTTATTAGGCAAAAGCTGGCAGGAGTACCTTGTCATGGCATGTAGAGGTAGGGCTGTGCTTGCACCTGTGCTGTAGTGTAGAATGCTACTACGTGCAATGCATGTATCATTAGCATGCTAGCTCTCCTCCCCTGGGTGAGATTTTTACTATGCTAATAGGGCTAGTGTCACCTTCAGTGGACTCCTGGGTACTAGGGTGCATGCATAAGCCCAGGGAAGTCCAGAGGCTGTGGAATGTGGATGTTGGTGGCCTCTATCTGATTCGGCTAGCTTGCCAATTGGTTAGGGGCCTTATCTTGTTAGGCCAGGGGACTTGAAGATGACCGTGTCTTGTTAGGCTGGTTCTTTTCTCAGTACACCATAGGGCTGCTTAAGCAAAGATCCCAATGCCACTGCAGTAAGGCATAGACCTGGTAGCTCATACTGCTAAAACTGAACACTGAGCCACTGCTGTTCCTGAGAGCCACATGTCTCCATTAACATCCTTGAAAAATAAACAAAACCTTCCCAGTGCTACTTCCTTATTTTACTCTCTTCTAAACCAAAGGTCCTCATGAGTGTGCCAACCAGAGAAGTCTAGGTCAATCTCTGCACCCTAGATGAGTTTCCAACTTCTACCTTGAGATGTAGGGGGCTCATGATAACATTGGATGGCTGTCAAAAGAAGTGCCCCAAATTTTAATCATATCTGATGCGGGGTCGGTGAGCCGAGGAGTCGAAAGAAAGATTTCTTAGACTCTCAAGATCTGGCAGTAGTGCTCTTTTATTTAGAGAATAGTGTGGAATAGCATGGGGACAGGACCCATGGGCAGTCAGAGCTTCTGCTGCCCCCGCTTCTGCTGCCCCCGCTGGCATGGGGACAGAGCCCATGGGCAGGCAGAGCTGGTGCGTGGGGACAGGACCCAGGGGCAGTCAGAGCTCCTGCTGCTGCCCCGAGTTGAGGGTTAGGGCTAATTTTATAAGGCATAGGTATATGATTCATCTCCTTACTAGACAAAGGAAAGAACATGAAAAAAAGTTAAAATGGTATCAGTGCGGGTGGGGTCTGGTCATTGGGTGATCCCATGACTTTTAGACAAGAATCAAATCGGATTGAGTAAAGGTTAGAAAGGTTAGACACCACCACCCTAAACCAGTTATATGAGATTGCCAGACAGCAACCAACTTAAGTTCTTGCCTCTGGCATTGACCAAGAGCCTCTAGAGATAAGACCATCCCCCCCTCTTCCTGGCACAGAGAGGGAGGCATCTTCACAGATAGAGGTTTCCCTTAGAAATGTAAATGTTTCCCAACAAAGGGGCAAACAAATTCCACTCCTTGGAGCCTGAATCTCATCTGTAGTTTTAAAACTAACCAGCCTAAAAATCCTCATCATAAGCCATTTTAAAATTAACCAGCCTAAAAATCCTCATCATAAACCCCCCTGAACCCATTTTGGCCCCGAAATCTTTTGGGGATATGGACGATGGTCAGTCTTCTGTAACTACTTCCGGCTGTACAAGGTTGTAGAGCTGTCCCTAAATGGGGCCATGGGTACAGGTAGGAGGCTTAGTGGACCGGAAGGCTGCGCCCGTGGCGTCCAAGGCTGACAAGGTGTACAGATCCTCTGGCGATGAGAGAATCATTTGATGAGAGGTGGTCCAGGAGGTGAAACTTTGTTGACATGTGGAACACAAACAACGAAATAGACAACAAATTATAATAAGAAATACAAGCAAGATGATTAACCCAATGAATAAGATTTTGATAGTAGTCCAGAAACCTGGACCTGACCAAGAGTTCAACCAATCATTTAGAGATAGGGTAGGGTCAGACATGGACTTAACTTGGTGGCTTATATCAAATAGGAAGCCAGAGATATTTTGATGGTAGTCAGGAATATATACACAACATTCAGTTTTTATAATGGCACAAGTACCCCCTTGCGCTGCTGTCAAGACATCCAGTGCCATTCGGTTTTGGAGGACTGCCTTACTCATTTGGGACACTTCTAAATCAAGCAGCGAAAGGCTATGTTGTGTATCATTTAATGCTTTCATAGTAAATTTGTTTAGAGCTTCCATGTGCCAGATGACACTTTCGATTCCTAATTGGGGAAGGCAAATTGAGGCAACGTGGTCATACCAGTGGAAGACAGAGCGGGTCCAGCGCTGTTGCAGGTTGGGTAAATTAGCAGGAGGAGATATAGTAAATGTAGTTCTACCTTGCATCCAGACGAAACCCAGGGTGCATCGTCCAATCCATCCAGGTGGTAGCCAAGGCCATAAGTTGGAGCCACATAACCACTGAGTGCCATTAGGGGCTAACCAACGTGTGCTTGGCCGTCTATCCCAGTCAGTCCCAAACCAATCAGTATTTTTTAAGCTTATGATATGGGAACACATATGATGGGGAGGTCGGGTGCTATTAGGCCATGTATCACAGGTGTGATTGGTTTGTTCCCAACATAGAGTGGCCTTCTGACTGAGTTGACCACTAGTAGGAGTGAGCCAAATATATTTGTCCCAAATTTGATATAGTCCGTCCTGTGTGTATTGATAAGTTGGGGACTTTACCTTTGGAACTTGTTGTTTATGATCCACCTGTGACAAGGCCAATCTAGTTAGTATTTGGGCAGCAGTATTGAAGGAAAAGGTTTGATTGTGGCCAGGGTTCTCCCAGGTGTCAGAGACAGATGGCCACAAGGAGACATTATGATTAGTAATAGATGAATCTTGTAGAGGAGAAGAGCTAGAATCTAATATCCATAAATGCGTACTCTAGTTTCTACTGAAACATAATTTTTTCTCTCTAAAATCACCCTCATTTTCACAAAAGATAGCCAAATTAAGATAAACTGGTTTGCAAAATAAGTGTAGTTTCAATAAAACTTGGTCCAATTATTTACATAAGTGCAGCAAGAATGGCAATTGATTATACCGGCTTTTTAAATCTGCTTTGCTGGAATTTTTTATGAGGAATCTCAGATTGAACTGTAAAGGCCTCTCGAGGCCAGAAAAGGCAAGCCAAGGACATGCTGTCAGATTTTGCCTGCAGTACCTCCAGATTTGGGTGGACTCCTCTCTCCTCGAGGTCCTCCAAAATATTCTGAGGTTCCTTGCACCTGCCAGATAAGCAAGCTTCCTTACTTACCGGGTAAGATTGCCAGAATCTCTGTAAACAAGGTACCAGGCCCATGATTCCAAGTGGCTGTATTCCAGAAAGTCCAATCTTTGTTCCTGAAAAGCTGTCTTGTCATATCTGAGCCTGTATGTTTCAAATATGACATTCCAGTCAAAGCCTTGGTAATATAACCAATGTGTCCTGTTATAAGGAGAATAGATTCTTATTGAACTTATGCAAATAACTATATTGCCACGAAATAACCATACTCACTCACAAAGTTTCTAAATTCTGGAGGGATCAGGTAGGGAGAAAAAGATAAATGTTTCAGTTTTGCTCATAAAGGTATAATTTCACCAAATTGCTCTAAGTCATAGTTAGCATAAGATAAAAGAGAAAAAGATTTCCTTAAATATGAGAAAACAAAACAACACATCAAAACTCAAGAATATTTCAAAGAGAAGTCATAAAAAATTATAATCATCCTCATCAGTTCACAGTCCTGTATAATCAATTCTTGAGCTTAATCTTCTGTTAGCAGATCTATGAGCTCAGTTTCTGTTAGAATTCTGTAATTTCTTACCCAGTTCAGTTCTATAATCTGAAAGTTTATCAGAACCCTGTAGTTTAGAACCTTTGTGTCAGAATCCTTTCCAGGAATTTCTCTGAAGATGAAACATATTTGCAAAAGCAAAAAGTATCAGAGTAAAACAGCAACTATCTGTAAATGGACAAAAGACTCAAAAGGGCAATTGATAAAGAAACTTGACTACTTCTGTGGCATACAACACTTCAAGATAACAATTGGAATTACAACCGATAACCAGGACAGATCAAAATTTCAGGAATGCTATAATTTTAAGACGCCTATATTAATAGCATTTACCCACATAATAACACATGACAAAGTTTATCATCACTTATTTGACAATGCTTCCCATGTAATTTAGTTTTTTCAAAAGAAACCCTTTTATTCAGGACTTGAATATTTTTGGGAGAAGCTTGTAGAAAATATGAAAAGTTTTCAGAACACTTGTTCAAACAACGCTCACTGTGAAACAATGCTCAGGTATCTATTTAAAGTGACAACAGAAACAATCAAAAATCTTAAGAGTGACCTCAGGCATTATTTTAACAAAACAGATTTGTCTTTTAGGCAGAGTTAGAGTGGCCAAAAGTTCAAGAAAATTATCCTTTGAGAGAAAACCAAATTTTAATTTCTGCACCAGCTTATTTTTAACATTAAAACTCATAAACACTAAAAAGGTAAGCAATCTTTTATATCAGCATTCTAAACACTTCATAATCTCTAGAAACACGCCGCTTCACAATAAAACACAAGGCACGCTTTTTAACAGACCCAAACGCTTTTAGCCTCTTTACAACAAGAAGCCAAAAGTAAATAACTTAGATACGTTTTAGCAATAATGTTTCAGTGTTCTATCCAATTCAAAAACGACCCAGATACTCAGATTTTTATCATTTAACTTAACTTGGCAAAACTCAAGATTGTTACCAAAAAGAATTTCAAAGCTGTTTTTTCCCCAAGTATACAGACCATAAAACAGTTATTATACCCACTTTTATCTATTTAAACCGTTTGTTTCCAACAATTATGTTCAGATTACCTACAAAAACATCACTTGAGACATTAGACAAAACTGGTCATCATTTAAACCTATTATTTTGCTGACAAATTTCTAACAGACAATGTGAACTTATTTGACTAGTAAACCCAGGCTGCACGCCTGCATCGTATGCAAATACCAACAACTCTGACACGACTATTTTCAATCAAACCAACAAACTTAAACAAGCTTTCATTTACCAAAGGTTAATTCACATCACGTTAACTTGAAAGACATTGGATTAATTTCCACTACATTTAGAATTTATGTAAGCGCTTACTTTAAGCCAATTAAACAGAGCTCTTAATTTTGGCAATACCATCCGGAGGTAAAATATCACACATATAACGTACACATAGACACACGTACACAGAGACTACACAGCTATTGTTTTCTTTTACCAATATTTGTGGAGAAGATACTCAAGATGCTAGATTGTTTTGCAAGGGCATGCTTATGGCCGTTTTGCCTTTCCCCTCCTCTCTTTTTCCTTTTTTTTTTTGCTTCAGTCTTAGGAATTAGTGATGGGCTAGATAGTATTTCCTGGAGAGGGGAGATGATAATCCTTTTCGTGATAAAGGAACTAGGTGGAATCTGAACTGCCTCTAGAGCTCTATTTCCAGTCTTGCAAGGATTTCCTAAGGACAGTTGGTCTTGATTTCCCAGAAACTGGATTGTAACTCAAACTACATTCCAGGTTGATCTACCTGTCCAACTGCATCACAAAGACACAGAGAAACCCCTCAAATTTTCTCCCAGATGGAGTTAGAACGCATCCACAGGGTGGGTCTCTGGGGATGCTTAGGGCGTGCCCCATGGCGGTAAAGCCAGTGTCTGACTGACAGCAGCTGGAGAAAGGGTGCAGAGGCCGATTGCGGGTGTTGACATAGCTATAAGATTTAGTCAAGTCCCGCTCAGCCTGGGCACTTTGTCTCCGGGCCAGCATAGTTGAGGCAGGGAAGCAGGAGAAAAAGGCCTGGAACTGGCTGGAGGCACTCCCAGTGCCAAGGTTGAGAGTTAAGTCCCTGGCAAAAGGCTTAAGTTTTGATTTTACAGAAGGTCAACGTTCTGCTCAGGTCCAGCCTGAACTTAACCTCGACTTGGCGACAACAAAGGAGGTGATGAACAAGACAGACAAAGAAAGGAAAAGAAGAGATCAGACCTGGCCTTCCTGGCCTCTTCCAGAGGGTTATCAAGATAAGAGTCACACAACAGTTCCCCTGCTGGGACACACTATGCTAGCACGACAGTTCACGGAATGACTCGCAGGTCTCCTACCCTCATAACCGACTCAGTAGGTGACTAAAATAATGAGTCAACCGTCAAGAGAGGGCACCCCCACTTAGGGTTGCTGGGGTGATCAGGCCGAATTGACGAGTAGGATCTTAACAGTGACTCAACCAAAGCTTAACCAAGGACAAAGAGGCGTCCCCAAAAGAGATCCAGAAAATTCACTCCCAAAAATAGCCTAAGAAAGTAAAGGCAAGCAACAAAGGTTGAGACGACAAAGGCCCCTTATGAAATCAATTGGGACCTCTTATGACAAACTTCCCCGAGAGCTTACACAGCCGGACAAAGAGAGCCAAGCTCTCAAGACAAACTTTCCCAGAGCCCCAGTCTATGTGACCGGCCGCCAAGATACGTGCCGGTACATGCATCCTCTGATGGCGGAGACCAGAAAGGTCACAAAACCAAGCTCTCAAGACATAGAACAAGATAAAAAGCCCAGACAACAGGCTTATAGAGATGCCTGTGTCTTATGACAAACAAAAAGACAGAGACAAGGAAAAGTCTATCTCTGGGAGGAAAAGGATCTAAAACCAGTGAGTACTCAAATCGTATAGTCGCTGAATCCGAGAAGCTAGCCTCACCAACATTTTCTCCTGCTAATCTAAATTTAGAAGAGCAAAAAAACCCTCACCATTCTCGCTTCCATTGGAGCCTGCAGGCAGAGATCCGGGAGACTGACGTGGTAAGAACTCTCACCTCTTGCCGGCTCTCGTCAGGGGTCCGGGATCTCTTGGCCGCAGCAGTCCAGGAGCAAGCAGTTACCAGCCAGTGAAATTTTATTTTGCCGACTGCACCAAAACTGCAGGGGAGGAAGACATTTCCTCTTCCCAAATGTGGGTTCGTCCGGCCGGAGAAAGAATGAAATTCACATGAGACAGAATATCAAGGGAAAATTAAACAAAGCTTTATGAGGAACCATGGCCCGGGGCCTTTCTTCCCGAAGGAAGAAAGGGCACCCCCACTTAGGGTTGCTGGGGTGATCAGGCCCAGAAACCCAAAGTTGGGGCTCCCAGGGGTGGAGCCTTTTACTCTTTAAAGATTTCTTTGTTTCCCAGTTGCAAAGTTCAAAAGGAGATGAAAATGGCCATTGTAACTCCAAGTGAGACAAAAGAAACGGGTCCATTACCGCGAAAAATCCCCCCTGAACCTAGGGCAGTGTCCTACCCGTCGTTCCTACTGTGGGGTTCCTATAGCAAGGGGTGATGGGGGCGTCCCCCGGCATTGCATCCCTTGTATACCTTCCCTGTTATGCCTGGCAGTAACAGGTGCCTGGTGCCTATTCTGCCTGGCAGCATAGGCCTGGTGAATGGTCCCCGAGAGAAAAGGAGAAAGAAAAGGAGCCATTACCTTGAAAATCCCCCCAATGGAGTTCCTGTAGCAAGGGATGATGGGGGCATCCCTTGAACATCTTCCCTATTCTGCCTGACAGTAATAGGTGCCTGGTGAATGGTCCCCAGGATAAAGGATAGAGAAAAACAGTGAGGAATTTTCCGCCAGTCTGGGGGACATTCTACCCAATTGCAGCCTGGAGCCATTCTCCCAAGAAGGGGTTCCCATACTCCACCAAAGGTTAGAGTTTGGTACTTTCCTTGAACTGGAGTCCCGAGTGGGACTTTCCTCGCAGTTCAGAGCGTGCTCAGGTGCCAGAGGGAGGGATCCCAATCCAGCCTTAGGAAAAGAAACCTTCCACGGGAGTCTTGGAGATTGGCGGCCGTCCTAATGACTTAAGTGGCCGACCCGCGCCCACGTAAAATTTGTCTGTTAGAGATAGAGTCAGGAAGGAATGGATTAATTCATTCTTCATCACCCTGAGGCTTAAGGTACTGATTCTCTTCAAGCTGAATGCCACGATTTGCCCCATAGAGTAGCCATGGGCAGCAAACGTGGATTCATACAGCCATCCAAGAAAGTTCCCGATGGAGAAGTGAATTTAGATCCATCCTTGAAAAAGAGAAAGGCACAAGGAAGAAAAGGGCACTTGCCAGAACTCGAGCTCACAAGCCTATGAAGCGAGATCCCCGTACGGAAGATCCCCTGAAGCAAGTTCCCCGTACGGGCCACCAGAAATGATGCGGGTCGGTGAGCCGAGGAGTCGAAAGAAAGATTTCTTAGACTCTCAAGATCTGGCAGTAGTGCTCTTTTATTTAGAGAATAGTGTGGAATAGCATGGGGACAGGACCCATGGGCAGTCAGAGTTTCTGCTGCCCCCGCTTCTGCTGCCCCCGCTTCTGCTGCCCCCGCTGGCATGGGGACAGAGCCCATGGGCAGGCAGAGCCGCTGCTGCTGCCCCCGCTGGCATGGGGACAGGACCCATGGGCAGGCAGAGCTGGTGCGTGGGGACAGGACCCAGGGGCAGTCAGAGCTCCTGCTGCTGCCCCGAGTTGAGGGTTAGGGCTAATTTTATAAGGCATAGGTATATGATTCATCTCTTTACTAGACAAAGGAAAGAACATGAAAAAAAGTTAAAATGGTATCAGTGCGGGTGGGGTCTGGTCATTGGGTGATCCCATGACTTTTAGACAAGAATCAAATCGGATTGAGTAAAGGTTAGAAAGGTTAGACACCACCACCCTAAACCAGTTATATGAGATTGCCAGACAGCAACCAACTTAAGTTCTTGCCTCTGGCATTGACCAAGAGCCTCTAGAGATAAGACCATCCCCCCCTCTTCCTGGCACAGAGAGGGAGGCATCTTCACAGATAGAGGTTTCCCTTAGAAATGTAAATGTTTCCCAACAAAGGGGCAAACAAATTCCACTCCTTGGAGCCTGAATCTCATCTGTAGTTTTAAAACTAACCAGCCTAAAAATCCTCATCATAAGCCATTTTAAAATTAACCAGCCTAAAAATCCTCATCAATATCTGATGGGGATTTTAGGCTGGTTACTTTTAAAACTACAGATGAGAAGCAGGCTCCAAGGACTGGAATTTTGCTTGCCCTTTTGAGAGACATTTGCACTTGTGAAGGAAGGGGGGATGACCTTGTAGGGACCTGAAATTGGCCACCCCAGGATATGTCTCTTTGGCATCAGGATTGTTTGGGGCTGATTGCTTTTGATAAACTGGGACAGGCAAGGAGGCTCTGGGGAGTGGAACTTACCCTTGTTGGGACACATTTACATTTGTAAGGTAAATCTCTATCTGTAAAAGGTGCCTCCCTCTCTGTACCAGGAAGAAGAAGAGAGATGACCTTATCCCTAGAAACTCTTAATGGGGAAGGCAAGAACTTAAGTTGGTTGCTGTCTGGCAATCTCATGTAACTGATTTAGGGTGGTGGCTTCTGACCTTTACTTAATCCGATTTGATTCTTGTCTAAAAGTCATGGGATCACCCAACAACCAGACCCCACCTGCACTGATACCATTTTAACATTTTTGTTCTTTCCTTTGTCTTTGTAAAGAGATGACTCACATACCTATGCCTTAAATTTAGCCCTAACCCTCAACTCAGGGCAGCAGCAGAAGCAGCAGCAGCAGGACCTCTGACTGCCCGTGGGTCCTGTCCCCATGCCAGCCGGGGCAGCAGCAGCGGCTCTGCCTGCCCATGGGTCCTGTCCCCATGCTATTCTATACTATTCTCTAAATAAAAGAGCACTACTGCCAGATCTTAAGAGTCTAAGAAATCTTTCTTTCGACTCCTCGGCTCACCGACCCCGCATCAATATCCATTCATAAGTATTTTTTAAGAGCTTATTTTTATTCAGTGTCAATCTACAAAAACAGAGACCAGTTTAAGAAGATCAAAGAATTGCAATTTGGAGAGCACAGATTCAGGTAGAAACCCAAATAGTGTCCTGATTACAGGAGAGGGGCTCAGGGTTTTTATGGGAAAAAGAAGATGAGATAAGTTGTATTAAAGAAGAGTTTATTGGTGCTAGATGAGTAAGGCTAGATTTGTACTTCATAGATTGGCTTGAGATTCAGTGATCAGGCAAAAGGCTAGACTTGTACTTCATTGATTGGTTAGTGATTTGATCATCAGCAAATTTCAATTTCATCAGTTTTTTTTTTTTTAGATTGGCACCTGAGCTAACATCTGTTGCCAATCTTCTTTTATTTCTTCTTCTTCTCCCCAAAGCCCCCCAGTACATAGCTGTATATTCTAGTTGTGAGTGCCTCTGGTTGTGCTATGTGGGATACTGCCTCAGCATGGCTTGATGAGCGGCGCCATGTCCGCGCCAAGGATCCGAACCAGTGAAACCCTGGGCCACCGAAGCAGAGCATGTGAACTTAACCACTCAGCTATGAGGCCAGCCCCCAATTTTATCAGCTTAATAGGATGTTCTTGTCCTTACTGACTTCATGGAATCTTGGCGGTTTGGTCCAGTTTGGAAGATAAAGAAAAGAAGACATGCATGGCAATTCTTCTGAAATGGCTGCTCTGGCTCTGTTATAATATGGCTCCACTCATGTCATCTTTCACATAAGGAAGGTATACCGAATTTTACCTGCTCCTTATTTGATGCACACCCTCAAGATTATGTCACTTTTTTCATTTGACTCCTTAATTGGTGAATTATATTAATAGGTTGTCTAATGTTGAACCAATTTTGAAGTATAGAAATGACCATCTTTTTTTCACGAGTACACTTAAAAAGTATACTGCTGGATTCTGTTTATGAATATCTTTTGCAATGATATAGTAAGCTGAACGGTAACAGAATGTTTCACAATAAAATATACCTCTTTGGCATGAGGATTATTTTGAGCTGATTATTTTGAGAAACAACAAACACAGGAGAAACTCTGAAAATAGAGTAGTTATTCTTTTATAAAGGCGATTTACATTTATAAAGGAAATCTCCATTTGTAAGGGTGTCTCCCTCACTGTCCCAGAAAAAGGATGATTCTAAATATGAGAGAATCTTATCAATGGAGAAAGCAGTGACTTTAATCTGCAAAAGAACCTTACCTTTGTTTATCATGCTTTTCCTGATAACCTCTCCAAAACTGACCTCTGTCCCACATCTTTCTTCTTTTGTCTATAACTAAAGATGGTATTTAAGCTGGAGTTTTCAGCCACTTCGGAGAATTACTCATGTTCCCCTGGGTATCTCCCATGCATATAGGAGGTATACATGATAATGAACTTCTGTTTGTTTTTCTTTCATTAATATTTTACTATAGGGTTCTCAGTGACAAATAAAAATGGCAAGTAATAGGATATATTGGAATATATGAGGAAGCCATTTGTTGTAAACCTAATTCGGCCTGACCTTGTCTTTCCAAAAGGGCCTGACCAAAGCCGTTGAGCATGCATTGTATATCTGCTTTAGAGATTCCCTATGGAAAGAGCAAAAGGCCCTTGAGATAAAGGTGCAACTTCCCTCCCCCTCCCAACGTTGGCATCTCCTTAAGGATTAAGTATCTTTCCTTAGGCTAGAAACTGATTGCTGTGCTCACCTGTGACCGCCCAGCTTGAGACAATAGACTTGCCTCCTGCTACGCCCACCAAGATAGCAGACCCACTACCTGCTGTGTCCATCAAGTGCTGTGCCAACAGGGCAATCTCGTGAATATTGTGGGAGGGACGTTTCAATCATATGTGAAACACCCTCTTTGAGGGTATATAACCACCCTGTGTCCCCCCACTTCTTTGGAATGCTCTGTTCCTTTGTGGAAAGACTCTCCTGGGTTATAATCCTAAGATTTAAGTTCAGAATAAACTCACCCAAATTTTCATTTATAGATTAGTTATGGATTATTTTCATCGACATCAGCCAAGAACTTAGAAAGGTAGAGGGAAAATTATTTTTCTTCCCCTACGAAGCAAAATTAATCAGTGCTCTTTTTTTTTAAACTAATAGACCTATTTTTTAGAATAGTTTTGGTTTTCAGAAAAATGAGCAGAAAGTACAGAGATTTCCCATATTTGTGCTCATTCCTTCCTTCAATATGCTATGAAACTATTTAAATATTGAAGGGGTTCAAAACATTCCAACCCAAAACACGCCACTTTGGCGTATGGATTATTTTTAGCTAAAGCCAATGGATAACCAGCAGGGGCAAAAAAAGCTCTTTATCTCCCTTTTAACTGCCTAAAAATATTGTATAAATTTCCCCTTTTGTAAAGGAATTTCCATTTATAAAGGAAACTTCCATTAGGAAACGTATCTGTACCAAGAAGAGAGCTGGCCTCAGAGACAAATATTATCACCTGAGGGACTCTTATCTGCACAACAAGGCAACCTTTATTTACCATACATTTCCTTCCTCACCTTCCCATAATTTACTTCTCCCAAATAAGAAGCCCCAAATCTCTATCTTTTGCATATCCCAGGATGATATATGTCTCAATCATCTATGAAACTCCTATGCATACATACGTAATTAAAATTTTTTTCTCCTGTTAATCTGTTTTATGTCAATTTAATTCTTATGCCAGTCACAGAAAGTAAAAGGATAGAAGGAAGCATTCTCCTTTCCTGCAGTATCATCAAAATCATGTGTTCCACCAGGACTTGAAAAGTTTTCACCAGTGAAATCATCTGGGCCTGGTGATGTTGCACTTAGCTCTCTAACCACTCATTTAACTATCTCCATGGTTATTAGGCTGTATGGCTCTCTAGCTCATATTGAATCAATAGCAGTGACATTTATTGTTCTAGAAAATTGCCTGTTTTGTCCAGGTTCTCGATTTTTTTGTTGAGTTGTACAAAGTACTCATAATTATTTTAAATTTCTTCTGCATCCTCTTTGCATTTCCCAATTTTATGTTACCATTTTACTAGCCTAACTGTAATCTATTTTATTTTAAAAATAGATATTTATCTATTTTATATCTACATATTTTATCTACTTATAGCTATATATTTTATCTCTTTTATTTTTTCCTAAAAAAATAATCTTTTTGATCCTGTTTTCTCCTTTTTAAATTTTGTTTTCATCTATTTTAGTTTATTTCTTATGCCTGCCTTGGTTCTTTCATTGTTATTCTTTTTCCAATGTCATGTCTCAAAGTCCTAATTATTTTATTTATTCTTGTTTAATGATGTGAAAGTTTTAGTCTCTTAGCTCGAATTTAGCTGTACATAAGAGTTATCAAAATACACATACAGAATATCTGGGGTAATGCCTCCTTTACCTCATAATTGATTTTATCCCATCTATAGGGTACTATCCATGAAATCATTTTGAAAACAAGACATAACTCACCTGGCTATAATTTATTTGTTCAGGGATGATTGTCTTCTCATTTGGCCCAACTACAGCCTCTTTCCTGGGTTTTACCCTTTAGCCAGTTACATGGTTGGTCCAAAGGTAGACACTCAGAAGTAGATTTATTGTGAAGGTAATAACTTTTCAAGCTATTGGATCCCTCACTTGCATTTCAGGGCCCTGGGAGATGCCCAAGCAAGACATTGATAAACTCATATATCTTTAAAAATTGTACTTAATGTCACTGTGGAATCTCATAATCTGATTTCTGCTCCCTTGTAGGTGACTTTCTTTCTTTCTGTATTTTGAAGTTTAATAATTATATGTCCCAGTTTTTATGGATTCAATATTTGTTTTTCCTGGAAGATGGCTTTCTTTATGAATATTTTACCCAGGTTTTTATTTCTTGTCCCGTTTAGTTTTTCTCTACTTCAGATACTAGTCACTTGTATAAATTTCCCCTTTTGTAAAGTAATTTCCATTTATAAAGGAAACTTCCATTAGGAAACGTATCTGTACCAAGAAGAGAGCTGGTTTTGTTTACATCTTACTTGGTTTTGTTTACATCTTAAATAGGTTCTGGTACCAATTCCAATGTGGGGAGCAGGCTGTAGAGACTTCCTCACACAGCCAAGCAATTCTCCAGACACCAGCTGGGTATCCTACAATTCAACTCAGTTGTGACACTATCTACCCGGAGATAGTATCAGATGCCGCAGATTAAGGGTTTAGTCCTACAAGACTGCTCCCCCCGCCTCCTTCAGATGCCAGTCACAAGTCCAGGTTATCACTTGTGCTTCTAACCAAGCAACTGTAGATTGGAGATTCCTCCAACGCCTCCTTGGACTTCGGATGCCAGTTGCAAATCCAGGTTTTTACCTGTACTTCTGACCAACATACTATAAATCAGAAGTTCCCAAAAACTCCTCATCGGGTTTCATTAATTTGTTGGAGTGGCTCACAGAATTCAGGGAAATATGTTACTTGCTAGATCACTGGCTTATTGTAAAAGGATATAACTCAGAAATAGCCAGATGGAGGAGATGCATATGGCAAGGTATGTGGGAAGAGGCCTGGAGCTTCTATGCCTCTCCCAGCTCATCATTCTCCACATGTTCAACAACCCAGGAAGGTCTCAACTCTGTCCTTTTGGGTTTTTATGGAAGCTTTATTATACAGTCACAATTGATTAAATCATTGGCCATGGATGATTGATTCAACCTCCAGCCCCTATCCCCTCCTCAGAGGTGGGAGGGGAGATAATACTGAAAGTTCCAACCCTCCAATTAACACTGTTGGTTTCCCTTGCAAACAGCTCCCATCCTTATGTTACCTAAGGACTTTCCAAAAGTGACTTCATTAATTAACAAGACGCCTTTATCGCTTTTATTGGTAAGTTCCAAGGGTTTTAGGAGCTCTGTGCCAGGCATTGAGTTGAAGACCAAATACATATTTCTTATTATAAATCACATCGCAGATCTCCATCTTTCGGTAAAGTCTATGATTACCTTAATATGTTTGTTTTTTTCCTTTGAATTCTATGAAATTTTCACTAATCTTGTTTTGTCACTGACTCAGTTTTTTTGAGGAGACAGACAGACTTCTTTACTTGCTCTTTCTAATTTGTTAATGCTGTAACGTTATTGTTATGTCTCACTTTCTTCTCCTTGCTCTTCAATCTCCATTTTCTTGTCTAGTTCTATTGTCTTGTCTTTGAATTCACTTTCTCTGCAGCCAGAGCATAAGCGTATGCCCTAGCCTCCACCACCAGATTCATTCATGTCAAACTTTGATTCAGGAGTTCTAGACATGAAGAAGCAGATAGTGCAAGACATCCATTCTGGGGCCGGCTCCGAGTGGTTAAGTTCGCGCGCTCTGCTGCAGCCGCCGAGGGTTCGGATCCTGGGCGCGGTCATGGCACCGCTCGTCAGGCCATGTTGAGACGGCGCCCCACGTCCCACAACTAGAAGGACATGCAACTAAGATATACAACTGTGTGTGTGTGTCGGGGGGGGGGGTGGCGTTGGGGAGATAAAGCAGAAAAAAAAAAAAGATTGGCAACAGTTGTTAGCCCAGGTGCCAATCTATTAAAAAAAAAAAAAAAAAAAGACATCCATTCTGGTGAGAGTGGCAGCAAATGTGTTCATTTTCCAGAAAAATTATGAACCACTGCCTCACAATGGCAACAGTGTGAGCAGTCCTATAGTGTGATTTTGTTTGTTGTTCTGGGCTACAGAGCCTCCAAGCCTGGTTCTCTGGCATCCTCAGGTGTTCTGTGAGCTGCCTTGTATCCTTAAGTGGATTTCTTATCTACTTATGGTAGAGCTGGGTTTAGCCATATACAGCTAAGAACTCTGGTTGATGTAATGAGTCTTTGCAATGTTGTTCAAAGTGCCATGACAGGAGCAGTCTAACTTATCAGTCTTAGATTGTTCTTCTGATTTAGGTGGAATTGTTGGTTTGAGATTGTCAGAGAAAATTAGCCTTAAGACCATATCCCTCCACCAGTTTTACCTCTCTCTACTTCCATTATCACCCATGGGGAGGTGGGGTGGGAAGAGAATGACAGAGAGAAAGAGAGGATCGTAGGGTTCTCTTGGTCTTGTACCTAGTGCCGATTCCTCCTAGTTGTTGAGAGGGAGCTTCAGACTTCCTGGGCATCTTTCAGTAACTGACCCTTATTTCCACATTATTTTCCTTCATACTTTCTGTCCTGCCAGGACTTGGTTTCTTCTTGGACGTCATTTATTCCGGATAATTCTTCCTCCAAGATTCTCCTAACTTCATCCCAGAGAGAGGACAGCAAAATAGTGAGGTTTGGCAGTTCTTCCGTCTTGTGGGAAGCACCCCATCGGTGTTGGGGGAGATGGCTTTCTAGTCTAGAGGGACAGTATGCAACTTCTTCCTGGGCTGCATTCCCCTCTACCTCCCCAATCTACATACTTCTAAATTGGAGGATACTGGTGATTGTTTTCAGTTTTTTGCCTGATTACTGTATTCTATAAAGTATCCTGGAAGTGTATACAGAGACAACCTGGCAATCTGCTTCAATTCCCAGAACTTTTCTTTTAGATTGGTGCTCTTAATTGTTCATTCTTTGGGTGACCCTTTTAAAATTGATGTATGACCTTTGCCTTTTCTCCAGGTTGAGTACCTGTGAGGGATCCAAACTTTTTTTTCTCATTTTTATTTACTTAGGCTTATAAACAGAGAACATCTATCAAATAAGGGCTTTTTAAAAATATTACTTTCTTGAATCTACTTCAGAACAGTAAAATCAATCTCTGGGGGTGAGAACTGTTCATGCGTATGATTTTAGGCAATTTTCAGTTTCTCCAGGGTTGAGAAGCACTGTTCTAAAAATATCAAGTAGGAGAGAAGTCTTCAATGTGGTTGGAAATTCTGTGCCGTAGAAGTACATAGGAGTTAGGCCCTGAGAAGTTAAAAATACTATTTCAGAGTTTTCACTTTATTAATATGGTCTTAAAGATTTGTGAAGAGAAGTGACACCCAAAGGTAAATGGTATTTTTCCCAGCTTATAAAAAAGCCTTATCATCTTTCTCAAATGACAGATGAAGTGCAGCATATCTGATACTTTCTGGAACAGAATGATGGGAGCTTTGATTCTTGGGTTTTTCAGAATCGTCTTTTCGAGAAAGAATTTGAAAGTTAATTACCTATAGGTGCCATTTGAGATGACTTTAACAGGACATTTCAGTTGCTACCAAATCTTCATCTTCTTGATAAGTAAGTTAAAGATTCAGTGTGTTTTTTTGGCATTTTTATTACTATTATGTAGGGAAGAGGAAAAAGTTTTCCTTGACCCTCTTAGGGTCCCTGGCTGGGTCTGAAAATTAAACTGACAGAGACAGATTAACAGGAGAAAAGCCTACAAATTTATTTAATGTAAGTTTTATATGACATGGGAGCCTTCATAAGGAAATGAAGACCCCCCAAAATAGTTAAACCTGAGCATTTTTATGCTGGGTTTGATGAAGAATGGACAGTCATGGAGAAATATGATAAGTCAAAGAACATGAGGTAAATGTAGTAAACTTCAGGAAACTGGATTCTTATTGCAGTCCCTCTGTCTTTGGAGATGAGGATGCTCCCTTTCTCAGGGTGCCTCTCACAGGAGGTTTCATGACTTGCTTCAGAATAGATGGACGGGGGAGTGTCAGAGTGACCTTCCTCCTTCTGCTGTTTTCTCAAACTCCTTCAGCTTAAAATATTTAATATGCCAAGATGCCATAGTTTGGGATAGCATGCTCTGAACCCCATCAATTACAAAAATATGTTTTTTCCATGTTTTCACTCCCATTTTCAAAGCATAATATTACATACCATCTCTAAAATTACTTCCAGTCATTCAGAACATCATCAATTGTATCACAGTTTCTATCAATCAGGATCTCAAGAAGGAACAGATGGTGCATTCACACTGGGATACTTTTAGAAAGATTTCATAAAAGGGCTGCTTAGTAAAGGTGTGGGCAGGCTAGGGGGAGGGACAAAGACAGGGAGATGGTTGGTTACCACCCCTAGGTCTGAAGAGAGAGGAAAGGAACCTTTACTGGAACTTGAAGGAAAGGTTGACTTTGATGAACTAGCCTGACTTGACCCACAGTAAAGGATCCAGAGAATAATTACCCCAACCTCTCTGTCCTCTCTCATTTTGATCTCCTGCACAAATGAAACTCAAGTAGAAGTCAGAGGGCAGGGGAGCCCATGATATGGTCCATACAGGCCAGCCTTCCATGGAGGGGTAGGCAGAGATCAGGAGATGGTTATTTTTTTTTCACATCAACAATTCAAAGCACTTAGCTTTCTATCTACTTTTTTCTCCATGAACATAATTTTATCCTTTTAATGCCTATGCTGTGTCACTGACTTGTCTTCCTTGATGAAAGTCAATTTAATATCCTGTAACATCCCGTTTTGTGAGTTTTTATCCCTTAAGAGCAATAATTCCCTAGTTACTATTTCTTCTTATCTAGATCTAGACTTGGAACACAGCACCATGAGTGTTATTATGAGGTTTATATAAACCACTTAAAACAGTGTCTGGCTCTTGGTAAGCTCTATCCAACCAGTGGCTGCTACTGTTATTTAGATAGTATGACTCTGCAGGTTCAGGGGAGCTCAGGCTCTTTCTCTAGGACTGTGTGGTGGGGATGTAGGAGGAGATCATCTGGTGAAGGAGTCACTACTAAAGAGCTTATGCTGCTTCTCACTGCTCCTCACTTTAAAGGATTATCTAAAACACATAATGATCTCAATACGGCGAGGCAACAGACATCAAGATGTGGAAGCGGTTCTTCTCTCTCACCTACCTTTTCGTGTGTCTGTATGGAGAAATTTGGTCACTGGTCTGTTACTCTTAGTCCTGTTGGGTTCTATGTGGTCAGGAACAGGCAGGCTATTCCCTTCTTTACACAATTCTCCTTCTCATTGACAGGAATTATTCCGTAAAAGCCCAAAAAGCTTTGTATCTCTTGTGTATGTGTACTTTGACAGCTGAAGTTTCCCCAGGTCAAAAACAAACAAAAAACCAAAACTGGCTTTATAGTTAGAGGCCCCAAGGAACAAATGAGGATACTGGGTGGGCATTATGTCGCAGAGGCAAAGTATCCGCAATGAATCTCTAAAGGTCTAGACAGGTGGAGGAGCAGGATGGAGGTGGAGGGCTGGACATCGCCTTGACCTCTGTAACACGCAGCGCAAATAAGGAGTGGTTACCACTCTGGCAGTTTTCCCACAAGAGATGCCAGACTAGCTGGCTCTTTGACTTCGAATGCAGTTTTCAGGCATGCTTGGGGAGGATTTGCTGGAACCCTTGTATGCGCAGCCTGGAGCTGCTGGAACGCGAGGTCAGGGCGACAGGCAGGAGCGCGGCGGGCTCGGCTTCTCGGTGTCCTGAATCTTGTAGGAAGCATCACGGACCGGCCCGGCGGTGCGCGGTGATGCTGAGCTCCAGCCAAATAGCCGGTGTCTACCACGCAAGTCGTTCCGTTCTTGGAGCGAAGGCGAGGAGGAGCCAGAGTCCGCTCCCTCTTTCTCTTCAGGCTTCTCTCGGGGCTTTTGAAAGGAGCATCCCTGGATCCCTGGGAAATGCTATTACCCGATGGCGTAGAGGAAGGATCACATACACGAAGATGTATGAAGCTTCCAGGAGAAATGGAAGCGTCTTGATTAAAGCGTGTTTTATTCGCTAGGCTAGCTGCCGCGGAGGAAGGTGGCAAGCGTGGGGCGGCAGAGGGTACCTGGCAGTCCAGCGCGCTCCCGCTCAGGTGTGTCGCGGGCATAGGCGCCCCCATGGCTCACGGCTCTGTAGAGTGCGCAACGAGAGCGCAGGGAAAGCATGCTCCAGTGGCGCAATCGGTTAGCGCGCGGTACTTATACAGCAGTATATGTGCGGGTGATGCCGAGGTTGTGAGTTCGAGCCTCACCTGGAGCATGTTTTCTTCCCTTTACGGTTTCAGACACTTCGTTCTAATGTATTTTTCCCTTCTCCTTAAAGAAGAAACTAAAAAAGGGGTTATTTATTTTCCATGGTAAGACCGCGGATATCCCCATGATTAAGGAGGCCACTTGGTCACTTTCAAACAGGGGAAGAAATCGCAAACCAAAAGGAAGCAAATTGAACTTAACCATCCAAGCAAATTCGTTTCTCTTCAATAGGAGATCTTACGGCCGGGTTGTACTGCTTCAAAGGACTCTCCACCCTTACTCAGCTCCTTTCTTTAAACTATTCCTAAGCTCTTCGGGGGCCGAACAAGGGAACAGAAAAACTGGGTCTTGCGCTCTGCGATTTCGTGCAGCTGTCACCGGGGCTGAAGGATGTGCGGATGCTGCTCCCAGACATCTTAGCTTTGATGTCCACAAGGCTTGCAGTGAGGTTGCTGAACTCCACCTGGGAAATCCAAATGTGCTTTGAGTCGAGCCCACCACCTAGTTCACGTAAATCAGACTGGGAAATAGGAAATAATTTTTTTCCAGCCCTGAAACATCAGACATAGGTGGCTGGGTGTGTATTTCTTCCTAACTTCATCAGAAAATAAGCGATCGGCCTTGTCTGGAGAGCTATATATGCCTGAAATAAATGATTCAAGGTTGCTCTGCTTTTATCCAGTCTCTCCTCGATTTTATTTGTCTCGCAGGGCCCTCATTCTCTTCTGTGCCTTAAATATAGATATTCCCCACAGTTCTGTCCTCAGTTTTCCTCTCATCTAATGATATACACGTTCCTTGTATTATGTTCATCCCCATCATTATAATCTCTCTCTATAATCTGATGACCGTAACATTTCTCTCCCACCTAGTCCTCTCATTTGAACCCAGAGCTACACATCCTGCTGACTACCGGACGTTTCTAACTGGAAATTCCTGCGGGTCTGTAATGTGAACACAAGGGGAAATTATCAACCTCGCTTATGCTCCATCTTCTGTGCTCTTTATCTCAAATGCAGTCATTCAATAAATACACAATGCCTACTCTTTGCCAGGTCCACTCTGGGTGATAGGTTGCTGTGGTGAAATAAAAAGATGAAGCCTCTGCTCTCTGGAACCTAAGTTCCAGCAGCAAGAAATAATGAACAATTAAAAATAAATATGTAATATGTTTTATAGAGAAAAATAAAAATAGGGTAAAAGGGACAACGGATACTAGGGTATGTCCCGGGGGTACTATTTTATATAGAGTTGTTATAGAAGGTCTCTTAAGAAAGTTAACATTTAATCCGAGGCCTGAAAGAAATAGAGGAGAAAGTCTGTATGCATATGGTGAAAGACAAGACCAGGCAGAGGGAAGGACAGATGCAAAGGCCTAGATGTGGGCAGGGCCCCAGAAGTAGTTAGAGAACAAAGAAGAAAAGAGGTTACTCCTGCATATTCTTCAATAGAAGAGCCTCTTCAGTAATTTTTAAAAAGCTAATACTTGGCATGATGTTATAAATGATACCACTTAAGACAGTCACCAAATGATGTTTGAGGAAACAGTGTGAAAGTAAAATTGCCGGAGACACAAAGAAGTGTCTCCAGGGGTCTTTCCTGTTTTCTGCATGAATCTCTGATCACTCAAGGGCTGCGTTGTCCCTAGTTTCCATGGCTTGAGTTTAGAAGCCTGCAACGACTCTAACCGCACCAACTTCTGTGAAGTTGTTCAAGACAGAAAACAGCAATGTGGTTTTCTAATGTTTCCTTTTAGTAAGATATGTCCATGAAAGAAGATTCACTCATTTTAAGTGCACAGTTTGATGAATTTTCATAATTGCGCTAATTTCCTATTGCTTCTGTAACAAATTAGCACCAATTTAGTGGCTTAAAGTAACAAAGATTATTGTCTTCCAGTTCTGTTGGTCAGAAGTCCACAACGTCGCTCGTAAATCTAAAATCAAGCTCTTGGCAGCGCTGTGTTCCTTCTGGAAGCTCTAGAGAAGAGTCTTTTTTGGCTTTTTCCAGCATCTAGAGGCTGCCCACCTTCCTTGGCCCTTGGCTCTCTTCTATCTTCAAAGCCAGCAATTGAATCACTCTGATTTCTGCATCTCTTGTCACACCTTCTCTGACTCACGCCTCTCTCTTCCACCTTTTAAAAAAGGACCCTTATGATTATATCGGGCCCACTTGGATAATCCAGGTAAACCCCCTATTTGAAGATCCTTAATCACATCTGCAGAATTCTTTTTCCATATAAGGTAACAGATTCACAGGTTCTGAGGATTGTGGTATGAACATCTTTGGGGAAATCCTTATTTTGCCAACCACAGTAATTTTATACCATTGTGTAAACACCACCACATTCAAGATGTGGAACAGCACCTTCCCCTAAAAATTTTCCTCCTTCCTTTTCGTAGTTCATCACCTCTCTCCTCTACTCCTGCCACTGGCCACCACTGATCTGCTTTCCATCACTGTAGTCTTGTCTTTTCTAGAATTTCATATAAATGGGATCATACAGTTTGTGGGCTTTTGTGTTAAACTTCTTTTACTTAACATAACACTGTGCTAATCCCTGTGTCAGAAATTCATTTTTGAGTCTGTGCTTCTCTACACTCTTCATATCTACCTGTTACTGAGTCTCCTTGATTTTATCTTACCTCCTTAATGTTTCTGGATATTTCCCTGCTTGCAGTCCAAAGTCCCTCCCAAAGTCCTCTGTACCTTGATAAATACCCATTTTTTGCCCTGACACTTCTTTTTTCCTTCTCTTTCTTTGCCTCCACTTCTTCCACTGGTGATCCCTTGTCTGTCCTCAGGGCATGGTGGGAGCTCCACTTCCACAGTTTGCATCAGACACTCTCCTGTGAACTTCATATGCTGTGCCAGGCACTTGGTACATTAGTTCAGTCTCCTATTTACTTCACTCTCCCATTTATTGGATCATAAACTCCTTGGGAGAGGCAAGGACTATATCTCAATTGCTTTTGTTTCTTAGCACCCAGCTCAATTCCTATCTCTGAACAGATCGCACCTCTCAGTATACTTTTTCCACCTGTGGTATCGTGGAGACCTCTGCTCCTTTTACTCCCTTTGTCTTCCCCCATTCTCACCCCTTAGAGTGAGAGTTCATTTTTATTTTATTGATTTAATTTATTTTAACAAAATAAAGGTTAAATTTAGGTACTGAGAAATGAATGACATTAACAAGACAGTTTCGTTTTGTCTTGCAGTTTCTCTCACTAAAGAATGTGAAGATCAAAGGTCAGAGAAGGGATTTACCAGTATTCATAAAAAAGTAGCAGTAGCCCTGACCTGTTAAGCTCTTTTCTCTACCCAGAATGCTCTTCTTCATCTTGTGTCCATGACAGATTCCTACGCATTCTTCACGGCCCAGAGAAAAAGTCTGATGAGTTCTCTCTTCTTACTAATAGATAATTTGTAATACTAAAGTCACATGTATCTCATTGTAAAAAAGATATATTTGTATACACAACTGTCTTTCCTACTAGTTTGCTGATCAAGCACAATTACTATGACTTGGTCTTTAACTTTTAACTAAACAATCCACTATGTGACACTTGTAAATGCTCAAAAATATCTATAGAGTCTCAAAATAGTACAGTGGAATAAAGTCAGAACTTTGTGGGGAGAGAAGGAGAATAGAAAAGGAAGGAGGAAAAAGTAAGGTGGTTTGAATGGGATGACGAAAAGGAAAAAAAATGTGTTTCTTCTTGGTTTCTGCAAATGGAAATGCTGGATATTTTAAACACTATAACTCAAGATTTTTCTGGGGCTGACATATGCTTTTGCTAAGTGTAAGATTAATATATATGCTTGGCTGACAATTAGAATTTTAAAAGAGTTTGTTTTAGCCCCAATGTAGGGTAATAGCTACTGTAAGATCTCACACTACCATCAAAAAAGGCTAAATATTCCACTTTTACAATTTCACTCTTCATATGAGAATAAGTCTAATAATTTTTTTAGACTATTTATGTAGTGATAGAATTTTAAATAGTGAAACAAGAATCTTTTTTTTTACCATTTTGAACTTTTGGGTCTCTTTGCTATTTGTTTATTTCTCCTCAGTTGCCATTTCTATTTCTGGTGCAAACTGAAAAGATCTGTATCCTTAAAAGTCTCCACAAGTGATTTTATACATAACATAAATGTGGACTACTTTTGTGTCTTTTGTCACGTCCAAATTAAATTTCATATATCAATTTTGTTAATTTTTAATTTTTTTGTATAGATAATATATTCATATTCAAAATATTTTTATTTACACAGGTCTTCCCAATTCTTATCCCCTAGTCACCCAGTCCTCCTCAATGCAGGCTATTGGTTTATGTTGTTAGCTTCTTGGAAAAGCAGAGTTATTTATATTCTCTTCTTTGCCAGATACCATTCCAGTTGAGTGTCTGGAGAGGAGCCCATGCCCGCCTATATAAAGAAAAATTTGGCCATGCTCAAAGAGATATCTGGTCTTTGCTTTCAGCTACTGGGAGATAATCTATATTATACCTAATAGTAGTGTATTTGGGGGGGGGGGGTGGTGGAGCTGATCACATACTATAACCACGTCAGAAAGAGCAGCCATGTGATTTAGGGTGGGAGCTTTGGATCACTGGTATCAGTCAACTTGGAGAGTTAAGTTCAAGCACATAGATAATCAATCACTCATGCTTATGCAATGCAGCCCCAATAAAAACTCTGGACACAGAAGCTTGAGTGAGCTTCCTGAGCTGGCAATACTCTGTATGTATTGTCACACATTGATGCCAGGAGGGTAACTTATCCTGAGGACAATGGAAGTTTTATGTTGGAGCCCTGCCAAAATCCACTTCATATGTCTTTTCTTTTGGCTGATTTTAATTTGTATCTTTTCCCTGTAATAAGCAGTAACCAGTGAATATAATAGGTTTGGTGAATTCTGTGAATCCTTCTAGCAAATTATCAAACCCAAAGGTGTTTTTGGGAACCCTCCAAACTTGCAAATATTGTCAGAAGTGGGTAAAGTCAAGGAGACTGTGCTCTCATACATTACTGTTTGACTCACTCCACATGGGGGCTAAACATCTCTTCTGATTTGACAATGCTGCTCATGCAACTCATCAATAGTAATATATCAAATAAATTTAATTATTTCTAACACTTCTCTTTTTTAGAAAATTAAAGAGCAAATCTTTCCTGATTTTCTATGGGCCTTCTGGAAAATCTCAAAGCCAGTTTTAGGAGCAAATAATATAAATTAGGATTTGATTGGAAGAGGAAAAATATCAAAAATTGTCAGGTAGTGAACATATAATTAAATGAGATCACATGTTAGTGAAAAACAATACTTGGCTGCCTGTTAACCAAAGTGATGAGGAGATTTTAAAAGTAAACATAGAGGACTTCCAGTTTCCAGTCTGATGTAAAAAGTTTGGAAGTCATCCCTCCCATCCTCACAGGAAGAGAAGGGCTGAGAAAAACAGAAACTTAATAACTCTTCTTAGATATATCAAGAATTGAAGTCACAGGGCAACCTGCTGACCCCAAAACTGGAGAGAGAGGCAGATACCATGAATCACAGGTACCAGGAGCGGAAGCTCACAGCTGGGGACAGTACTAGTAACAACACTTAAAGTCTAATTGATCCACTAAAAGGAGAGAAAATGGAATCATAGGAAGTGCTCAATTAAACCCAGAGAAACATAGTAGAAAACAAAGAACAAAGAAAATGAATATAAAACATTTACAAATGTAATACAAATGATATTAATGCAACTATATCAATAATCACTTTAAAAGCAAATGTTTTAAACACACTAATAAAAGACAAAATTATCAGAATGCATGAAAAGGCAAGACCCAACTATACTGTTATGGGTTGAATTTTGTTCCTCCTGCTCCAAAGTCATATGTTGGAGTCCTAATCCCCAGTTTTAGAATGTGACCTTATTTGGAAGTAGGGTCACTGCAGATGTAATTAATTAAGTTACAATGAGCTCATACTGGAGTGGCGGGGATGACGGTGTCCTAATCCAATAAAACCAATATGACTTGTATCCTTATTAAAAGGGGAAATTCAGAAACAGATTTGCACACAGGGAGAATGTCTTGTGAAAATGAAGGCAGAGACTGGGGTGATGCTTTCACAAGCCAACGAACACAAAAGATTGCCAACAAACCACCAGAAGCTAGAGGAGTTTGCAGCATATATTTGTAACTAATCTAAATCCACTTTCAAATAACACTTTCATGGGTGGCACAAGTACCTAATAACAGAATATTCCCAATTCCTCTCTCCCAACCATTATAACATTGTTGTCATTCATTTCACTTATCTGTAAGCTATAATCGCTGAATACATTATTGCTATTATTATTTTTAACGATTATCTGAGTGATTAAGAAAAAAGAAATAAAAGATTTTATTTTGGCTTCATATATTCCTTCTGTGTTGTAGGTTGAATTGTTATTCTCTCAAGCATTTTGAACTAAATGAAAATGAAAATCAACTTATCAAAAGTTGTGGGATGGGGGCCGGCCCGGTCGTGCAGCGGTTAAGCGCGCACGGTCCGCTTTGGCGGCCTGGGGTTCGCCGGTTCGGATCCCGGGTGCGGACATGGCACCGCTTGGCAAGCCATGCTGTGGTAGGCGTCCCACATATAAAGTAGAGGAAAATGGGCACGGATCTTAGCTCAGGGCCAGTCTTCCTCAGCAAAAAGAGGAGGACTGGCAACAGACGTTAGCTCAGGGCTAATCGTCCTCAAAAAGAAAAAAAAGTTGTGGGAGGTAGTGAAGGCAGTGTTTAAAGGGAAATATAGCAGTGAATGCATATACGAGAAAAGAAGAAAGATCTAAAATCAATAATATAAGCTTTCATCTGAGGCAACTAGAAAAGAAGAGTAAATTAAGTTAGAAGAAGAAAAGAAATAATTGTAAAAATTGGAAACTAGAGCTGAAATCAATCAAATTGAAAGCGTGAAATTGATAGAGAAAATCAATAAAACTAAAAGCTGACTATTTGAAAAGATCAATAAAATTGATAAACCTCTAGCCAGGCTAACAAAGAAAAAAAGAAAGAACACAAAAATTACTAATATCGGAAGTGAAAGAAGGGTCATCATTACTAGATAACAAAGGAATATTACGTATTATTAAGCATACCCACAAATTCCATTACTTAGATTAAACGAACCAATTCCTCAAAAGACATAATCTACCAAAAGTCACACAAGGAAAAAGAGACAATCTGAACAGGTTTGTAAATGAACTTTTGGGAACCCTCTCCCTGGTCTAACAAGTGAGTCTAACAAGCAAGCTGCATAGGCTTAAAGTCAGTACAAAAATCCGTGCTGTACTGTGAAGCAACCAAGCAGAACGTCCTAAGCCTGTGTTAGAATGAATACGTGACCTCACTTCTCATGACTGAAGACATCAGCTGGACAGATCCACAACAGGAAAAGATAAAAGGTACCTCACTCTTACATTTCCCAGGTGCACTTCTTAGAGATTGAAGGGAAAAGTAGATGACCCTGGTCCTTGCCTCTTTTTGCACATAGATAACACCAACATTACAAGTCTTGTTTGATATATAATAAAAAAAGCTCTTGTTTATGTTATCTTTAAAGTATATGAATATTAGATGTGTAAGCCCTTTCGCTGCACACAAACTTCTTTGTTAAAGAAAAGTGTATAAGATCTGTAGGCCTCCAAGTGGTTCCTCAGAGTTTCCTAGGACCCCAGTTTCTCATTTGATTATTAAATAAACTCCTTCATTTAACCTTTACCCAGACTCTTTATTTCAGTTGACAGGTTCAACATCTGCAAATCAATAAATGTGATACACCATATTAACAAAATAAAGGATAAAAGTCATGTGATCATCTCTATAGATGCAGAAAAACCATTTGACAAAATTCAACATCCATTCATGATAAAAACTCACAACATACTGGGTATGGAGGGGATGTACCTCAACATAATAAAGGTTGTATATGGCAAGCCCACAGTTAACATCATACTCAACAGTGAAAAGCTGAAAGCTTTTCCTCTATGATAAGGACAGAGACAAGGATGCCCACTCTTGCCTTTATTCAACATAGTACTACAAGCTCTAACTGGAGTAATTAAGCAAAAAAAAAAAAAAAGAAAATAAAAAGATGACATGATATTATATATAGAAAACACTAAAGACTCCACTCAAAAACTGTTAGAAGTAACAAACAAATTCAGTAAAGTTGTAGTAAAATCAATATACAAAAATCAGTTGCATTTCTATACACTAACAACAAACTATCAGAAAGAGAAATTAAGAAAACAACTTCATTTATAAAAGCACCAAGAAGAGTAAAATACTTAGAAATAAATTTAACCAAGGAGGTGAAAGACCTGTGCACTGAACAGTATAAGCCATTGATGCCAAAAATTGAAGAAGACACAAATAAATGGGAAGATATTGCATGCTTGCAAATTGGAAGAATTAATATTTTTTAAATGTTCACACTACCCAAAGCAATCTACAGGTTCAGTGCAATCGCTATCAAAATTCCAATGGTATTTTTCACAGAAATTTTAAAAAAATCGTAAAATTTTTATATAAACATAAAAGACTCTGAATAACCAAAGCTATAGTGAGAAAGAAGAGCAAAGCTGGAGACATCACACTTCCTGTTTTTAAAATATATTACAAAGCAGTGTAAGGAAAACAATATGATACTGGCATAAAAACAGACAATGGATCAAAAGAATAGAATAGAAAGCCCAGATATAAACCAATGCATATATGGTCAGTTAATTTACAACAAAGGAGCTGAGAATATACAATGGGGAAAGGTTAGTCTCTTCAATAAATGGTGCTGGGAAAATTGGATAGCTACATGCAAAAGAATGAGACTAGACTCCTATCTTATACCATACACAAAAATCAACTCAAAGTGTATTAAACATCTGAATGTAAGATCTGAAAGAGTAAAATTCCTAGAAGAAAAGATGGGGGGTAAGCTCCTTGACATAGGTCTTGGCAATAATTTTTCGGATTTGCCACGAAAAGCAAAAGGTTATAAAAGCAAAAGTAAACAAATGAGACTACACCAAACTAAAAAGATGTGTACAACAAAGGAAACATCAACAAAATGAAAAGACAACTGATGGAATGGAGAAAATATTTGCAAACCGCATATTCGATATGTGGTTAATATCCAAAAAATATAAGAAATTCATACAACTTGATAGCAAATATAAATAACACAATTAAAAACTGGGCAAAGGACCCGAATAGACATTTTTCCAAAGAAGACATACAAATGGCTAACAGGTACGTGGAAGGATGCTCAACATCACTAATGATCAGGGAAATACAAATCAAAACCACAAGGAGATATCACCTCATACCTGTTAGGACGGCTATTATCAAAAAGACAAGAGACAGGGGCTGGCCCCATGGGCCGAGTGGTTGAGTTTGCGCACTCCGCTGCAGGTGGCCCAGTGTTTTGTTGGTTCGGGTCCTGGGCGCTGGCATGGCGCTGCTCATCGAGCCACACTGGGGCAGCGTCCCCCATGCCACGACTGGAGGGACCCACAGCAAAGAATATACAACTGTGTACTGGGGGGCTTTGGGGAGAAAAAGGAAAAAAATAAAATCTTTAAAAAAGAATTAAAAAAAAAGACAAGAGACAAAAAATGCTGGCGAGGATGTGGAGAAAAGAAAGCCTTGTATTCTGTTTGTGGGAATAAAACTGGTACTGCCACTATGGAAAATAGTATGGACATTCCTCAAGAAATTAAAAATAGAAGTATCATACGTTCTAGCAATCCCACTTCTGTTTACATAGCCAAAGGAAACAAAACCATTATCTCAAAGAGATATCTGTGCCACCATGTTAGTTGCATTGTATATAATTGAATTTTACTCAGCCTTAAAAAGGAAGGAAATTCTGAGCCAGCCCTCATGGCCTAGTGGTTAAAGTTTTGTGTGCTCTGCTTTGGCAGCTCAAGTTTTGTTCCCAGGTGTGGAATCATACCACTCATCTGTCAACAGCCATGCTGTGGCAGCAGCTCACATAAAAGAGCCGGAAGAACTCACAACTATACATAACTAAGTACTGGGGCTTTGGGGGTGGAAAAAAGGAGGAAGATTGACAACAGAGGTTAGCTTAGGACTACTCTTCCCCTGCAGAAAAAAACAGAGATTTTTTTTTAAAAAAGGAAGGAAATCCTGTCATTTGTGCATGGATGGACCTGGAAGGCATCATCCCAAGTGAAATAAGCCAAACAAAAAAAGACAAATACTGCATAGTATCACTTATATGTGGAATCTAAAAAAATAAAGTCAAATTCATAGAAACAGACAGCGGGAAAGTGGTTGTCAGAGGCTGAAGGGTGGGGGAAATAGGGAGAGGTTGGTAAAAGGAATATTAAAAAAAAAACAGAAGATATACAAAAAACCTACACTAACATCATACTTAATGGTGAGAAATTGGATTCTTTCCCCCAAAGATTGAAAATAGGTAAAGATATTCCCTCATACCACTCCTATTCAGCATCATACTGAAACCAGCTAATGCATAAGACAAGAAAAGAACATAAAAGGTATACCTGTTGGGAAGGAAGAAAAAAAACTTTCTTTGTTTGCAAATGATATTATTGTCTATGTAGAAAATCCCAAAGAATCAACAAAACCTCCTAAAACTAATAAGCAATTATAGTAAGGCTGCAGGGTGCAAGGTTAACAGAGAAAAGCCAATTGCTTCCCTATATACCAGCAATGAAAAATTGGAATTTGAAAATAAAAACACAACACCATTTGCATTAGCACCAAAAAAGAGAGAAATACTTAGGTATAAACCTAATAAAATATGTAGATCTGTATGACGAAAACTACAAAACTCTGATGAAAGAAATCGAAGAACTAAATAAATAGATATTCCAGGTTCATTGATAAGAAACTCAATATTGTTAAGACATCAGTTCTTCCCAACTCGATCTATATGTTCAATTCAATCATAATCAAAATCCCAATAAGTTGCTTTATGTATATTGATAAACTGAATCCAAGATTTATATGGAAAAACAAAAGATCCAGAATAGCCAACACAATACTGAACAAAGTTGGAAGTCTGACACTGTTCAACTACAAGACTTACTGTAAAGCTTCGGTGATCAAGAGAGTATGGTATTGGAGAGAGAATAAACAAATAGATCAATGGAACAGAACAGAGAGCCCAAATACAGACCTTCACCAATACGGTCAACTGATATTTGACAAAGGAGCAAAGACTCTTCAATAGAGAAACAATGGTCCTTTTAACAAATGATTCAGGAACAACTAGACATCCACATGCAAAAAAAAAAAAAACGAGTCTAGACACAGACTTTACATACGTCACAAAAATTAACTCAAGTAGATGATAGACCAGACCTAAATGTAAAACATAAAACTTCTCTAGATAAAATAGGAGAAACTCTAAGTGACCTTGGGCTTGGTTTTGATTTTTTTAGATACAACACAGAGTATGATCCATGAAAGAAAAAATTGATGAGTTGGACTCCATTAAAATTAAAATCTTCTGCTCTGTGAAAGACGCTATGAACAGGATAAAAAGATAAGCCACAAACTGGAGAAAATATTTGAAAAACGCATATCTGATAAAGCACTGGCATCCAAAATATACAAAGAACTCTTAAAAATTAACAATGTGTAAATAACCCAATTAACAAATGAGCAAAAGATCTGAACAGACATCTCATCAAAGAAGGCACACAGATGGAAAATAAACATATGAAAAGACTTTATATCATATGTCTTCAAGTAACTGTAAATTAAAAAACAATGAGGTATCACTATACACATTTAGAATGACTAAGATCCAAATAACTGACAACATCAAATGTTGTTGAGGATGTGGAGAACAGGAACTCTCATTCATTGCTGCTGGGAATGCAAAATAGTACAATCACTTTGGAAGACAGTTTGGCAGTTTCTTACAAAGCTAAACAAAGTCTTACCATATGATCCAGCAATTGCTTACCTTGGTATTTACCCAAATGCATTGAAAACTTACAACTACATAAAAACCTGTGCATGAATGTATATAGCAGCTTTATACATGATTGCTAAAATTTGGAAGCAACCAAGATGTCTTTTAATAGGCAAATAGATAAACAAATGGTGGTATACAGATACAATGGAATATTATTCAATGCTAAAAAGAAATGAGCTTTCGAGCCATGAAAAGACATGGAGGACCATTACATGCATATTACTAAACAAAAGAAGCCAGTCTGAAAAGGCTATATGCTGTATGATTCCAACTATTTGCTATTCTGGAAAAGGCTACAGAAAGAGTAAAAAGACAGATGGTTGCCAGGAACTAGGAGTGTGTATGAAGGATGGGTAGGTAGATCACAGGGGATTTTTAGGGCATTGAAACTATTCTGTATGATACTAAATGATGAATACATGACATTATGCATTTGTCAAAATCTGTAGATCTGTACAACAAAAAGAATAAATCCTAATGTAAACTATGGACAGTGTAAAATTTTCCATAATCATACTGTGTTTAAAACACAAAGTCCTGCTAGAGACAGGCCTCTATCTCATACAGCTGCTCTCCCTTTCAAGACTTTTGCCAGATTTGAAGCTGTGGGAGATAAGAGACTAAAAACTTCAAAATATCTGAGGGGCAGTACTGCATCTCCTACGATCTTCCAGAGCTGAAGAGGCAGACATTTGCCAGCTTCTCAAAAAAAAAAAAGCTCAAGCAATTCAAGGAACAAGGACAAACTAGAGGGAGTAAAGATGAGAAGACTTAAACAGCGTGATTAGTCAACCTGATCTAATTGATATATCTAAAACAATGCATACAACAGTGGTAGAATGCATATTATTTCCAAATGTACATGGAACACATATCAAAATAGAGCATATATTGAGCCATAAACCAAATTTCCAAGGATTTAAGTTATGTAGTCTATACTTTCACATCACAGTGGGTTAAATTATAAAACAATGAAAAAAATATGTCTAGAAAAATCTCTAAATGCTTGGAAATTAAGCAACAAACATATTTCTAAATAACTTTTGGGCCAAATAAGAAATCAAATGGAAAATAAAAATTATGTAGAACTGAATGATAATAAAAATGCAACATTAAAAATGGTGAGATGCAGTTAAAGCGGTGCTCAGAGGAAAATGTATGTCTCTAAAAGTACGTTAGAAAGAAAAGGCTGAAAATCAAATATTTAAGTTTCCATCTCAAGAAGCTAAAAAGGAGCAAATTAATTCTAAGAAAGTAAAAGGAAGGAAATACTAAAAATAAATGCAAATATCCATTAAAATGAAAATAAATGTGCAATAGAAAAAATCAATGAAACAAAAAGTTAGTTCTTTGAAAAGATTAATATAGTCATTAAATTTCTAGCAAAATGATTTTAAAATGGAGAAAACACAAATTACCAATATTAGCACAAAAAGATAGTAAGACGATATCAACACATTTATGCCAACAAAGTTAACAATTTAGATGAAATGTGTGAAAAATGTAATATGCCAAAGCTGACACAAGAGCAAATAGAAAATCTAATCCATACTATATCAGAGATATGAAATCTCTAATATGAAATTTTTTCTACGAGGAAAAGATTAGGTCCATATAGCTCCACTGGTGAATTCTTCCAAATATTTAAGACAGAAATAATACAAACTGTACACCAAAACTTCCAGATAATATATAAAGAGAGAAAATTTTCCTAGCTTATTTGATGAAATCAGTATGATGCTGATAGCAAAACTTGACTAGGACATTGCAAAACAAGAAAATTACAGGTCAATATATATCAGAGAAATAGATGAAAAATACTAAATAAGATATTAGCAAATTTAATCCAGCAACATATTAAAAGAATAATCTATCATGACCACATGGAATTTATTCTATAAGTGTAAGATTGGCTTAACATGTAAAAATCAATACACTGAGCACACTAAACACCAAAGAAAGAAAAATTATGTGTACACCTCAGTAGGTGCAGAAAAATCATTTAATAAAGTTCAGTCCCCCATTCATGATTACAACTTATGCAAACCAGGAATAAAAGGTATCTTCTTTAATCTGATAGAGTACCTAGAAAAAAACCTATAGCTAGCTTTATAAGCAATGATAAAATACTGAAAGCTTTCTTCTCTGAGATTAGGAAAAGACAAGAGTGTCCACCATCACAACCACATTTAGCATTGTATTGGAGGTTCTAAGCAGCAGTATAGGCCAAGAAAAAGTACAAAGACTAGAGAGAAAGAAGTAAAATCATCATTAATCACGTATGGCGTGATAGCATACATAGAAATCCAAATTATCCACAAACTATTATCAGTAAGTAAATTTAGCAAATTTACTGTATATAAAAAGGATATACAAAAACAAATGGCATGTCTCCACACTAACAATAAACATTTAAAAAATGAAATTTAAAAAGAAGTACCATTTACAATAGCATTGATAAATGATATATGCAGCAACTAATCTTTTAAAACAACACTTCTACACTGAATACTACTAAACATTGTTGAGAGAAACTAAAGACCTAAGTGAACGGAAGAATCTACCATGATCCTGGCGAGAAAGATCCAATTTTGCTAAAATAGCAATTCTCCCCAAACTGACCTATAGATTCTATGCATTGGCAAACAAAATACTAGCAGGTTTTCTGGGGTGGGCAAAGGGGGGTAGGAATTGACAATCAATTCTGAAATTTACATTGAAATAAAATTATTAAAAATCCAGAATAGCTAAGGCAATTGGAGTAAGAAAAACAAAACGAGAGGCCCTTTATTATCAGGTGCTATTACTTATTTTAAAGTTATGGAAATTAAGACAATGTGGTATTGGTGTAAAATCAGACACGTAGACCAATGGGATAGAATAGAGAGTCTAGAAAAAAAACCAATTTCATATACAGTTCTCTGTTTTATGACAAGAAGACATTGCAATTCAGTGGGGAAAAGATTGACTTTTCAATAAATAATACCAGATCAACTGAAATCAGATAAGAAAAAAGTGAGTTCAATCTCTATCTCACGTCACACATAAATTCAAGATATAGACTTAAATATTAAAAGTAAAACACTAAGACTTCTGGGTGAAAAAATAGGAGCTTCATGACTCTAGTGTAGGCAAATATTTCTGAAGTGGAATGCAAAAAGGCACTAATCATAATGATTGAAAAAATTGTCTTTATCAAAATTAACATCTTCAAACTCAAAATTACGAGAGCTAAAGGTGTGCCACAACCTGGAAGAAGATATTTGTAACATATATATCTGTCAAAGGACTTGTATTTACAATATATAATGAACCACAAATCAATTAAAAAAGATTGGCACCCAACCCAATTTTTTAAATGGGAATAAGCATATGGAAAGGTGTAAAATATCATCAGTCATAAAAAAATACAAGTTAAAAATCACAAAGAACTATCACTACATCCTGACCTGAATAGCTAAAATTAAGATAACTAACAATACCCAGCATTGGCTGCACTATGAAGCAACCAGAAGCCTCATACATTGTTGTCAGCAGTGTAAGCTGGTACAACCATTTGGAAAACTGTTTAGGAGCATCTAATAAAGTTAAACATTCCATATATCCTATGACCCAGAAATTCTATCTATCTATCTACCTACCTACCTACCTACCTACCTATCTATCTTATAAATGAGTATTTGTGTTCACATGAAGCCCTGCACAAGAAGGTTCAGTGCTTTTTATAAGAACCCCCAAATAGAAACACTCCAAACGCCCATCAAGATTAGAATGGATAAGTAAATTGTGGTATATCCATAAAATGGAAGTCAACGCAAAGGAACAAATTACTTTTACACAGAAATATATAGATGAGTCTCAAAGACGATACTGAGCAAAAGAAGCCAGACATAAAAGTTCAGACTCTACCAAAACCCCAATGGCATTTTTCACAGAAATAGAACAAACAATCCTAAAATTTGTATGGAACCACAAAAGACCCTGAATAGTCAAAGCAATCTTGAGAAAGAAGAATAAAGCTGGAGACATTATGCTCGCCAATTTCAATCTATATTACAAACCTATAGTAATTGAAACAGTATGGTATTGACATGAAAACAGACACATAGATCAATGGAACAGAATCGGGAGCTCAGAAATAAACCCATGTGTATATGGTAAGTTATTTTATGACAAAGGTGCCCAGAATATACAATGGGTAAAGGATAGGCTCTTCAATAAATGATGTTGGGAAAACTGGGCAGCCACATGCAAAAGAAGGAAACTAGACTGCTATCTTACACCATACACAAAAATCAACTCAAAATAGATTAAAGAATTGAATATAAGGCCTGAAACATAAAACTCCTAGAAGAAAATGTAGGGGGTAAGTTCCTTGACATTAGTCTTGGTGGTGATTTTTTGTATTTGACACCCAAAGCAAAGGCAACAAAAGGAAAAATAAACAAGTGGAATTACATCAAACTAAAAAGCCTCTGCACAGCAAAGGAAATCATCAACAAAATGAAAAGGCAACCTACTGAATGGGAGAAAATATTTGCAAATCATATATCTGAATAACAGTTAATCTCCCAAATATATAAAGAATCCACATAACTCAATAGCAAAAAACAAAATAATCTGATTAAAAAATGGGCAGAGGACCTGAATAGACATTCTTTCAAAGAAATACAGATGACCAACAGATACATGAAAAGATGTTCAACATCACTAATCATCAGGGAAACGCAAATCAAAACCACAGTGAGATATCACCTCACACCTGTAAGAATGGCTATTATCAAAAAGACAAGAAATAACAAGTGTTGGTGAGGATGTGGAGAAAAGTACACTATTGGTGGGAATGTAAACTGGTGCAGCCATTGTGGAAAACAGTATGGGGGTTCCTTGAAAAATTAAAAATAGAACTACCATATGATTCAGCAATCCCACTTCTGGGTATTTTGTCCAAAGAAAATGAAAACACTGACTTGAAAAGATATATGCACCCCTGTGTTCATTGAAGCATTATTTACAATAGCCAAGATATGGAAACAACCTAAGTGTCCATTGATGGATGAATGGATATAGAAGATGTAGTATATATATATATATATATATATATATATATATATGCACACAATGGAATATTATTCAACCATAAACAAGAATGAAATCTTACCATTTTGACAACATGCATGGACCTTGAGGGCATTATTCTAAGTGAAATAAGTCTAACAGAGAAAGACATATACCATATGATCTCACTTATATGTAGAACCTAAAAAAAATAAAAACACATAAAAACTCATAGATATGGAGAACAGATTGGTGGTTACAGGAAGTGGGGGGTGAGCAAAATGGATGAAGGAGGTCGAAAGGTACAAACTTCCAGATATAGAATAAATAAGTCACGGGGACGTAACGTACAGCATGATTACTATAATTAACAATACTGTATTATTATTTGAAAGTTGCTGAGAAAGTAGATCTTAAAAGTCCTCCTCATAGGAAAAAAAATTTTGTAACTATATATAGTGATGGACGTTAACTAGACTTATTGTGGTGATCCTGTCACAATGTATACAAATATTGAATCATTATGTTGTACACGTAAAACTAATATGATGTTATATGTCAATTATACCTCAATAAAACAACATTAGTCAGAGAAATTAAATAGTGGTGATAATTGCACAACTTTGTAAATATATCAAAACCCCCTGAATTGTAAAAGGCTAAATTTTATGATATGTGAATTATATCTCGATAAAAGACACAATGAAAAAAATTAAGCCAGAGATAAAATCTTGCTGGCAAAATTCAAAAAAAATTCACAAAAAGAATGCAGGTTCTATTTGATTCAATGAACATGAAGTCGAAAAACAAATGACAGTGTGTATAGTGAAAGAGTTCAGAGCAGTGGCTAACTTTGGGAAGGTATCAAATGAGAAGGAGCAGGGGGGAACAGATGGTGGTTACACAGGGATGTAAACTTGTAAAATTAATTAAGCTGTACACTTAAGATTTGTGTACCTTACTGTATGTACCTTATACCTTAATAGAATAGAAAGGAAAAGAAATAACAACATTGAAAGAGTAAAATATATTTGAGTACCAAACTAGAAATGATTCCAAATGGTGTTGTCTTGAATTCTAAGAAGCTTCCCATTCCAGCAGGAAGCTTTGAATCACCACACTCCTACAGCTATCCAATTCATATCCATTGGAATCATATACAAATTATCCTTTATCACTCTGCTTTTTCATTCTTCCTATCATACTCAGGAAACTTTGGGTATCTTTCCCCATTGTCTGATTGTATGTTGGCACAATTATTTTTGAAACGGGCAAAATGTGGTATTTTCAGAAAACAAAAGATTTTCTTTTCTCTGAAATGTAACATCCAAAAAGGAAAATAGCTATTTAAAAGTAATTGACAAAAAGATGCCTCCAAGGGTCGCCGAAATAGCTCAGTTGGGAGAGCGTTAGACTGAAGATCTAAAGGTCCCTGGTTCAATCCCGGGTTTCGGCAGGCGCGTCACCATTTTGTAAATCCTGTGGCAAAACGCGGTTCTCCGCCTACACAGTGAAGTTCTTTCACAACTTCCAGTAATTCCTTGAGGTAAAGAGAAACTTATTCAGTGCTTTATTTCGTGTGCACTTATATATTGTTAAATGCATCTCTAAGAATCAGGGCATAAGCACTTTCAATTCTCCGTTGAATTACCTCAGTTTCTGCCTTCACTTAGTTTTTGGCCTTATAAATCCTTAAATTCTTGCGAGAACTGTGAATCTTGTACGAAGTTTTGCTTATTCTATACAGCACTTTTAGTGGTTTTCAGCTACAGGGATGGTCCTAATGCCTGGCTAGTCATTTAACTGTTCAGAGAAGCAAGAGACGACAGCTTAAACAAAAACTGAATTTTAGGAGTATTTATTACGATTATGTGGGATGATATGTATATAAACACAGACTCATATATATGCTGTAAAATAAAATAGGCGTTGTTAATATTGATTTACTATTTTTCCTGAGACACTGCTAGGTAATTAATTAACAGAATCTAATCCGGAATATAACGAATATTTTGAAAATCTCCTACAAGACGTTTGTGGTAGATGTTGCGGGTTTGTATTGCCTATGCTTGAATATGCATAGAATATTTTGGGGATGATAAACAAGAAGCTGAGAACTCTGACAGTCTCTGGGGAGGATATGGAAGTAGTGGGGGTCTAAGATAGGTGGAGATCACTGTTCATTCTAGACCGTTGTGTACAGTCAAAGAAGGACAGATCTTTTATTGACCCCTTCTTTTGGTCCGGAATATCTGCTAGTAATGTTCACACACAGTATTTCATTTTAAAATAGGATAAAAAAATAATGCAATTCTTGGATCTGGGACCTTCACTTTACCAGGGAACGCGATTGAAGGTGGGGGTGGGGTGAGGACAATAGACCTAAATCTTAGGTTTCACCAGCTGGAAACGTGCTGATTCTTCTAGGAGCAGGTGCAGGATTCCTGCCAGCAGTGCTTGGTTTGAGTTACTAAAGGGAGAGCCAGTGCCCAGATTTGTGCCATCTTTCCATAAACCTCAGGACAGAGTCCAGGAAAGTCAGGGAGATGAGCCACCCTAGGGAGCTCCATTTGTCCGAAGAAGGAGTTAAGAGTAATCTTTTTGGTGTTAAAATTACATAAAAAACAAGCTTATTCTCTCAGGATGGCTTTACACGTGAACTTCAAGAGTTTGGAATGTACAAGGGATCCTCAAAAGCCGGAATATCGTTCATTGACACGAATAAAGAAGACATGTGACTGCAGAGGCCATGCCAGATAGATTGCTTTTACATGATTTTTGAACACCTGCAAGACTTTGCTCTTGAAACCCAGGGCAAGAGCCCTTGAAGACTAGAAGAATAAAAGGTCAAAGACTCTGGCGGGACTTAAATACTTTTAGAGTAACACTAGGAGCCTAACCTTTCTCCCTCGCACCAGCGTCGTTTCTAAAATCAAGAAAAGCATTACTTGTTTCGTTTAGCTTTAAATTAATATATGCGCTGAAAATTTACTAGTCATCAGTCAGCAGGAAAGTTCGAAAAATACAAAAGAAATAATACAACCCCAGGAACATGTAAAGGGAGATTTCCTGAGGCTGCAGGAGATGGCTTTCAACCTGTCTTCAGGTGATAAAACCAACAGTCTCACCAAGGACCAAAGAGCGCATCTCATTGACTCTCGCCTCCGCAACCCCGTGCTTGTATCCTTTAGTTGGCAAAGTGGAATTTGAGTGACACACAGAATGTGCTGTTGGCTGAGAATTTTAGTACTTAGCCAGGCGCCACCGCAATCGCTCCCTTCTGCAAGCCACCGCGGTCCTTTTCTACCGCCTTCAGAAAGCATACCAGATTTACTATGTCACTCCAGTACTGTTGGGACGCCCCTATTCCAACAGCGAGTATCGTTGCCGACGTCAACGCCTATGTTGTGACTCTAGAGATCCTGAGAACACGCGGCTCCTTTCTTCAGCCCCACTCGCCTTCCTTTCGGTTGCCTTGAACAAACTTGAAAATAGTAGGCAATAAAGTTACAAGTCGTTAAAGAGAAGTTTGCAATTTGCAATCCAGTACGGACACGCCTCTAAAAAGGGGAGGCTCCCTTCATCCACAATTGAAAATCCTGTTACAGTAAATTCTCCATAGAGAAATAAACTAGATTCAGTCTCTGCACAAAAATTTCTTCGTGGATTTTGTTGTCCAAATCCGAAGAATTGAAATACTGTATGTTCCTTATTGCCAGATAGATTGCTTTTACATGATTTTTGAACACCTGCAAGACTTTGCTCTTGAAACCCAGGGCAAGAGCCCTTGAAGACTAGAAGAATAAAAGGTCAAAGACTCTGGCGGGACTTAAATACTTTTAGAGTAACACTAGGAGCCTAACATTTCTCCCTCGCACCAGCGTCGGTGAATATGGCTTAAAGATCTCCCTGAGGGAGGCAGCAGAGAGGGGGAAGAAATATTCCCTTTATTTTTATTGACAAACACAAAAATGTCAACGAACTTACCAATTTATTAAAAGATAAAAGACGCTGCAGGTGGCCGGTTAGCTCAGTTGGTTAGAGCGTGGTGCTAATAACGCCAAGGTCGCGGGTTCGATCCCCGTACGGGCCAGTCTCGGGGTCATTTTGACCCCGGTGGGCGGAGTAGGCATCTCCAACTCAAGCCGCCTACACCCTAGATCTGCAACTGCTCTGAATCTTAAGGTAAGACGTTCTTCTTCTCTTAATGGGACAGGAAATTCCTGTGTTGCCGTTTTGTTTGTTATTATTTTAATAAAAAACATAGAAGCGCTGGGAAGAGTTTCTTGAAGAAAAGTGAGGGAGTAGTGTGTGCGCGAGGTGGGTATGTTTTAGGGAAGGGGGAATTTGGAAGAGTTACAAAACTGCCTGCTTAGTTTTCAGTGAAACTTCCGTAGACAATATTACTGTGGCTCCTTCAAAGAGTTTCAATAGAAAAAAGGAAGCAGGCTCAGGGTGACCATTGACTTGTTTAGAGCGGGGTGCTAACAGCAGCAATACACGGGGTTTGTTCCCAGTAACGTCTGTGCTTCATTCTTTGTCCTCGTCCCAGTCAATTTCCAAGGTAAATATCCGCTCCATCTGAAGTTGCCACTTGGCTTTCATGAAAACTCTTCTCTCCTTTTAGCTGTAAAGAGCAGGGAACTGAATGAGATGCTGTAAGAATCGCCAGCTCTCCTTTCCACCTTGTTCAAAGCCAGCCATGGACCACCGGAGGCAACGCGCTTTTGGCGCATCACTAGTTTCAGCCGCAGCGCCTCTGACAGCGCGCATTGGTAACTTTAACAAATTTATCTGCAAGGCAGAAAGAGGATACAAGCCACACGTTCGGAAATCGATCCACGTATGATGACACTCTTTTGGTCGAGTTTGAGGAATTCTCATCCGCTTGACAGTGATTGCCTCCTAACCTCCACCCCGCCTCCATGCAGAGAAATGAGGCCGGTCTGTTCAGCGAGGCCCCCCCAAACTTGCCACTGCCTACGTCTTCCTTTACACCCTCATTGTCTCCCGAGGTGTTTACTTTTTCAAATAAAAGGGATTCCCGTTGGTTCTCTTGTCTCCTGAGGGCCAGTTTCTCAACTCGCATATGTCCGGAAGACCGCGGGCCGGGCACGTGGGGGAGACGGCGGCGCTGAGTGGCATCGGCTGGCTTCAGGGCCGAGCTCTGCCTAAAGCGTCCAACCGAGGCGAAGAGCTTCTCGCACCCCGCGACCTCACAGCCCAACCTTTCTTGACTCAACATTTCCCCAGGAGATGTGCCTTTTCTTTTTGCTAGTAGCCATGTGAGGAAAGAGCCGTGCAGGATAGACCTCCATGAGTGATGACTCTCCTCAATGGGAAAAAATATTGATGCAGAAGGTACTGGTAGAAAAAAATTCCTGTTTATTTTTCTTTAAAGCTTCTTTGATTTTAAAACCTTCCTTCGAATGGTCTTTTTCAGCCAATCTCCTTTCTCAAGTTCGGGAAGAGATGAAAGTAGGAAGAAGAAAATCTTACAGGATGGCTCCTTTGATGTTTCTGAAGTCTCTTTCAGACTCGACTGACAGCCGATATGGGGCAGCGCCATAGAAGGTGAAGGATCAGTTCCAGGAAAATACATTCGAAGGACTCTAAGAATTGTTTCAACATCCTTTTGAAAAAAGTACTCACGAAGTGTGAAGGAAAAAGAGAGCCGAGCGAGCCAGCCAGGAGTCGAACCTAGAATCTTCTGATCCGTAGTCAGACGCGTTATCCATTGCGCCACTGGCCCGCACCTGTGAGAGCGGTGGTCAATATTCGTATTTTTATTACTATAGGCAGTTTGTACCATTCGGAGAAATGGTGTCTTTTTTGTTTTTTTTTAGACATGGATTAGGACCAAAAAGTATTCTGATTCTGGGAAAGAATTATTTATTTTTTTGATTTGTTTGCATAATATACATTTAACTAGGTTTTTTTCTTGTTTTTTTTTTTTTTTAAACAGTGCTTAGTCTTAGTTATTCTCTAACTCCAAGCATTGGAAACTTGTTTGGTACTTAGTAGCTGCTTTCGTTGTTTGAACAAATCTCCATGGACTCAATTATCTGTTGCCTGTCCCTCACTCTATTTTACACCCTCTCTTTCCTCCTTATCCAGCTTATGTTAATTATTAATATATTATATTCCTTATTCATTATAATAAATATATAACTAATTTAATAATTAATTAATTAAAATATAATTATTTATTATAATAAAATTATATTAATTTTGAGGTCTTCATTACTTTTTTCCCCAGAATATTCATCTACCCACAACATGCAATAAACACAAAATGCAATAAGCAGGCAAGGATTCTATAGAAGTATATCTTTTAAGAATCATATATGACAAAGAAACTTAGAAACTAGGAACTCATTTACTAACAGAGGAAACTGGCTTAAAATTTACCTAGCTGTTCAAAGTAGGCAAAATAGGGGAAAACGCAAAAGTGCCTACAAAAGAGGGGTTTAGCACGTTGAGAAGGAGAAAGAGATTTCATATGGACTTGAAAATCAAGGCAAAGTCAGAAGTCAAAATATATCCTCTCCTGTGTCTCAATTTCCTCCTTTGCATAAAGCACTTCAAAGAGCACTTGGCAAATACGATGGAGTATTATCCTCAATTGTTATGGCTCTAACCAGCCTCCGATGTCAGGACAAATACTAAGATTGCTGCCTAAGACTGCTTTAAGGAAGCTGCCGGCTCTGAATAATCAGAAAGGGAAGCTGTTCCCAAGATTTTCAACGTCTCCTCTGTTCTCTTTGCTGCTTTGATCGGACACTCCTATCAAATTTAAAAGTTTCATCTCAACGGAGCTAGCATGTTTGAGGGCGCTCGAAACCCGGAGCTCCGTCAGGACAATGGGGAGACTGGGTTCAGGAGGTTCAGACACCCGGACAACGAAAGGGAATGAGGAAACTCACAACTGGCTGGTGCCTGCCCTCCTGAAATATTCGGGTTTTAAATCGGAACTGCCGCCTAACAGGTTTCTCTGCATGCTGGGAGGAATTAAATTTTGCCGAAGTTTCAAACTGTGGAACAGAAAATGAGAACGCTGTGAGCAGGATTTGAACCTGCGCGGGGAAACCCCATTGGATTTCGAGTCCAACGCCTTAACCACTCGGCCATCACAGCCTCAGGTGCAAGGTCTTGCACTCAACGGACTGAAGACAAGTACGGGTCATTTGCCATGTATCGTGAAAGTGGGACCACTGATTCTTGAGTGCCCCCAAGAAAATCTTCTCCAACCCCAAGCTTGCATATTTCACTTAATGACAATTTCAACTTTTCAGATACTTAGGCGAAAAACCTTGGCAACATCCTTGACTTCAACTATTCTTTCATTCTTCACATGTGAGGGAGTTCTCTCGGCTCTACCTTCAAAATCCAGATCTGAAAAACTTCTCACCACTCCAACGACTGCTACCCCGGTCCAAGACATCTTCATCTCTAACATGGAATACCTATTGCAAATATCTCTTAATACAAAACATTCTATGAAAAGCAGAGATCTTTTTGAACCTAAAAAGCTTTATGGCATAGCTTTGCTCAAAACTCAATAGTATCTCCTCATTTCATCAGAGTAAGTGCCGAAGTCCTCGTCTGGCCTGTAGGGTTGTTTGTGCTCTCATTTCTCTGGCTGCACTCCTTGCTCACTCTTCTGCAGTTACTTTTGTCCTTCTTGTTCTTTTTTGTATGTATCGGGCACATTGCTGTTTCAGGGCACCTGCACTGACTGTTCCCCCTGCTGGGAATACTCTTACTTTGAAGTATGTATGATTCAGTCCCTTACCTACTTCAGGTCTTTTCTCAAATATCATCTTATCAGTGAAACACAGCCTGAACGTTATATGTAAAACTATAAGCTTCCCTCACGCCAATGCTCCTCCCCATTCTTTGCTTTGTTTTTCTCCACATTACTTATGATCATTTAATGTGCTATATAACATTAATTTTGTGTATTGCCTTTCTCCTCCATGAGAATGCAAACTCCATGAGGGCGGGGATTTTTGCCTGTTTACTGCTAGATTTTCAGAACCTAGAAGAGTGTCTGGCACATGGGCAACATTCAATAAATATTTGTTGAAAATGCATGAAATAGGTTTCAAAATCCCATTGTGCAGAGGAGGAAATGAGAGCCAGATAGGTTATTGAGTTTCCCAGGATCACAACATCATAAAACTGAAACTGAAATCCAGATGTTCAGATTTCCTGCCTAGAGATCATTCTACTCTTCCAGAGATGGCTTAGGGGAGAGGGTGGGATTGAGGGGGAGGATGGGAAAGTAATGTTGGCTGAATTGAGGAAAGAGGGAAAACTATAGGGAAAGTGGGGTGGTCTTGCTACCAAACCAAACAGCTTCCTGCACAAGAACTGTACATCCGACTAGAATTTTTCTGACACCTACATTCAAGGGCCATCATCTGTATAATTTGTCTCAGGGAACATTGCCTTGATGTCAGTACCATTGTTCATACCCACTCCCTTAAATGAAAAAATTCAACCCTCCCTTTTGTCCTAAAATGTGCATTTCCCCATTTCCCCCAGGGCTGCAGTACCAACAGCAAGCATAACATTTGTATTTGCTATCTCTGGTTACTCTCCATGTCCTCAGAGTCTCCTCATACCTGACTTTCTCTGCCTCTCCCTACACAGGGGAAATCAGGCTCATAGTCTATGCCTAGTTTCACTCTCTTAATATCTGTGTCTTTCACAGACCTGTCTTTCCTCTAGAAAACTGCAGTAATGAGGACACATTAGCCTCAGATACACATGGGTTAAGATACTGGCTCCAAATTTTAAAACTTGTTTGATGTCAAGCAAGTTATTTAACCTCTCCACTCTTCAGCTTCTATATCTATAAAAGAGGTAAAAGACTTAAATAACAATAACATCTAGCCCTCAGGCTTGCTTGTTAGTTTATATGAAAAAATCATTCAATATTTTGTTTAATAGCTGGTAATAAATTGTAGCTATTACTATTGCTCTAGCCATTTCTTTCTCATTATTAGTTTCAACAACATGACATTTGAAGGGGATCAGAATATGCCATCCCAAAATATGCCACTTTAGCAGAAGGATGATTTTCAGCTGAAAGTAATTGAGAAAAAGCAAACACAGGAAGGGCTCTCTGTCCTCCTCCTAGCTGCTAAAAGCAGGGCATAAATTTCCTTTTGTGAAGGTGCTCCTCTCCCATCTTTCATACCAGGAGAAGAACAACCCTTATCATCAGAGATGGAAAGTCAGCACCAGGATGAGTCTGCACAGCGTCTTACTAAAATTACCCTTGTCTTCTATTTGCTTCCCCATGTATTTACCTTCCCACAATTATTGTCCCTAAAAGCCCAAATTCCCCTTTTCTTTGTCTAGTCACATCTCTACAATTTATCACCCTTTGTTAAAATCATATAAAAGCTTTCAAGTCTAACTGCTTCTTTGGGTTTTCACTTCTTTTCTATGAAGCTTTCTTGTACATAAAATTGAAATAAAAAATGATAACGTCAATAAAATTTGTAAACTTTTTCTCCTGTTAATATACCTTTTGTCAGTTTAATTAGTAGGTCCCAGCTACAAATCTAAGAGACTAGAGGAAAATTTTTCTTCCCCTACACTTGGAAATTGCAAAGATCAGGGCTTTGGGAACTTGAAGAAATTATACCCATGACAAATAGGCTATTAAGGAATCAGCATATAATGTGGAGGCTGGAGTACTCATGTTTGAATCATAACTCACATACTAGCTCCACACTTAGGCAAAATAAGTTGAGACACTGCAAGCTTCAGTGTCTCAACTTGTAATTAGGAAAATATGATTTCAATCTTCTTAAATTTGTTACGTCTTGTTTTGTGGCCTAACATATGATCTATCCTGGAGAATGTTCCTTGTGCACTTGAGAAGAATGTGTGTTCTGTTGCTTTTGGATGGAATGTTCTGTATATACCTGTTAAATCCATCTGGTCTAACATGTCATTTAAGGCTGATGTTTCCTTATTGATTTTCTGTCTGAATGATCTATCCTTTAATGTAAGAGGGATATTAATGTCCCCTATTGTTATTGTGTTGCTGTCTATTTCTTTCTTTAGATCTGTTAATATTTGCTTTACACACAGATGCTCCTCTGTTGGGTGCATAAATATTTACAAATTCTATATCCTCTTATTGAATTGACCCTTTTATCATTATGCAATGCCCTTCTTTGTCTTTTATTACAGTTTTTGTTTTAAAGTCTATTTTATCTGATATAAGTATAGCTACCCCAGCTTTCTTTTGTTTTCCATCTTCCTGGAATATCTTTTTCTACCCCTTTACTTTCATCTGTGTGTATCCTTACATCTGGAGTGAGTCTCTTGTAGGCAGCATAGTGATGGGTTTTGTTCTTTTATCCATTCAGCCACTCTTGTCTTTTGATTAGAAAATTTAGTTTCTTTGCATTTAGAGTGATCATTGGTAGGTAGATACCCACTGCCATTTTGTAAATTGTTTTCTGGCTGTTTTGTAGTTCCTCTGTTCCTTTCTTCTTCTCCTGCTCTCTTCTTTTGTGGTTTGATGACTTTCTTTAGTGGTATGCTTAGATTCCTTTCTCATCATCTTTTATGTATCTACCACAGGGTTTTGCTAAATCAGGAGAATAATATCTTCCTCAGAGAATCATGGTAAAGGTTCAGTCTTAACAACAGTATCCATTGGATGCCTATTATGTACTAGGCATATGCAGTGCAATGTGGACTCATGGATGAATGAAACCAGACACTGCTCCCACCCTCATGCAACTTACCACATTCCAGTGAGAAAGACAGACATTAATCATGTTATCTCACTGATAAATGTAAAACATTCAAGGAAAGAAAATACATAGTACTATGAAGAATATGGGACTTTCACTTAGGGATTTTAAGGAAGTCTTTCCAGAAAAAGTAGAGATCTAAGACCAACTGAGATCTAAGCATGAGCAAGAGATAACTGTGCAAAGAGGTAAGCACAAAACTTTTCAGCTAGAGAGGACCTCATGTGCAAAGTCCAGTGGTAGGAGAGAAACTGATTGCCTGGAGGCCCACACCTATGGAACATAGACTGCAAAAGACAGTGAGCTGTGACATGCGGATGGAGAAGTACCTAAGGGTCGGGATTGTGGGCAGTTACATATAATGAATGTTGTAGAATACAACATCTATAAAATGTATAGTATATATCAGACTCCTAAAATGCTAGTTTCTCTTTCCTCTTCCCTTTACCCAGCCAAAATATTCAGAATATGAGATCTAATGTGACTTAACCTCTAATGAAAAGCCAGTTAAATTTCCCCCAATAAGTTTGGAAGAATTCATATCAGAAGGAGCGTGGGAATCCTCCTGGTCCATTGACGGGAACCTTGGCAAATTCTAAGCGCTGGCTCCCCACCCGGAGATCCCAGTCTCTGTCGCCCCCGTGTGGTCACTTAGCGCAGGAGCTGATGTTAACTGAGTTTGACACTAGGGAAAAAGACAAAGCAATTTCCCTGAACGTGGGTTAGGAAAGTGCAAGCATCCTCCTTCTAGCGTTATGTCCATTCCAGAAGAAAAACTGTCCCTGTTAAATTCTTGATTTTTAGCAAAATACGTTATGAAACACAAACAACTCACGAAACTTTTAAACCCTTTCTTATTTCCGCGCGTACACTAAACTAATTTCAGGGATGGTCAGGATCCTTCCTTTCATCCGGGGCGATCTCCGCCTGCTGGGCGCCACTTCGAGTGGAGCTGGATGCTCGATGCTGAGTTCCGGGAGAACGCCGTATTGAATCCATTGAAGAGGAGGCTGCAGGCCACGAGTGAGCGCCCGGAGGCGGCCCTGGGGCTGCGGAGCGTGGTGGGGGGCGGGGTGCAGGTCCGGCCCAGCGCCGGGCTCAGCCCACCGCCGCAGCCCAAGGCGCGCCAGCATTTCCCACTGTGCGGGGAACGCACTCGAGCTGATCAAGCCCCACGGAGAAACAAGTCCCAGCAGATCCGTCTGGGGGTGGTGGGAAAGGGAGAACGGTGGTCCTGAAAATGAAAGTAAAAGTCTCCTTCGCCCAATACAGATCCTCGGGGAGGTCTTGGGGGCGGGAATCTCTCCTTATTCAGTCCTCCACCCCCCTTCTCCTCTCCACAACGCTTCTTCCCCTTCCACGCCTGATGATTTTGGAAATATCGTATGGTACTACTACTACTACTAATGCTAATTACCAGAGAAGGCTGTTGACACTCGGTGGCCGTCGCGGCTCAGTTTCGAGACGGAGCACTTTTCTTTCGTTGAAGTTCGTGAGAAAGTCACTTCGCGGAAACCCACGCGTCCCGCTCTCGGGATTCCAAGGGAGCCAGTCCCCCGGCGCAGCACAGGTGGGGTCCTCTGCCGTGGACGCCTCCTCCGGTTGACACCACTCGGGCCCCTCAGCCTTTCCAGGCTGCGGAGGCCGAGTGAAAGGAGAAAGAGGGGCCCCGCGATGTGCAGGGAGGGGTGGTGGGGAGACGCCGGCTTCAGAGCACGTGGCGTCAGGACAGCTTCCATTTTAAATTCCTGGACCTCAAAAGGAGCACACAGGTTCGTGTAGGTTTTTAAGTCTGGGACTGCAAAAAGAAGGTGCAGATTTGTATCTAAATGGAAGTGGAAAGACTCAAGCAACACATAAAAGAAACATGTTTCCGCCCGGTTTCGAACCGGGGACCTTTCGCGTGTTAGGCGAACGTGATAACCACTACACTACGGAAACCCGGTTCTCAATGTTTGGAAGTAAATGTTCCTTGATGTCTTAGGTCTTTTGCTTGCAGAAGAATTTACATTTATTGAAATCAGCAATATCATCTACCAACAGAGATGCGTTCGCTAAATATTTCCGCTGTAATGATCAAAGCAGTCTGTCTAGAACAGCCAAAAAATTGGAAACTGCCCCAGTACCCTTGAAGCCTTCCTAGAGAAAATGACACCAGATCTGAGACTTAACACATGAAAAGAACTGTGTAAGTTGTATAGAGGTTAGAAAGAGAATTTTGTCATGAGAAACTGAATGGAGTGGGCCTGGTCTTTGAGGGAAAATCCAAGGATCTGAAGCAGGGCATGGAAAGAAATGAGACTAAATGATAAGATGTGGGCCAGATCAGAAGGAAGAAGGAATGTTCTTTCCAAAGCAGGTATATTTTAATCTGAAAGTGATTGAGGGACTGGAGACTAACCTTCAATTCCTGGAGTGTAGATATCGTCAGGGAAGTGTTTTTGTTTTTGTTTTTAAATCAAGATGTAACTTACATACATTAAAGTGCACTAATCTTAAACTCAATAAAAAAATATGACATCAACTCATAGATTCAATGAGCTCAGCAAATGACAAGCAGGATAAACATAAAGAGAACTATAACTAGCCAAATTATGTTGAAATGCTTGAAAACTGAAGATTAAAAATATCTTAAAAGCAACTGGAGAGAAAAGATAATGCATTTTAGGTTAAACAAAAGATAAATTGAATAATAGAAATTAATTCAAAGGAAAGCAGAAAAGGAAGAACAATGAACAAGTAGGACAAATGGAAAACAACATGATGATTGACTTAAACCCGAATATAAATAATTGCTTTTGATGTAAATAGGATAAACACTTTATTAAAACACGCAGAGATTGGCAGGCAAGATAGTAAAATAAAATAAAGAAAAACAGGAGCCAACTGTGTCTTGCTTACAAGAGACATTTGAAAAACAAGACAACAAGTTGAAAGTAAAGTGGTGGGGAAAGACAGACCACGGAAACACCAACTATTAGAAAGCTGGTGTGGATATTTCAACATCAGACAGAGTAAAATTCAAGGTAAAAAGTAAGACCAAAGATAAAGAGGAATATTTCATAATGATAAGATGATCAATTCATAGAGAAGGCATATTAATTCTTATATGAAGTAAAACTAGGAAAACTAAAATGAGAAATAGAACAATCACAATTATGGTTGGTGATTTTAAAGACCCCTTTGACTAACAGATGAGAAGTTGAAAGAAAATGGGAAATAAGTAGGGATACAGAAGACTTGAACCATAGCTGTTAACCCATCAACTTGATCTGATTGGCATTTATAAAACACCACACCCAACTACTGCAAGAATACACATTATTTTCAAGTGTATATGAAAAATTCACCAAAACAGGGCCATCAAGCAAGTCTCAATACATTTTAAAGGATTAAAATAATGTTTAAAAATGTTTTCTGACAATAACAGAATTAAACTACGAATCAACAACAAAAAGATAACTAGAAAATTCTCATATACTGGGAAACTTCAGCATTGCAGTTCTAAATAACCCACAAATCAAAGTAAAAGTACAATAGAAATTAGAAAATATTTTGAACTGAATGAATGAAAGTACAATATGCAATTAAAGCAGTGCTTAGAGGGAAATATATAGATTTAAATGCATATACTAGAAAAAGAAGAAAGGTTTAAGATTGGGAAATTTTAAGGAGGAAATGATGGTTTGTATTTTAAACCAGAGACTTTGTCTGCTGTGCTGAGAATGGCTTCAGATGGCCAATCTTGTAGATAAGAACAGGAGGAGGCTGCTGCAGATTGTAGTGAAGAAGAGATATTGAAGACACAAATAGGGACCAGTAGAAGGACAGAAGGAAAAGACATCTCACATATGCTGAAAGTAAAGTCAGCAAGACTTTGTGATGATTTGATGTGGGGTAACTCGGTGGGAGCAGTGAAGTTTAACCAGAGGTTTCCAATGGGATTGATGATCATTTGAGTTTCTGGTGTCCTGTGCTAGTGGTACCTACATGAGATCCGGGTGGAGAAGGAAATACGAGTTTGAAGCCAGGGAGAGACCTCTTTTAGATGAGAATATTTTGAAAGATCAGCTCCAGGCAGGCAGCCAAGGCACTCACAGTGGATGAAGAAATTCTGAGAGGTGCAGGAAGGATCAACTCCAGAGACTCAGCAATGGAGCCAAGGTATAAAAGTCAGCCCTGGAAAGTGTGAAGATGCTTGAGATTTTTCCATGTGTGATCATGGTTTAGGTACAAGGCTCAGAAAACTTAAAACTTAACAATCTGGGGGTGTTCAAGACTCCTGAATTTGGTGTATTGTTTATGTGGAATTGTAGACAGACTAAGCATTAAACAGTTCCAACACAGAGAAGAAAGTATGAAAACAGGTAACAAGGACAGTTGAATCCAGAAGATGTCAGCTGAGTCTGCAGAGTAAGAATGTTTGGAAGTAGTTTTCCATAGTGCAGTCATTTTCACATTCACTTCACATACCTAAAGTTCTCTGCTTAGACACCAAGTGGAAACACTTCCCAACCATTTCTCTTCCCCAACATTTTCCATCATCATCATGCCTTACCTTTCAGCTTTTTAGGGCCATTTCATTCAAATCAGTTTACCAGAGTTTATCCATTGCCCAACGCTGGGAATGAATACCTGGACATGAAGGGGAAAGAACCACACAGCTGGCCTAAGACAAGACCAGGCCTACATAAGAGAACAAAAGAGCAGCTGTCCCTTTGAAGATCCCAAGCCATGGAACATTTAATGGGGAAGGAGTTTTGAATAAAGAATAACTTATATCAGGAAAGAAATCGTATTTTGATTAGAAAGAAGTTCCTTTAGCAAAGACACAAATATGAGTGTCCAGGACTAGTTTCAAGTTGTTTTATAAAGTAACAACCTTTTATCATTCAGTACTGCTAAGAACTCAGCTCTTCTGGAGGTACAGGATGTCATTGATTAGATTCAATTCCATTTTAAGGGGTTCCGTAAAATGTCAGTGTTCTGACACATTTGCATTCCCGGATGCTCAAAAAAGAAATATTCAATCTATTAGGCCATGGCAGTGAAGAGTAAGAAGGTGCTTACAATGCAATCCATTGCTTGTAGAATTCTGTGCACGCTGCTAAGGACTGGGGAGTGGGCAACTGTAGAGTGTGACAGATAATTGTAAGACAGATCTTAGAAAGACCAAAGAAATAGTGCAGATAAAACAGAAACCATAGTTTTCAGAAATCGATGTCTTTTTCAGACATTATATGTAAATATCTGCTTAGAAAATGTCTAAGACTGCAGGTCTCAAAATGCTTTTTCATTTGCCTCCAGTCTCTTGTTAGATACTTTCCATGTTTTGTTATAAGGACCATGTTTGTTAAAAGAACCATTCTTTTAAGATGACATCATATTCTCCTCTTTTCAAAAATTTCAGTGATGTCCTGGAGTCCAGAATCATTTAAAAAGTAGGAACAGTGATTACTGTCCTCAACTTAAACCTTAAATAAGGGTGGAGTTTTTTTTAGCTCTTTCTTTTATTTTTTCCCCCTTATTTTCCTTTAGAATAGGACTAAGAGCAAAAAGGCAAAGGGAAAGCACAGGTTTACTCGAAGATGTGGTCAGTGGCCAGGCAGATTCAAAGGTGGAGGATTTAAACTCACCGCCACAGACCGTGGACCACTGTCTTCAGTGCATTCAAATCACTGAGTGCCACCTCTATTCCGAGTATGTTGAGGGTTCTGAGGTTCCAAAAACAATTTAATCTCTCTCAATAATCACGCAAATCCAGAGGATATCTGAAAGGGCATGTTTTTAAAGCTGTTGAATCTCTATCATTTGATCTCAAACGGTAGGACACAGGGGCAAACATCAGCTAGGCTAGGCTACCTATCCATGCTAATATCATGATGTTGGGACAAATATTAAGAGTCCTTAAATTACTCTTGGTATATGTACTGGGAATGGCATTGTTCAATCTTCTACCTCTGTTCCCTTATACAAGGTACCCCATTTATTCCCAAGCAAAGTGTAAGGCCCGAGTATTAGAAGATTCATTTGGTGTAAATTCAAGTTGTTTCCTATTCAACTAGAGAAAATATCTTACACTTTGGCGTTAGTTCACGAAAAGGAGGGCAACTACAGGCCCCGCTGGGATTCGAACCCAGGATCTCCTGTTTACTAGACAGGCGCTTTAACCAGCTAAGCCACGGAGCCGGCCTTAAGAATATCCTGAGTTACGTATTATTTGGACGTAATTTTGCTATTCTCTTATCCATAATGCTCCTAGTAATTGGTTTGTCAAGTGATTTGAAAGAAAAAAAGAATAGACATCTGGTCTCAGTCAAAACAAAAGGATCTTTTGGAAGGATGAATACAGGGACTAGATATTCCTCAACTTCAGGAACGTTGACTGCTAATGGTTCACAGCTGGGTTGGTCTCTGGGCCTTGACCTCAACAGAAGAGAGTCATCTTGCTCAAAGTTACACCAACCCCAGGTGACAGTCCAAATCCAAGACTGATTGAAGGAGGAATAAAACGGCCTGCCCAGCTCCCCATCCTCTCACCCCCCCCCTCCCCCGCACCATTCAGGACATTTCTGAAGGGCCATTCCAGGTACAGATATCCCCCTGAGACTGACGGAGGCCTGTTTCAACTGCATCAAGTTCAGTTTCTGCCTCTTCCCAATCCTGCTTCCCTCACTCTCTCGTAGCTGGTGATTATAAGGGCCTTCCCAAAAAACCTCCTACACACAAATCTCCATCTCAGCGTCTGTTTCTCAGGCAACTGACCTAAACAAAAAGGGGGTGACTGATGCTTACTTTGATAACTACAGGTCAGAGTCAGTCTGAATGTAAGCCAGGCTTTCAGAAGTCATTTCCCACAGCAAGTGCCCGAGTGAAACAAGAATATTAATAATAATATTCTGCTCTAAACTTGCAGAATTTTCCCCACAGAACAAAATAAATGAAGATATCTACTAGTTGATTCAAAAGATGTACAAAGTTAGTAAAAGGTGCTAAAGGACCAGAAGAATAATTTACATTTATGATATTAAAAGCAAACATTTGAGATGGAAAGTTAGAAAATAAATGCCGAAGTAGCTAATCAAAGGACGTGATTCTCATTTCTCGAGAAAAACGTGTTTCAAGTACTAAACACTTTATATATTAGTAGTGCATATCCAAAAGAAGACTATGTAATATGTAGATATATATGCACACACATGTACTTACAAATGGAGGGAGAGAGCATGAAGAAGGCTTTTAAAACGTACACAGGCCAATTAACTTCTGAAAATATTACTACCTCTAGCTTAGAAATAGTCATGGCGGAAGGAGGGGAGTAGAACCTAGCAAAGAGAGCAGAGGGTGACTTAGGAATTAGCTGCTCTAGTGGCCCTTCCCTGGGTTGACACCTGCCAGCAGGTGGATCAGGTCGAGGCTGGAAAGGGCGCGTATCGAAGTTGTGACTCTCGAAGAGAGTCCTCCGTCCTCTGAGTTGCCCGAACTGGGCCTCGATTCCTCCTCCCCTTCCAGATCCCGGCGTTTCTCCCCGGCCCACATAACGGTCCCGACGCCGGAGACGCCCTGGCTTCGACATCCCCTGTCATTGATTTGGGCGTCCTTGTTCTGCCCAGGGACGCGGTTGGGTCAGCTGCTCACCAGAGGCCATCTCCATGGTTCTTTCGGCCCCGCGGACCCTAGTCTCGCGCTCGGGCGCCACCAAGCGTTTGATGATCGGCACTGCAGCGCCAAGTCCCTGACTTGCCCGCGCGGAGCCTAAAGCCCGGGACACGCGGATGTGGATTCAGGGTCTCAGCGACTGCGGAACATCCCGAGGCCAGGCGGCGAAAGGGTGCAGGTTCCCGGGTCCCGAGGTCTCCGGGAGGAGCTGAACTGCTTGAAATGGTCTCCAGAGCGGCGAGGAATCCGGATCCCGCGCGCGGGAGCCAAGTCCTTCGAGGGTCTGTGGTCAGTTTCGTGATCCGCCCGTCACGGTCTCGGGAAGCCCTGCTGCGGGATGTTGGCCTGAATCTTCTCGGGTCATAACTGGCGGTTTGAGAAAGACTAAGTTTTTCCGGAAGTAGGACGGCTCCTTGAGGCAAAATATGCAGCTTTTCCCCCCTCCTCACTCCTCTTCCCCGCCAGTAGGGAAAGATGGGAAGAAGGGCGAAAGCATTCTCTCTTCTTGCAAAGAAAAGCTTCAAGAAAACAATGCTAAGTGTCGTTTACAATCTGAAAGAAAGGGACGTGCAGCTTGGCCGGTTAGCTCAGTTGGTTAGAGCGTGGTGCTAATAACGCCAAGGTCGCGGGTTCGATCCCCGTACGGGCCAAGTCTACCTGGTAATTTTGTCCTCCAAAATGGAGAGTAACACAGGCCTCCTCTCACTTCTTAGTGTTCTTATCTCTGGTCTGGACTGCGCGGATTAGCACTTTCAACTTCCTTTCTGAAGGGTCCTGAAAAGTTAGGTGGGCTAAGGAAACTGATCTCCTGGTCGCTGCGTTTTGTTTCCCTAGGACTTGTCTCCTCCTCCACCTCGCTCTCAAAGTGAACACGCCCAAGGTGAAAACGGTAGCAGAGACATGGCAGTTAGAAGGTATCAGAAGGGGTCTTTCTTTAGTTTTGTTTCTTTTTCCTGTGTGGAAACCTTTTTTGGAGATAAAACAATTATTTGCTTCCTTCCTCGGAAAACAAATTGTAAAACCACTCAGCCTTCATATCACTCACTCTGGGTCATCCTGCATTCCCCAGTTCAGTCTAAGAAAAACCAAGATTAGAAAATGTGAAAGAAAAATTTTCCAAAACTTTGTTTATAAAATTTTTATTTATAACATTTTGTTTTGTTTTATACTCTGCACGCTCATTTTTTAAAGTGTTCTTGCATACATAATACATTCACTTGTTACAAAAAGCAAAAACTAAAAAAAGATACATTGAAAATGTTTCTCTTCCATCCTTGTCTTCCATCAGCCCATTTCTCACCATCACCTCCCATAGGTAAATTCTGTCCTTAATTTTTCGTTTATGCTTACTGATTTTCTTTATGCATATACATGTAAATATTTATGTTGATTATTATTTTTCTTCTTTTTCACACGAAAGAGAGCATAATTATTTACTCATTGTTTTGCATTTGCACTTTTCCCTTAGTATCTTGGATATTTCAAATTGCACTTTCAACCTTGTACATTGTCAAAAGCAGAGCCTATTTTCAAATAAGTTGGTCCTGCCAGCCAGGAGTTGACTCTGGAAACTTCTTATCCATTGCACAAAGTGTAGGCTTTTCCAACCCAGGGAAGGAGGTGGGTGGAGATGATATCCTTAATTTTCTATTATACTGTGAACAAACCATTTTCTTTCTTAAGCTGTACGATATACCAAGCTGCCCAATAATCAAAGGAAATTAGGTATAGTTTCAATAAATATTTATTGATCTCTCATTCTTCAGTATTGCAATCTATTCTCCTTCATGAAAAGGTGTGAAAGAAATATTAAGTGACAAACTAGAGTACAAAAAATTCTGTGTGCATATGGACAGCTAATCTTTGAGAAAGGAACAAAGAACCTACAATGGAGAAAGATACATCTCTTCAATAAATGGTGTTGGGAAAACTGGACAGCCACATGCAAAAGAGTGGAAGTAGACCATTATCTTACACCATACACAAAAATTAACTCAAAATGGATTAAAGACTTGAAAGTAAGGTCTGAAACCATAAAACTCTTAGAAGAAAAGATAGCAGGACACTCTGACATAGGTGGTATCTTTTTGAATACCAGGTCTACTCAGGGAGGGAAACAGAAGAAAAAATAAATAAGAGGGACTACCTCAGATTAAAAAGCTTCTGCAAAGCAAAGGAAACCAGGAACAAAATGAAAAGACAACCCACCAACTGGGAGAAAATGTTTGCAAATCATTTATCAGACAAGGGGTTAATCTCCAAATATATAAAGAACTCATATGATTCAACAACAACGAAAAAGAACAACCTGATCAAAAAATGGGCAGAGGATATGAGCAGACTTTTTTCCAAAGAAGACATACAGATGGCCAACAGGCACATGAAAAGATGTTCAACATTGCCAGATTTAATTGAGAGCTTCGAACTATTGAGACTATTGTATTAAGATGCATCAATTGGCTGCAAAATAAAAAAGGAAAATCTCATTTTAATAAGTTGAGGAAAGGAATACAATGTCTTATTCAACAGCAAGTCCCCAGGTAGGATGGGAGTTTGATCATGATTCTGACTCTATTTCTCTGTGATCTGCTCTGTTCTGCCTCCCTCTGGAGTTGGCATTACCCTCAGGCTGTCTAGCCTTACAGCTATCATTAATATTGCTGCCGGAAGTACCTGGGGCAATCTGTTCTTTGCTCTTGACTCAGATGGAAGTCATAACTTCTCCTCCCAACCATGAAAGTCTGATTATGCCAATTTAGGTCCCTTGCCCACCTCCGAACTGATAATACCTAGCAGGGGAATACCATATGCTTATCGGTTTAAACCTAAATTCTTGAATCAATCACCTATAAGGGCACAGGATTTACGTATTTATCTTAGACTAATTCTGAATTGTCCCTGGACCTTAAAATGAGGGTAGAATCCCTGAGTTATCTAGTTTCTGTGTATGAGTAGTGGAAATGTGAACAAAATCTGTTATATTAAGGAGAAAAGGTATAATGAGTACCAGGTAGCAACTGTGACCAGTAACATAGATTGGCTCACTCTATACCTCTGCAACCCCATTGTACAATGTGTGCCTTCCTCTACATTGGAGCCCGAATGGGTGAAAGCTCAATTTCTCAGACCCCCTTGTTGCTAGGATTCCCTTTGTGACATAGCTTTTGCTGAGCAGGCGCACTTGTGTGAGACTTGGAGAAATGAATGTTGTTGAGATGAAGGCTGGATAGTTCTTCTGGCATTTGTCAACCTAAATAAAGAGGTAAACTGAGGCAAGCTCAAATTCCCAGAAATTGAGTTTATTCAGAAACAGCAGAGGAATTGCAATTCAGGAAAGTCATGCTATGGCAAGCTACAGGAGAGTCCATTGAGGGTTTGGGGCCAGATGTGTTTATGGGCAAGGAGGGCAAAGAGGGGGAAGTCTGGCCAGAGTCCAAGTGGTAAATTCATTGGCTTGAGGATGGGGAGAGATTCTGGGAGGATGTTCGTTGGTCAGGAGGTAAGTCTTAGTCATCTGCAAATCAGGCATTTAGGGGAAATCAGTCTCTCAGTTAAGTTCCGTTCTGAGGCCACATGTGTGAGATTCTCCATTTCAGATCCTCCAGTTCCATATTAGATTAAAATCCTTTCACGCCTGCTTGCTTTTGGGGGTATTTTAGTTTATCTGCAGCTACTGTGACAGAAAATCTAGGGTTTTGTGGAACAGAAAGTGGCAGCAGTAGGATTTCTAGTGACATAATTTCATAGTGTGATTGGCTGGGTGCTTCTGGCAGTATAGTATCCACACTAGATTCTGGCTTCCAAGAAATTCTGTGGACTCATAAGAAATCCCTTTTGACTTAACATAGTTAGAGTGGATTCTGTTTTCTGCAACTAAGAATGCTGATTAGTTATCAACATTGCCTACTGCAGTTGTGATGAAGGTAAATAGTGAGAAGTAGAGAAAGGCCAAGAAGATTGAGTCAAAAAAAGAGTATATCAAAGTCGTGGCCCATATTTGAAGCAAAGTAAAGTTTAAAGGAGTTTAGGCGGTTAACGGAGTATAAGAGAAGACCTTGACATTAGGAACATTGTAAATGACTCCTGAATTTTTGATTGGCTTACTGCACAATGAGTTTACCCATTAGAAACCAGTCTACAGAGTTTACCCCTTCACAGACCCTGACCCTTTTACTCTTCTATCTGATTGGCAAATACTGTATTTCTCTCTTTTCTTTCCTATTTTACCCACAGACATAATAATCTTTTCTCTTTACTCATTCCACTGATTATGACCCTTGTTTTTCTTTTTATATCTTATCACTGTCCATGTTCCTTGATTTTCTTTTTGCCCCACCACTCCATCCTGGTTGCATTACCCACCATTACCACTATCTAAGAGAGCTTCCCCTTCCTACTTCTTTCCTATTGTTCTTCTTTTGTTCACATAAGCTTCATACCCCAGGCATCATACTCTGTTTCTCTCTCCCTCTTGTTCATTTTTTCCATAGATATTTCTAACTTTTTTCTCTCAATCTTTAACACCCACCTCTTCTCCTGGGTTCTTATTTGACTTATAACCCTGCCCATGTATTGTTTGAAAGGGCTTCTAATGCATGTTGCCTGTGGGAGGGGGAGAAGGAGGTTGTTACCCTATTAGAGCGGACGGTGACTACTTACATGGCGAACTCTTCAGGTGGGAAAGCAAGGAACAAGAATGCAGAATTGGCTACAAAACAAGAAATTTCTATGAAAATTGAACTACCTGGAAGAGATATCTAGCAGACAAAATTGGAATGCTTCTTTATATGTGATCGCAGACAAGGCTGTGAGCTTGATAACCATTTAGAGAGGCATTTGGGAAACTCTGTAGGAGAGACAGGATAAGCTTATGGCAAACTCTGTCCTTAGTGAACACTGGCTGGTGAACACATAGGATGAAGAAGCTTTAGCAGCATAATGATATAGAAAAGCCTTTGGTTAGAAGCCAAGCTTTACAGATAATCTAAAAATGGAGTAGGTCTTTACAAATATTTTTTAAAATGTGGAAAAATACTTCTCATATAAAAACTACCTTTTGTTGAACAGGAGCATCTGTTTTGAGAGAAACCAATTAACTGTAAAGGAAAGTAGAAAGCTTTCTAGTCAAAGCTCCTTCTTCTGGCACCAGAGAAGTGGAGAAAGGGTATACCCTGTGTTAATGATTTCGAATGACTTTCAGGAAAAGCTTTATCTTATTCAACTTTTAATGATCCCCACTCAGAGACGACACAGATACTATTTCTCTAGTGCTTGTATATATTTGGGTTGCATCATATTATTCACTTGTTTGGCTATTGTCTTTTAACTATATTTTAGTCATTTTATTTAGGGATTGGGTTGAAAATTCCTTGAGATGTTCTGTAAAACCTAGAAGTTTATAATATCAAAGTGAATGAGTGAATATAAATAAATGCTTCATTAAGAATCCATGTTCCTAATTCTCAATTATGTATGATGAAAAATTCATCATAAACAGAAGCTTTAAGACCCTATACCATGGAATAATATTGAGTGTGGTATGTAGTCCTTTCATTCGTATGTGAGCCTCCTTTGACACAATGAACTCCACAGCAAAAGATGGCTGGTCAGTGTAGGATAAGCCAGGAAAAGTTCCAGTTACAATCCTCTCCAGGAAAGCAAAATCTACACTAAGGGACTGAGATGTATTTATTAACCTTTGATCAAAAGAAAAAAAAAATACATTGGATCTGAAACTCATCTTTGTAATAAAGAAACTGTGGATATTTATACAGTGGGTATGAGAACCAAATTAGATATCATTTTTTCAGGATGAAAATTCCCGTGTGAAAAATGTCCTCCTCATGCCAAGTGGAAATTAAGATCCTTATTATCAATGATGGAAAGTTGAGGCAGAGGAAAATCTGTACAAATTAACCCTTATCCTCCTGTCACTTTATCCAACTAATCATGCTAGCCCACGTCCCTTTGCTTTGTCATTTTTTCATAATTTTACTGCTCTTTATCTGATTCATTATTTACACGTTTAACTCTAGCTGCTTCTTTGGGAGTTTATTTCCTTATGAGGGCTCCTATGTCACATACAACTTATAATAAATAAACTTGTATGTTTTTTTCCTGTTTCTGCCATTCGTTACAGGGACTGGAGCTGGGAGCTTAGAGGGATAGACAGAAAGATTATTTTTCCTTCCCTACACTGGAGCGAGGGACTGGACTTTTCTGATGTGTGCATTCTTGAAAGTCCCTGGGAAACAAAATCTAGACTGTAGAAAACTTCAAGTTTCTTCTAAAAATACAGTAAAAGGAGAAAGAGAGAGAGAGAAACTATAGATTCAAAAAACTTGAACCATACTTGCCCAATGAATTGTTTAAAAGAGTACATATTTATCACATATATGCTTTTTATATTATAGAATATATTTATAAAATATATAAAACAACCGGTAAAATTTGAACAATGATTAGATTCTTGGTGATCTTGTTTTTGTTATCATTTTTAGAAGTAATAATGGTATTGTGATTATGTTCTTTAAAAAGGTCCTTATCTTTTAGAGATACTTAAGTATGTATTAATCTTATGTCAATTATATAGGAGTTTGAGGCAAAAGGAAAAGTCGATAATTTCTCTATGAAAAATTTTGAAATGGTGTTCATTATGGATTTTTTGCATTAATTTTGATTTTAAAAAATTACCTTAAAATATTTGTTTCGATTTCTAAGCTTTTTGGCAGCCTCCTAAATTTTGTGCCCAAGCCAAGTGCCTCACTCACTTCTCCTTAGTCCAGGTTATGTTAAATTTATCAATGACATCCGTCAGAGATTTACTTCAATTTGTGCGGAGGAATGAGAGTTGGGTCATAGATTAATAAGATTGCCATGAGTTGATAATTGTTGATGGTGTGAAGTATGTACACGTACATCGGATTCATTATACTACTCTATCTTTGTATATGTACTTTTGAAGCTTTCTCAAACAATTTCTCTGTCAAACCTAAACCCTTCCCGCCCCGCTACAAAGCAGGGCGAAGAGAGACCAGCACGTGGAGCACCAACAGCTAGAAACAACCACCGAGACGCAGGAACCTCCCAGGTTCCTAGAGTAGCCCTGGAAATGACGCTGGGGGAGGTAAACCCCTGTCCGTTCGTGCGACCCCAGAGGCTATAGTGTTCGCGGTCTTGTTTTTCTGGAAGTGGGCCTCCGCGATCTCGGGAACCAACACCCCGAATCCGGCGCCCAAGCAGGGAGGCCAGCTGCTTTAGGCGGCTCCAGAAAGGCCAGGCTTCGGAGCCTCTAACCTGATGAAGGTGGGACTTCGGCAAAGTCGAGAAACCTAAGTCTGGGAAGAGTTGGTATACCCATGGCCCACGTTCTTGCTCAGAAGAAGCAGACTGCAAAATTCTGGAGGTGACAAAGGGAAGATGAAGGCACATAAACACCTGCTCCTCCCCTCCAGACCCCAAAGCAATTTCGGCGAGTTTTGGAAGGGAATGAAGGTGACAACTGTGCTAGGACTCATCTGGCCTGGGAGCAGATGGCGCAGGCCTGGATGTCGCTACCGGAGAAGGTCCATCGGGAAGCAGCCTGGCCTCGCGGGCGGTAATAAGTCACTGTTTATGGGTGTGGTTGTGAGGGAGGGACACATGCGGGGAGAGATTCAGGTTCTCGAGCGACTGGTGCTGAGGAGGTCGCCTGCTCTGGATAATAGTACCTTGTGGAAAACCGTTACCCGGAAGGCAGAAGTGTTGTGACTGTGGTGAGTGCACTGTTTGATGATTCTGGGCATCAGGTAAATATGAGATGTGTAATGCTATGAGGGGGTGGGGGGACGGCGGGGAGGTGGTCCTCAGACAGTAGCGGTCCATCTCCAAAGCCTGCCTATAACTGTGAATCGCTTGGGGAGCTTTTAAATTTCCCGGGTGATGCTAATGTGCAGCTGGTGATGGTAGCCACTGGGCTACTGTCAGATCCAAGAGGCGCATCTCACCTTTATTCTTCTGTGCAGAAACCATTCTTCTGACACTGCCTAGTCGAGGCACTGCGGGCTTAATTAGCACTTAATTTCGTGTGTGCGATTCTTCGAATGAAATCTACCAGCAGAGTACTGAGTCCAAACTTGGATAATGCAAGAAATGGATAGAGGAAGACAGTTCTCATTTTATCCTTATCTAATCTGAGAAACTCAGCAATACTTTTCTCTGTTTAAGCATATTTTCTTCACAAAAGCAAAATCCCTGTAAGGATTTTCTGGCACTGCTGGGCGCTCAGTGATAGAATTCCAGTGTCTTTTCTGTTAGGAGTTGATGTAAAAACTCAGTGATATTCTTAAAGCTCTAATTTTTTAAAAAATATCCTTCAAATGATCTTTGTTCTGTTGCAATGATTATAATAACACTTACTGAGGAATTATATGCCAGATACTACTAGGTACTTTACAAATGTTATTTTATGTAATCCTCACAGCCCTGCTTGAGAGATGCTCTTGTTACATCCCTTTTTCACAATGGTAGAGCTGGGGCTCAGAGAGTTTAACCTGGTAACACGTTCAAAGTCATATAGCTAGTAAGTGTCAAAACCAAAGGTTTGAATTCATGTCCATATGACAGCAAAGCCTGTGGTTTCGACGTTGTTAACCCTAAAAATAAAGAGCCAAAATGAGAGGCATCAAGGCATTTATTTTGGGATCAAAGAATTGCAATTCAGGGAGAAGAGATAAGAGTAGCAACTCAAATGGTATCCCACTAGGGAGTAAGAGGCAGGGGCTTTTAAAGGCAAAAGAGGAAGGTTTGCATTACAAAGAATGCTACGTAGAGTTGGTGGCAGAAAGCTAATCTTGGCTAAACATAATTGATTGCTAAGGCTAGCTAGAGGGAGACAAGTCTGTCACTGTGACAAATTGCAGATTTCTCAGAAAATTCGTGTCTTGACTTAGTTTGAAAGTTCACGTTCAGCCCAGTGAGGACGTGTGTAAGCCCCATTTGCTTTGTGGCTTCCCGGCTCCAGTTTAAAGCCCTTAGACATGTGACCCCATTTTGTTTCACATTTCACAACTTTTAAGGCAATGGAGTGCTTCTGCTACAGTGTCTCGTTTTAACTTATATTACCACATAAAAAAGTTAAGTTATATCAAGATTTGCGGCCCCCAACCATTCCACAAACTTTTCGTTCAGTACATAACTAAGGGGAGCCATTTCCTGCATGATGTCTCTAGCAATCATGGTAATTGCAAAGATCTGGGTTTTTTAATTTGTTACAAAGAAAAGCTTCAGAAGTATGTTGATTAAGAAAGAAATGTCTAGAAAAGGGGAATGAGATAAGTGAACCAGGGTGTACCAAATTGTCAATTCAGGAAAAAACAGCAACTAGGAATATGATAACGAGTGATAAATGTGAAGTGGGTATCTTGTTATTCATCACAGACCCCTTTCAACCACACCTGTGTTTATATCCATTCATTCATCAAAGGACACTTGGATTGCTTCCACCTCTTGGCTATTGTGAATAATGCTGCTATGAACATGGGTATACAAATATCTCTACAAGACCCTCCTTTCAGTTCTTGAAGTATATACCCAGAAGTGGAATTGCTGGATCATACTGTTTTATTTTTAATTTTTTGAGGAACTTTCATACTGTTTTCCATAGCAGTTGCACCATTTTACATTTCCACCAACAGTGTACAAGGGTTCCAATTTCTCCTCCTCCTCACCAATATTTATTTTCTGTTTTTTTGATAGTAGACATCCTAATGGGTGTGAGGTGATACAATTGTGGGTTTGATTTGCATATGTCTGATGATTAGTGATGTTGAGCATCTTTACATGTTCTTATTGGTTATTTGTGTATCTTCTTTGGAGAAATGTCTGTTCAAGTCCTTTGTCCATTTTTTAATCAAGTTGTTTGTTGGGTTGTGAAATTTTTGTGTGTGTGTGAGGAAGATTGGCCTTCAGCTAACATCTGTTGCCAGTCTTCCTCTTTTTCTTTTTTTCTCGCCAAAGCCCCAGTACATCATTGTATATCCTAGTTTCAAGTCATTCTAGTTCTTTTATGTGGGATGCCGCCAAAGCATGGCTTGATGAGCGGTGTGCAGGTCAACGTCCAGGATCCGAAATGGCAAACTCCAAGCCACTGAAGGGGAGCACGCAAACTTAACCACTCAGCCATGGAGCCAGCCCCTTTTTTTTTGTTTAAAGAACCTCCTATGGGGTGGGCCCGTGTCTGAGTGGTTAAGTACGCGTGCTCCGCTGCGGTGGCCCAAGGCTTCGCCGTTTCGGATTGCCAGTTAGAATCGCGGACATGGCACCGCTCGTCAAGCCATGCTGAGGCAGCATCCCACATGCCACAACTAAGAGTATGTACCGGGGGCTTTGGGGAGAAAAAGGAAAAAAGATAAAATCTTTAAAAAAAAAAAAAAAGAACCTCCTGGATCTTCTATTTTTTGCGGGTATTGTAGATAAAAGAGAAAGTATGCTCAGAATTAATTCTGCTTTCAATGCCTCTAGGGTTTTTTTGGGTATATGTGTATAGAGAAGGTAACACTTAAAAAATGAATTGTTGTTTTCCAGGTGGACAATGTGGAGGAGAGAGAATTTCCAGGCAGCAGGATTATAAACAAATTCACGCTGAGAAATAGCCTGGTGACCTTAGCTAAAGTACATAGTAAGAGCGGGTAAGTCTGGAGAGAGAAAGCATTTACAGATTGTGTGGGGGACTTAGACGTGCATCTTCCAGGCCAATGCCATCCAATAGAACTGTGTATAATGATGGAAATGTCCTACATCTGTGTTGTCCACCATGGTAATCACTAGCCACATGTGGCTACTGAACATGTGAAATGTGGCTAGCACTACTGAGTTTATTTTATTGAATTTTTATTGCTTTTATTAGCTCCATATGGCTAGTGGCCACCATTTTGGACGGTACAACTCTAGGCAGTGCTTTTAAATGAGAACATAGCATAACCAGGTTTATACGTTAGAACGATTACTTTATAGTTATAGTGTGGAGGATGTGTTGAAGAGGGGCAAGACCAAAAGCAATAAAATCAGTTAAGAGACTCTTGGAATAATCTAGGTAAGTGAGTTAAACTTTGGCCACCTCCTTGTTTATCAGCCCCTTATTCTGTTGTCTTTCATAGATTAGTTAGGTTGTTTGTATGATTTGTACACCAAAGAAAAAGTAACAAGGGTTTAAGCAAGATAGCAAATTTATTTATCATGTGAATGTCCTTCTGAAAGGCAAGGCACAGCCTTCTGGAAGCTCTTCTCCGAAAAGTTCTCCAGGGGCCTGTGCTTTTCTCACTGCTCTGCAGTCTCCAGAGCGTTGTCCTTGTCCACATGGGCAAAACTGAATCACAGCCTGTAGGAAAGGGAAAGAAAATATTGTGACAAAGCAACGTCTTTTCAGCAACATGACAGAATGAAAGTAGCACACAACACTTTTGCTCACACTCTGTGTTTGTAAGTGTGAAAATTTTCAGCCACAGCCCAGCCTTTCTTGTATAACAGTGTCCTTGCATGAGGCAAGAAGAGAGAATATGAGGAGTGAGAGAAAACTTTTGTTCGACGTCAGAGACTCCCTGCTGTAGAGTTTGCTAGGGCTGCTGTAACAAAGCACCACAACCGGGTGGCTTAAACAGCAGAAGTGTATTGTCTCACGGTTCTGGAGGCTGGAAATCCAAAATCAGAGCGTCAGCAGGGTTGATTCCTTCTGAGGGCTGTGAGGGAAAGGTCTGTTTCAGGTCTCTCTCGACTTGTAGATGGCCATCCTCTCCCCACGTCTCTTCACATCGTCTTCCCTCTATGCGTGTCTCTGTTTTCATCTTTCTCCTTTTTATAAGGACAGTGGTCATATTGCATTAGGGCCTATCCCAATGACCTCACTTTAACTTTTCCTCATTTTGCTTCTGTAAAGACCCTCTCTCCAAATAAGGGTCACACTCTGAGGTTCTGAGGGTTAGGACTCAAATGTATGAATTTTGGGGGAACTCAGGTCAACCCATAATACCTAATAAGGGAACTTGTGAATGTGACTAGTTGAGAAAGTATCCAACCAGAGTTCACATCTCATTTGACACCAGAGGATCCATATTTAAGGAAACTGTTCATATTAATGGTAACATGGTTTTATGACAGCCCCAAATAAATTTGCCAACTGCTGCTCTATTCTGATAGTTAAAGAGCAGAGATGCCAAAAACTGAGACTATCAACTGGATCAGTGGGATTTCAAGTTTCAAAAAATTTTTATTTCTCATCAAAGAGCCTCGAAAGTGGACATTTACCTTTTCTGAATTTTCTTAAACCATAACTAGGTTAAGGCCCAGATAAGAGAACTAGGACATCTGCTGTTGAGAGTCAGGATGTCTCAGCTACAGAAGAAAGCTTGGGTTGCATATTCAAAAATAAAAATGATCTAACATAGAAAGCTTGGCACGGAACTATGTTACGTATAACATTGTTAGGACAAAACCAAACTGAATTTCATTTAAAGCTTGACTTTATAAGTTGTTAGCTCATTAATTAAAAAATGTCCCTTGTTTCTTGTAAATCGCTTTTTCTCTGCACACTGGAGCATCCTCTTGGCCAGTTTGTAGGTGGTGAGGCTCTTTCCACCAAGCTCTTGACTCCTCTGCTATAGGAAGTGAGCCTTCTAGCAGATGTTCACTTTCTAAATTTACTTTTTCCAGAATATGAAGCTTTGCGCCATTTTTAAATATCTTTAAACTTTCTCTATTTTAATACATTAATAATTTCAGAACTCATTCCCTAACCTGTTGTACCCACTGATCAGCTGACACTTTAGAATGAATACTTTGATCTAAGTGTTTTCAGGAACAGGATAAAGCAAACATTTCTGTCCATAGGCCTTCCTTCTTCCAATTAAATGAAAGTGATATGTTGAAGAATGCAGATCCCTCAGGGTTTAGGTTATAGTCCTGAATTAAGCAGTCTTTCTAACGCTCAGAAAAAAAATCCAGTCCTGCCTCTGTTCTTTAAATATCCATCCAGTTTCTTTTGTCAGGGAACTCAAATCTCTAATGATTAACGCCAGCCTGAAATTCAGGACAGAGGCGTTTAATTTCTAGTTAATGCTCCTTGTTCCCCAACTTTATGCAAATAAAACAGGAAAAAAATATACAAAGCCTTTTTTTAAAGAAGTATATGTTCTATTTGGGACATTACATTAAAACATATACACACACCACAAAATACCCTGTAGGGCTACTTGTAAACGAGTGTTTAAATAATATAAGCAGCATTCACAAGTTTAGTAGAATCTTTAAAAAAAGAAAGGGAGACAGCAATTAAGAGGCTTCCATGCTCTCAGGCTTTATGATTTCATGTGATGGCTGAGAAAGAGTGTGCAGGAGAACGGACATCGTTTTTGTTAAAATATTTGGACTGAGTCAAGAAATGTGGGCTTGAGAGCCCTGGTTTTTGGACTCTAAAAATTTCATGAAGGCTCAGAAAAATACACATCCACTTGATAGTTGGTATGAGTTCCGGGTGTTCATGGATACCTTAGGCAGATGCTGTCTATTCTTTATCCCAAATGTCCTTCTCCTTTGATTTCCTCCTCCATGGTAGTTAGAGACACAAAAATCCTTCCCTTTCCTGACTCTCTCGTATTGGGGGCGGCATGTGACCTGGGTCTGACCTCTGGGATTCAAGTGAAAGTCACTTTGAGGGGCTTCTGGAAATATTTATTTCTAAAAAAATAAAATCTTTATAAAAGAGGAGGGTGTGACTTGGCTGGCCTGCTCCATCAACTCTTTACCCTGTACTTGTTTGCCCTTTTCTCTTCCTATCTGGAATGCAGACGAGATTCCTGGAGGAGCAGCAGCTATTATGCATCATAATGATGAAAGCCACAGAATAAAGAGCAAGAAGGTAGAAGGAGCCTGAGAACTTCATGACATTCTTGGACAGTGGTGCCAACCTTGGATGATTTACCTCAGGATTTTTGGTTAAATAACATATATTAACTCCTTTCTGTTTAACCCACTGGAGTTGAATTTTCTGTTGCAGTGAGTACCATCCTAACTGATTATCCTGGCTAATATGTATTAGCACCTATCATGGGCCAGTGTAGTTCTAAGCACTTTATGTACTAACTTTTTAAATCCTCACAACGACCTTATGAGATAGGCCTAAGGTTCTCAAAGTGAGCCAGCAGCATTAGCATCACCTGGAACTTTGTTAGGAATACAGATTTAGGGTCCGGCTCCACACCTCCTGAATCAGAAACTCTGGGAGTGGGGGCCCAGTAATCTGTTTTAAGAAACCCTGCAGGCGATTCTGATACATGCTAAAGTTTGACAGCTTTATCTGTAGGTGAGGTATTGTTGCTATCCCTATTTTACATGTAAGGTAGACTGAGCTGAGTCTTGAGTCGCTTGCCCAATGTTACACAACTAGTAAGACTAACTCCTAAAGCTGTCTGTAAAGTCATGCCACATGTTAAGAACGCCTACTCTAGAGCAGCAGTCTTCAAAATTTGAAAGCGTACTCCTTTGAAAAATTATGTACCCCCTTGCACATTTTTAGATCGATATCTAAAAATTTCACATAAGTTCAAACAGTTGTAAAGAATTATTTCCAGTACATTGTAAATTGTGACATTTTAAAATGTGTTCATCACTCTTCTAAATGAATCTAAATACCATAGTGATTATTTTGTAAATGGACCGTCCATTTAAAAAAGTAAATTTTCTTTAACATTTGAAATTTTATGTCCTTCTCTTGAACTCGTATTTTCATTCCCCTACCAACAAAAATACATCCTATTGTAACACGCCTGTTTTGATCTACCCTGTTGTTCTTCTCTGCAGCAAAAAGTACGAACATTGAACTTAATTTTTAAAAAATTTCCAGTGATCATATAGCTTTAAGAGTTATAAGTATACAATCAAATAATTGTGACTGTATTATATATTTTGATAAGTTAGTAGACATACAAACTAAAATCGAATTGGAAATCCATCTCTTAATGAGATGGATGGGACTTAAGATTTTCCAATTGATTCATGTATCCATGGATGAATGTTCCTTGTTGCAAGAATGAGACAAGTTCAACATCAATTTTATGTCTGTTTTTCATTATAGATATGAGAGATTATATTCACATAAAAAAGAGGAATTAGGGCCAGCTCCACTGGTGCTCTGCTTTGGCGGCCTGGGTTTGGTTCCTAGGGACAGACCTACACTGCTCTGTTAGGAGCCATGCTGTGCTGGTGGCCCACATACTAAAAAATAGAAGAAGATTGGCATGGATGTTAGCACAGGGCAAATCTTCCTCAGAAAAAAAAAAGAAAAGAAAAATAAAGGAGTTTTGAAATAGGAATGCAATTCTAATTTTTCTAACTCCTGTATTAACGCCAAAATCACATTATATATCATTAAAAAAAAGTTTTGTTAATCTATTACTGACAACTGGGTTAGAACCTCTTTCACTTTTGTGTAAAGCAAATGTAATAAACAGAAGCCACCTGGGTTGCATAAGATTTTGTTACCCAGTCATTTAAGCCATTCACTTTATCACTGACATCTTATTTTAGGGTCCTGTTGTCAGATGCTTCAAGGAGGTTTTGCATCTTGGGGCAAGATGAACGATAAGATATGGGATGGTTGAGAGTTATCTCCTTTTTCCTTAATGAGAAAAGAGTTGTGACAAAAGAGGAGGTGGGAAAGCAGAAAGTTTACTGGCAGATCAGCCACAAGTGAGTCCCTGTGGAAGTGCAAGATCAGGAAATGGATTCCCTTGAAACTGTCTGTATTCTCAGGGATACGCATACCCCAGTTTGAAAACTAAAGGATACTAAGAGATAGCTCTTAGAATCACCACTGTCATGTCCTATGTCAACTTAAACAAACAGATTACCTTAGTTTCAGTTTCTCACTCAGGAAGTAGGTATAAGAATGTGGAACTAAGCTGCAAATCCCAAATTGTTGGTGCTCGCAGTGTCAATATACGTGCCTGAGAGACATGTATTTGATGCCTTGGGTCATCTTTAACCTTTTCTTCACGTATTTTCAGATAAATACTCAATTATCCTGGATACTTCCTAAATTCAGTAGAAAACTTGTCCTGGTAGCAATAGTCACAGCCAAGTTCTCGAGTTTCGAAAGATGAACCTCTATGCTGCTTTGGGACTATTTGGCCGCAATCCCAGAATGGTGTTTCTGTGTACACAGCACTGGGGAAGTGAAGTTAGAATCACAGGTATTGAGCCTGTTTCTTCTCTGCCTTCACATCCTCCTGTAGCATTTTCTGTGTCTGGACTAAGTTGCTTTCCTTCTCTCATCCATAACTATACTGATCCATTTCTCTTTTTCTTTTTTTCTTGTGGAAAGAACACTTAACATGAGATGTATCCTCTTAACAAATGTTTAAATGTACAATACTTTATTGTTGACTGGAGGTACAATGTTGGACAACAGATCTCTAGAACTTCTTCTTCTTCTTTTTTTTTTTGAGGAAGATTAGCCCTGAGCTAACATCTGCCACCAATCCTCCTCTTTTCTGCTGAGGAAGGCTGGCCCTGAGCTAACATCCGTGCCCATCTTCCTCTGCTTTATATGTGGGATGCCTAGCACAGCATGGCTTGCCACTTGGTGCCATGTCTGCACCTGGGATCTGAACCAGTGAACCCAGGGCTGCCAAAGCAGAACGTGCGCACTTAACCGCTGCGCCACCAGGCCAGCCCCCTATTCATCTTCTTTGACTAAAACTATTCCTATTGATTAATAACTCCCCATTTCCCCCTCCCCCAACCCCTGACAACCACCATTTCATTCTTTAATTCTATGAATTTGACTATATTAGATATCTCAAATAAGTGGAATCATGCAATATTTGTCCTTCTGTAACTGGCTTATTTCACTTAGCATAATATCCTCAAAGTTCATTCATATAGTCGAATATTGCAGAATTTCATATTTTAAAGGATGAATAATATTACATTGTATGTATATACTACATTTTCTTTATCCAGTTGATGAACTATAGGCTGTATCTACATCTTGGCTATTGTAATGGTGTTGTAATGAACGTGGGAATGCTGTCTCTACCAGATCCTGATTTCATTTCTTTTGGGAAAATCTCTACAAGTGGAATTGCTAGAATACAGTAGTTCTATTTTTAATTTTTTGAGGACCCTCCATACTGTTTTCCATAGCAGTTGCACCATGTCATTCCTGCCAACAGGGTGCGAGGGTTCCATTTCTCCACACCTCACCATCACTTGTGGGGTTTTTTGGGTAATAGCCCTCCTAACAGGTATGAGGTGACATCTTGTTGTGGTTTTGATTTGCATTCCCCTGATGGTTAGTGATATTGAGTATCTTTTCATACACCTGTGTACCATTTATATGTCTTCCTTGGAGAAATATTTATTCAATTCTTTAGCCTATTTTCTTCTCTTTTTGCTGAGGAAGATTTGCCCTGAGCTAACAACATCTGTTGCCAATCTTCCTCTATTTTGTGTCTGAGCTGCTGCCACAGCATGACCACTGACAGATGAGTGGTACAGGTTTCCACCTGGGAACTGAACCTGGGCCACCAAAGTAGGATATGCCAAACTTAACCAGTAGGCCACTGGGGTTGGCCTTTTAGCCCACTTTTTAATGGGGCTATTAGTTTTTTTGTTTTTTGCTGTTGAGTTGTAGGAGTTGCCTTATATATTTTGAGAATTAACCCCTTATCAGATATACGCTTTGCAAATATTTTCTCTCGTTCCATGGGTTGCCTTTTCATTCTGTTGTTTCCTTTACCGTGCTTTTTCATTTGATGTAGTCACACTTGTCTGTTTTTGCTATTGTTGCCTGTGCTTTCGGTGTCACATCCATGAAATCATTGCCAAGACCAATATCATGAGGCTTTCTTCCTGTGTTTTCTTCTAGCGGTTTTACACTTTCAGATCTTACATTTGAGTCTTTAGTATATTTTGATTGTTTTTAATGTATGATGTAAGATAAGGGTCCAATTTTATTCTTTTACATGTGGATATCCAGTTTTCCCATCACCAGTTATTGAAGTGATTATTCTTTCTCCATTGTGTATTCTTGGCATCCTTGTGGAAGACCAGTTGACCGTAGATGTGTGGGTTTATTTCTGGGTTCTCCACTCTGTTTCATCGGTCTGTATGTTTTTATGCCAGTACTATACTCGTTTGATTACTGTAGCTCTGTAATATATTTTGAAATCAGGAAGGGTGATGCCCCTGGCTTTGTTCTTTTTCAAGATTGATTGACTATTTGGAGTCCTTTGTGCTGCCATAAGAATTTTAGAATATTTTTTTCTATTTCTGTAAAAGATGCCATTGGGATTTTGATAGGGATTACATTGAATCTGTAGATTTCTTTGGTGTGGACATTTTAACAGTGTTAAGACTCCTACTCAATGAAAACAGAAAGTCTTTCTCTTTGTGACTTCTTTAATTTGTTTAACCAGTGTTTTATAGTTTTTATTGTACAAGTGTTTTATCTCCTTAGTTAAATTTATTCCTAAGTATTTTATTCTTTTGTGTGTGTGTGTGTGTGAAAAAGACTGGCCCTGAGCTGACATCTGTGGTCAGTCTTCCTCTTTTTGCTTGAGGGATAGTGGCCCTGAGCTAACATCTGTGCCAGTCCTCCTCTATTTTGTATGTGTGATGCCACCACAGCATGGGTTTGGTGGGTGGTGTGTGGGTCTGGGCCTGGGATCCAAACCTATGAACCCTGGGCCACCGAAGAGGAGCGTGAGCTTAACCCCTACACCACTGGGCCAGCCCCATTTTATTCTTTTTTGTACTGTTGTAAATGGGATTGTTCTCCAAATTTCCTTTTTGGATAGTTCATTGCTAGTTTATAGAGGCACAACTGATTTTTGTTGGCTGATTTTTTTATCCTGCAATTTTACTGAATTCATTTATCAGTTCTAATAGTTTTTTTATGGAGTCTTAAGTTTTCTCTGTGTAAGTCATGTCATCACATCTGTAAACAGGAACAATTTTACCTTTTTTTTTTTTTTCTGGTTTGAATGCCTTTCTTTTCTTTTTCTTGCCTGAGTCCTCTGACTGGGACTTCCAGTACTATGTTGAATAGAAGTGGAGAGAATGGGCATCCTTGCCTTGTTCCTGATCTTAAAGGAAAAGCTTCCAATTATTCACCATTGAGAATGGTGTTAGCTGTGGGCTCACATGTGGCCTTTATTATGTTCAGGTACATTCCTTCTATACCTTGTTTGTTGAGAGTTTTTATCCTGAAAACTCTCAAATGCTTTTTCTACACCTATTAAGATGATCATGTGATTTTTTTTTTTGAAGATTGACGCCTGAGCTAACATCTGTTGCCAATATTCTTCTTTTGTATTTTTTCTTCTTTGTCTCCCCAAAGCGCCCCCAGTACATGGTTGTATATTCTGGTCATAGGTCCTTCTGGCTATGCTGTGTGGGACACTGCCTCAGCATGGCCTGACGAGCAGTACCATGTCTGCGCCCAGGATCCAAACTGGCGAAACTGTGGGCCACCGAAGAGGAGTGTGCAAACTTAACCACTTGGCCATGGGGCCGGCCCCATGATCATGTGATTTTTATCATTTATTCTATTAATATGGTGTATTAAATTAATTGAACAGTCGTTGAGAGTTATTGATGATGATGTATATCCTTGTACCCCTGGGATAAATCCTGCTTGGTCATAGTATATTATGCTTTTAATATGCTGTAGGATTCAATTTGCTAGCATTTTGTTGAGGATTTTTGCATATATTTTCATCAAGGATATTGGCCTATAGTTTTATTTTGGTGTCTTTGTGTGGCTTTGGTATCAGGCCTTATAAAATGGCCTTATAAAATGAGTTTGGGAGTGTTCTGTCCTCTTCAGTTTTTTGGAAGGGTATGCAAGGGATTGGTGTTAATTCTTTATGGCTTACCAAGCAGTGCCATGTCTGCACCTAGGATCTGAACTGGTGAACCCCGGGCCGCTGAAGTGGAACGTGTGCACCTAACCACTGCGCCACCAGGCCAGCCCCATCTTTTTATTGACAATAGAAAATAGAAGACAATGTGTAGGGCTGTTACCGAACTACAGTGGGTCCGCTTCTTATGAGTTGAAATCAAAGCCTTCACCAGAAGTACTGGTCACACAAAGTAATATTTATTTGCAGCAAATAGAAACCATTGGGAATCATTTCCAAAGCCAAGCAAGGGAAAGCAGGGGCCATTTAGGTCAGATGAGGAATGAATATTCAAAAGAGGGAGGTGGATATTCGCTTGTGCAGGGTCAGTTGGAAAACATGCTTCCACATACTTCACATGTTATGGTAATAAGGCCTAAGCTCCTCCTGGGGCAGAGATCTTAACATTGAAATGAAGCAAAGGTCATCTCTTGAGCATTTCTCAGCCTGTCTGGGCAGGCATAGCTCTTGTGGTGGAGTTTGACCTGTTCAGAGAGGTTGGTGATTGCATCTCTTAACATAACTAAAAAAACAATTTGGAGAAACGGTTAAGTGCTTCTGAAACCTCCTTTGAGTTGCTTGGGGCAATTCGTTGGTGAAAGGACCTGTTGCATAATTTGTGAGGCCCAGTGCAAAATGAAAATGTGAACCTCTAGTTCAAAATTTATTAACAACATGGAGACAATGACAGGAGAGCATTACACCAAGTGGAAGTCTCTTCTGATGGCAGGACCCTGTGCAACTGCCCAAGTCGCATGCCCAGGAAGTCAGCTGGGACAATGTGTTGTAGGGTAATAGTAAAAATTTATGTGGGCAACTCACACTTTAGTCTCTGGGTCCTGTTAAACTCTTTGAAACATAGAGATTGTCCTCCCCAGAATCATCAGTATCATTAATTTCTTAGGAGCCTTCTGCCTTTGCAAATCCCCGTGTTTTGGATCTGTCTGAGTTTTAAAATCTCAGCCAAGCCATGTGGATACCATCCTATCAGAAGAGACAAAACTGAGCCTAAAACCAAGCAGAAAGAGTGAGCGCAATGAAGAGGACTCTCCATGCATAACTGGAGATTTCAGCCACCCACATTTATTCCAAGTGCAGTGTCGCATTTTCTGGAAAGAACTGACTTCTTCCCCTTGTTCTGTTTCTAGAGCCCAGGACCATGGGTGTGTTTCATGGCAGAGAAAAGTGAAGAGGAGAATTGTTTGTGTGTTTGAAGGAGAAACAGATCAGCAGCCTTTTGTTTTGGCTCCTAAAGTATGTAGGTGCCTATTTCCATTATCTCTACAAATATACCCTTGCTGGGCCTCCTATTCTGTAGGGGTGTTTCCTTGTCTATTACATGCTCCTTCCCTATCTGTGACATTTGAGTTTTGATAAAAATCCTCTTCTCTCTGGAAGTGTTGTGACTGGAAGTTTTTTCCCACAATGTCATTGCAGCAAATGTTTCTGGTGGGCATAGTCTCTACGTTTGGTGGAGAGGTCTTCCTCACTCTGGTATCCGATCATCTGATGTCACCAGAAGACTAACCATTTGGCCCTACTACATATAAAACCATTGCGGTGAAAAAGGACAGCATGGGCATCCTAGAGACGGAAGTTGGACCTCGTGACTGAGGCTTATGCCCAAGATTCTAGGGTGAAACATTGCTTGTTCCAATGAGACTATCTAAAGACTATTTGATACAAGTGTTGCTGAGATGATACAGACTTTTTAGATAAGTGAGAAATGAATGTCTAGAATATTTTAAAAGCTACAGAAAGTAGACAGAAACATTTTCATTAGGGATAGTTTATAAAGGAAGAGAACGGTTTTCTTTAAGGAGCAAGGAAACTGATATTTATTGAGCACTTGCTGTTTACCAGGCACTGTGTATGTGTGTATGTGCGTGTATGTGTATGTGTCTGCTCACAACGGCTCCGTGGGGTAGTGATTATTAGCTCCGTTTTAATAATGAAGACATTGTGGCTCAGAGGGAGTAAGGTGCAAAGCCAGAATTGCGAGACAAGATTGTTGGCCTCCCGTGTCCATGTGTCCACTCACTTTTCCTTTTGAAGGTCTCAGGTAAGGGGTAGCCTCACTGGGATTTAGGCAGCCTGCCCCAGGGTCCTTGTTCTGAACTACTGTGCTCCACTGCCTTTTAAGAGCAAATTTATCTTTTTACCAGGGAGTGATGACCTTCAGAGGAATCTTTCTATCTAGATAAGCAAATTCATAGAATCCTGATAGTAAACTGGAATGTTAATTGTTCTAATATTATATTGTTTTGACTTTCTTTATCACTAATACTGAATATGGACTGAAGGTCAGATGACTCCTGTCCCAAGTAAGGGACTCTGAGCACCAGGGAAAATGATTCTTTTTAAAGTTTTACTTTAAGTATTTCATAATTTACTTCATTTTCCCCCAGTTGTACTGGAGGTATCTTTGGCTTAAAGATCCCAAGGATTGATTGGTTGTTTTTTCACTCTTTATTTCTGAATTTACTTTTTTCCCTTTTTAATTATAGAAGTATTTTCAAGGATTACTGTCAAAACACATAAAAATATATGGCTAAGAAAAAAATATATGTATATTGCCACATTCCAAAGATAAACATACTTTATGTGTTAGAAGAAACACAATTTATGGGCCTGGCCCACTGGCCAGGTGGTTGAGGTGACATGCTCCACTTCCGCAGCCCAGGGTTTTGCCAGTTTGGATCCTGGGCGCAGACCTAGCACCACTCATCAAGCCACGCTGAGGTGGTGTACCACATGCCACAACTAGAAGGACCCACAACTAAAATATACAACTATGTAGTGGGGGGCTTTGGGGAAAAGAAGGAAAAATAAAAATAAAAAAAGAAAATTTATGTGTTACAAAACACATTTTATGTGTGTTAAGCACATTTTGTTGTGTGTCTACTTCTGGACATTTATATACATATACTGTATCTGTACATTTTTAAAAGGGATTATCATCTTTTAAAAACTTTCTTGTAACGTGTTTTTTACTTAATGCTATTTCTTAAGCATCTTTACTGAAAGATAATAGATAGCTAATTATTAACTCTGAAGAGCAAGGGTCAATAAATATTTGTTGAATGAATGTATAATTTCCCTTTATCACCAGCTGCTTCCAAGCCCCTACTTCAGGTGTCTGGGAATACCACATGGCTTTAGGCCAAAAGCGTTTTGTCCCTCATTAGGGCAAAAAAAATTAAGGATGTCTTTTCTCCTCCTCCCTCTAGTTCCAATAAACCTACACTTTGTTCCCTTTCCCTCCTTTAGAGGTGCGATGGAAAAGAAGTTTTCAGATTCAGCTCCTTCCTGGATGGGTAAACTTGTTTTAAAATGTCACACTTTTGTGCAGTAAGAAAACTCATAAGTGCTATTTGTAAGCTAAGTACTGATAAAATAGAAATCTCCTACATATATTAAGTGAAGAAAAGAGCTGCAGAATAATGGTTAAATATTTTCCATTTTATGTAAAAGTTAGATAAAATAAACATGGACAAAGAAAACAGCTCAGTGGTTACCAGGGGAAGGGGGTTGAGGGGTGGGCACAGGGGGTGAAGGGGAGCACTTGTGTGGTGACAAACAAGAAATAATGTACAACTGAAATCTCACAATGGTGTAAACTATTATGATCTCAATAAAAAAGTTAGATAAAATAAGACTATGTTCATGTTTGCAAGTATCATAAAAAAAAAGTCAGGAGGGATGCATAAGAAGCTAAAGCAAAGGTGTTGGTGAGAACTGGGGAGATGAGGGAAAGGAGGCACCAAACACTTTTCCTTATGCCTTTTAATACTTTCTCATTTTTGAACCAGGTGAATAACCTGCTCACGCAAAAAAAAAAAAAATTTAACAAGAAAAACATGTTGCATCTGTTTCTTTCATTCTTACTATGCTAAGGTTGGTGAAAATTGTTTTTCCTTATTTTTTAATCTTGTTTTCTCTTATACTAAACTGGTGTGATGGTTAATTTTACCTGTCAACTTGACTGGGCCATGGGGTTCCCAGATATTTGGTCAAACATTATTCTGGGTGTTTCTGTGAGGGTATTTTTGGATGAGTTTAAATTTAAATCAACAGACTAGTAAAGCATATTGAATCAGTTTCCTGTTGAAAAGACAAAACAGCTGTGGGTCTCTTCCTTACCTAGAAAGCCTGGGAGGGTAGAGACTTAGTTTTTTTCCCCCAGTGCTGCATTCCTAATGTCAAGATGCATGCTACAAAAAAATTAGTTTGAGGGATGTACTGGTAGCTATTGTTACTTTATGTGTTAGATGTGAAATTAATATCTACAAGTACACACTTCTCTCTCTATAAATTATACTTACACACTTAGGGAACATATGCTTATATTAATCTAAAAACTAAATTAATATCAGTTTCCAGATATCTATTGGAAGGAAGCATGTGAAGTTCCCTCAGCAGCAGGACCCCAAGAAAAAGACAGGGAGAGCAAGGTATTTAGATGGAGAGTGGCCCTCAGAGGTACTTGACACCCCAGCCTACACAGTTCAATTTTCTGCTATAACGTTTCCATCTTTGCATTTTACGTTATTTGCTTTAAAAAAAAAAAACAAATCTATTAGTTTTCTGTTGCTGTATGACACATTATCACAATTTAGCAGATTAAAACCATGCCCATTTATCTACTCAAAGTTCTGTAGGTAAGAAATCTGGGCACTGGGTGGCTGGGTTCTCTGCTTAGGATCTAACAAGGCTAAAATCCTTCACAGTGCTGTATTCCAGCTCTCGCGGTGATGGTGGAATCCCTGTTTACTCACTGACTGTTAGCTGGGTGCTCTCAGCTCCTGGAGGCCAGCTGCATTCCATCGGTCCCCTCCATCTTCAGAGCCAGCAACAGAGACTCTACCTCACTTCAAATCTCTCAATTCCTTTCACATTTTCTGTCTCTGACTCTAGGAAGAGCCCAATCTCTTTTAAGGGCTCACCTGATTAGGTCAGGCTCACCCCTGATAACCTCCCTTTCTGAAAGTCGACTGTGCTGTATAACATACCCTAATTGTATTCACAGTCCAAGGGATTGTGCAGGTCTTATATACTAGTGGAAGGGCACCTTGGGAGCCATTGTAGAAATCTGCCTACTCAAGAAACAACAACAGAGGTTGGAGTTAAGTAGAAATTGCCAGCATCACCGACAATTAGAAGAATTTAATAAAAACAAGTGCCAGATACAACAGGTTCAGATCTTCCCTGTGGCAGAGATGGGCATGGATCTGCAGTTGACTCTCTTGTGAGGAAAACTACATAAGTTAACTTCTATAGGAATGGAACCCGGACATTGGTGTCATCAGCATTACACTCTAAACAGCGTTGCTAACTGACCACTAAGAGACTGCTGTGTTTTCTCTTTAGAAAGTTCCAATTTGTGTAAAATCTTTGTCGTCTCATTTCAGAAGAGACAAACCACCACGCATCCTCTCTCTACCCCGTCCAAGAAACAAAGATAAGAAAACCCACCTTTGGTAGGGATGAATCTTGCCTCTCCATAGATATAGATGGATACATAGATAGATACTTTAAACCTTACAACTGCCTTCCATGGGGTAGGGATTATTATCTGCATTTAACAAATGAAGAAATCAAGGCTCAGAGAGTCAGCGGGAAAGTCGGAATTAGAACATTTGATTGTTGAGTTCCAAAGTCCACGCTCTTTCAAATCATCCTAAAGATGCCAGGCTTCTGCTTCTCTGGATTTTAACTAGAACAGAATTTAGTCTGCTGGCATTTCAACTGATGGGCAGAATGTGGCTCTTCAGTAACGGCGTTGGGATTATTGGTGGCCCTCTGGAACTAAAGTAGCATTGGATCTATACCTCGCATATTAAACACGGAAAAAATCAAATAAATCAAAGATCTAAATATTAAAAAAATCATGGACATTCTAGAAGAAATCATAGAGTTCTTTTGTTACTCTTGTTGATCTTGTAGTGGGGAAAGGCATATCTAAGTCAGACGTAAAACCAGAAGAAAAGGCTGATAAATTCAACTGCATAGCCCAAAGTGTACATGTTCAAAATTACCACAAAATTCTAAAGCAAATAACAAACTGGACTACTTGTGACATATCAAAACAAGGTTTAATTGACTCACATTTAAAGAGTTCCTACAAATAGTAAGAGAAAGACCTAACAACTAAGTAGAAAAATGAATAAAGGATATTAATAAGCAGTTCACAGAGAAGGAAATACAGATGGCTCTTTGACATAAAAAGATGCTCAACAAAAGTACAACCAGAGAAATGCAAATAAAACTCCACTAAGGGACCATTTTTACAAGTCACAATGGAAAAAACAAAACAAAAAACCTCACATTCTGCTGAGGAGGATTCAACCATGCTTTCCAGAGTGAGTTGGAGGGACAGCCTGGGCAGGGTTGTACTTTTCTGAATACAGCAATTTGGAAACAAAGAGAATCCCCCCGCGGGTGGTTCTCACTTCCTGGGGGCTACAGAGAGTTAGAGCTTCTTTTGTGTTGCCTGAGGGACAAATGGCCACCAGGTTACCATTCTTGGAAGTGAAAGGCCTGGAGTATTAAAATCTCATTAGGCAGACTGCTGGGTTGTTTCTTATTTTAGCAATCTGATAGGACCGTGGTGGAAAATAATTCACGCTCTTATTACTGCCTGCTGAGGCAATTTCTTTGGGCTTGAAGACAAAAAAGCAGCGTAACGTTTTCGCAAACGGATAGAAAAAGGGTGGTATTTTCTCACGAATGATTCTGGAGAGGAAAACTTAATCTACCGAGAGTGGGGTTCGAACCCACGCGGGCACTAGCCCATTGGATCTTAAGTCCAACGCCTTAACCACTCGGCCATCCCGGTGACTGGGCTCCTACTTTACGCAATTATTTTTTTATTAGAACCAATGTATTTGCGCTGAGCATTAAGAAAATGCTGAATTATTTGTTTTTGTGGAATTGTATTAAAATATGAGGGGGATTATGATAGAGAAAATACAGCATGCTTTCTGTGCTTTCAGAAAGCGCCCACTTTTTTCGAACTCCCCTCATAAGATCACTTCTTAACTTCCAGATAAATTTTTTTTTCACTTGATAGGAAAAGAAATACGAGAACGGGGAGGGAGGCAGAGAGTAAGAGAAATCACCGCATTAGCGCCACCTACTACCTCGGCTTCACCAAAGGCGCTGTCCCAATTTTTCCTAAAGAGATCATTGTTTTGCCTGCTGAATTCAAGCCTCCGCTCCAGACCCGCTGAAGCATAGGAGGCAACAGCGCCGGGGTCCAAGGGACGTTATATTAAAACGAGCTCGCCTTGGGAGTAAATCTGGAAATCTCTGGTGGACACAGAGCAGTTCAATTTGGTGACTTTGATTTTAATGATGAAATGCTTTAACTTTACAGACCAGCATGTCCGTCAAAGGAACACACTGAGCTCGGTGCAGGCTACACAGACGGTAAGACACCGCCCGGGGGCTCCAAGTTCTTCCCTGATAAGCCCGTTCTTGTTACAGTGGACAGTCTAATCCTTGAGGCCAAAAGTATCCTCCGGGGAGACTTATTACAAATGAAGATTCCAGAACTCCTCTTGTAATGATCCTAACTAAAGAGATATAGGGTGGACCCCAAGAATCTTAATTTTACCAAGCACTCCTAGGTAATTCTAACATCATTTGTCTGCTCACTACCCTCAGTTAGTCGTGCTAAAGGTTGTCATGGAGAACTAAAGAGTCCCTGAAAAAAGCTCCCAGATGGGAAATTTTGAGTCTCTGGAGAAGACAGAGCTGAAATGGAATCCTGAAGCACAGGTTGGAATATAATTAATTTATGTAACAGTACTGAACGCCAGTGTGTGACACATCCCTCAGGTAACCAGAAGAAGCGCCACAATGTGAGAAGGTGGTGTCAGCTGTAGCAGACATGCAAAGTGGGTCTGAGGACAACTCTCCCCAGAATCTCAGTTGATGAAAAAGAAGCCCCTCACTTATTTGGGATATTCAGACTGAACGGGCCCGTAGCCAGATCTTTCTCTCTGCCTGATAAGTTCATGTACACAGAATGGCCCCCTCTAGTCCTTTGGCTGTCCAGATCTGAGTTCTGTCTCTGACCAGATCAAGGTTCCATTCCTAGAAGAGGAGATATGGCCTGAAAGATTCCTGCTTCTACCAAATGCTGAAGGAAATTCAGATCTGTGAGTGCTGGGGCAAGAACTGAGTTGGGATGGGGATGGAGATGACTGGAAGGTTCCACAAAAAAACATATCAGAGATAGAATCAGATACAAAAGTTTTCAAAACACTTTATTACTGTCGTTCTTAACATGGGCTGCACAGTAGAATGAGCTGTGAAGTTTAATACTTAAATGTGAAAGTGAAAAAGAAAGCTATTGAAAGTATATGAAGGAGAATATCCTTAGGTGCCGGGGAGCAGAGAGGAACTTTTAAGAACTTCAAAAGCACAAGCAATAAATTAAAATAATTCTAATGTTTGCTTACATTAAAATTAAGAATATGTAAAATAAAGGACCAAATAGAAACATGAATAGATAAATGTGATAATAGAATATATTTGAATTGTCCAAAAATGGCAAGGGCTTAATATATATAGCAAGAGGCCACGAAAATCAGCAAGATCCAAATGAAACGGGCAAAGGATAGGACAGGCAATTTAGGAGAGAAATATATGAAGACTAAGAAAGATTGCACGAAAAATTCCAAAATCATTAGTAGTCACAGAAATAAAAAGTAAAAAGAGATATTACTTTACTGCCATTAGACTGGCAAAATTGAAAAGCTCAGTAAAATCAATTATTGCAGGACTAGGGACATAAGCACTCTCATGTCCTGCTGGTGGGAGCTTAAACTGACGAAGTCATTCTGGAGAACTTCTTACTCAAATGAAGGATGTTCACATTCTATGACGGAGCTATTCTGCTCCTGGTATGAATCTTCCCCCACCCTATCCACCCCCTCAAATCTGACGCATGTGCAGACAGTACACATGAAAGGAAGTTAATCACAGCATCATTTGTGGTCTTTTGAAATTGGAAGAAACCTTATTTTCGCTATTGGACAGTGGTTAAGTAAACTGTTGTAAATACATCCTTTAGAATATTAAGCGATGTCCAAAGTAGCAGAGTAGATGTACATGCAGCAACATGGATGGCATTTAAAATTATAATACTACTGAAAAAGAACACTGGAAAAAAGAGATGAGGACTTCTGCTTCTACCTGTGAAGGAGTCACTGCTATGGGAATTGCTCTTCCCCTGTACACAATTTGAATGCTGGACATAAAAATGTGAAATGACCATTTTCAGACATTTGTCAGCTGTCAGTGCAGGACTTTGATCCCTGAGAGAAGGGAAACAAATGAGGTGAATCTTACAAAGATTATAGCTTATTGCCTAGACGCAGTTTCCAGGCCTCAGCAGAGTGAGGGGGACTTCAGACAGAGCCAGACAGAGACACTGAATTGGGAGCACAACGATGGGATTTCACAGTCTAACTGCAGTTAGAATACGTGGGACAGAATACCAGAGAGGAGAAAGCTGTGCAAAGAGAGAGCTCCAGAGTCTGCAGAGGGATCTGCTCGTATCTTTGGTGTAATATTGATTGGTGCGTGAGTGGGGTTGAAACTCCATGAGGCTGGGGAAAGAACTACTGGAAAACAGCAAGCTGTAAAGGGCTGGGAATAGTCTTCACCAGCTATAGTGAAGCGACCTCATAATTTATGGGGCATTAGGTGGAGTTCTCACAAAGGTATAACCTAAGTATGGGAGCAAAATGAGCCCAACTAAGGTTTGGACCCACCCTAACAAAGTTTATAGGCAAGCCACAGTTGGATCAAATGAATCCCAAGGGAAATGTTATCTGAACCAGACAGAAAAAGGATCCTTAATGAAGTTGTAGAAAGTTTAGGAACACTGTTGCCTGCAGTATCACGGAATGGTGAAAACAAACCATGAGCTGGCTAATTTAGCTAAAGACATTTCCAGACAGACTTGTGAAGGTGTTGCCTAGCCTTTTCTTGCTTTTTATAGTAAAATGTGAGATGAGAGATTTAAGTTAAGGGAAGAACTGTTAAATATAAATGAACCAGAACTTATAGAATTTGAAAGGAAAGCTATTTATTATTCCCAGCTGCTCTAGATGGAAAATGATGCTAAAATTAAGAAAGGACTTTCAGGCGAAAATCAATTCCAGAGCACTGTCAGAAAACGTGGTTTAAAGATGAAGCCAAGGGAGTGATTGTAAAATCCATTTTTAAGACCCCCAAAGTGAGTTAAGGTCATATCTAAACAGAAAAACAAACTCCTAAGCATCTTAAGCACCTGCCTTACAGATCCTATCCACACAACAAAAGTGGTCGTCCAGTAGCTTTATAGAAAGCCAAGGGAGACAGGGCTTATTTTCATGAGGTTTGCAAATGAGGCTTTTGTTTAACACAGAGGTTGGTAAACTTTTTCTTTAACTGTCCAGATAGTAAATGTTTCAGGATTTTTGGGCCACTCGGTCTCTTCTAAAACTACTCAAATCTGCTGTTGTAGCAGGAAAGCAGCTGTAAATAATACTAAATGAATGAATTTGGTTGTGTTCTAATTAAACTTTATAAAAATAGATAGCTGGCCAGATTCAGCCTATGGACCATAGTTTACCAACTCCAGATCTGAAGGAATAAACTCCAACAACTTTCATAAAATCACCTGTTTTTAAAGGGAATTGTAGTTGGACCCTGATGCCTTGAACTAAAAGGGATAGAGGACAGTGCAAAATGAAAAGAGGACTTTGGACCTCCCAGACTGCTATGGGAAGGAAGAAGGCTAAGAAGACTACTTGGCCGCAAGTAAGTAAAATTTCTTGTTAAAAGGACGGGTGTGTGGAACTGAGAGCCCAATTGGTGGAACCAAGAGCCCTGGAGAATCATTCCCGGACAGCACTACTGAGTCCTAATAATGTAGCATCGTGTGCCCACTGGATTCTAGAATTATAATGGACTAGCGTACCTCCTGGTTTTCTTCTTTTTGAATGGGAGTGTGTATAGAGGTTATCCTACGCCTCCTGTGCCTGTCCGTTAGGAGACAGGTAACTTGTATCTTAAGCATATAGATGTTCAAATTAAGAAGAATCTCACTTGAGAATTCCTCCCCAAGGAATCTCATCTGAACCTTTACCTGATCCAGATGATGCCGTCCTGGACTTCAATTGACGTAAAGGAATCAGACTTGAAGGGAGTGAGTATATTTTGCATGTCAGAAAGACGGAATCACTGGGGGCCAAAAGTTAGAGAAAAATGTGGATAAAATCCAGGGCCTTGTTCCTGATATCACTCACCCTCAGAGTGAACAAATGAAATGAGAGCTTATAAGAGAAGGCAGACTCCTTGCTAGGCCTGAGGAATACAATGGTTGTCAAAACAAGCAAGGTCCCTACCCGACTGCCAGAGCCTATAGTCTAGTGGCATTCCTAGAGCAGTTTCCTAAAGGAAGTTGTCTCAACTCAACGTTCTCACTCTACAGCGAGAACGTTCTTCTTTGGTTCTGACTGAGGCCCAGGTACAGCTTATTAAACCCAAGGAAACTGCTGAAATAAAAAATGTTAACAGATTGAGGTGTGAAATTTTGTAAAATAATATGTGACTAGGAGGTATGAGGCATGGGGCTTCGTGGCTTAGTTGGTTAAAGCGCCTGTCTAGTAAACAGGAGATCCTGGGTTCGAATCCCAGCGGGGCCTTTCTCCTTGTGGTTTTATAAGGTGAAGTCCTTGAAGGAAAATTCTTGTCACTGGTTAAGACAACTTGGATTTATACCTAATTGAAGCCTCAGATGCTGAGTCTTGATGTTTGAGGCACTTTGCCCAGGAGAGTAGAAAAGGGAGTTAAGAAATTATTCACCTTGAATTAGCAAAGTCTATGCTGTAACCTAGAGTTGAACTACAATTTTCTATTTTAAAATTTTTATAGCTACTTTCCACATTTGTTAAGAAACTTGCAGTCTCCCTTAACATTTTTGCTTTTAATACAAGTCTAAAAGAAGGCAAGAAAAAGATAGGACATGCATATTGTATAAATTGAGCGCCGTGATAACCATTCCTCCTTCTTGCATGATTCTGAACTCTAGACATCATTGAATATTTTGGAAAGTGGAATAACATGATGACATCTTGAAAGAGAGCAAGAAGGATGATAAGTGAAGAAACACACCAAATCAAAACAAAGCAAAAAACCTAACAAGACACTGGAGGCAATTGAGACCTGAAGTCCTGGATCATTTCTTAGATTAAAATAAAGGCTGGAAAAAATTCATCAAACCCTGAAATAAAGTTTTCATATTTTAGCCGATCTTTTTCTTTTGATATTCTAGGACATGTCTTCAAAGTATTATATTCTACAAATGCGCCCCCTCACCTTGGTAATGTGCACCACATTCCTTGTCAGGCAAAGGCTGGCATTGCTCTCAGCTTGTTGTTTCTGCCTCTAAGGAATGAGGAAATTGGATGATTGCTCCTTTTCTGAGCATTTGGGAGAAGAATGTGTTACATAATTTCTGGGCCCTGTGCAAAATGAAAATGCAGAGCCTTTTGTTTAGAAATTATTGAGAATTTCAAACCAGCAAAAGCAAAGCATTAAATCAAGTGCCTGGCCTCCTGCAAACGCATAGCTTGCATATCTGTAAAGCTGGCCCTGTCTGAGAGTGCAATTATTTGCCAAAAGCCTGGATTTTAAAGGACACTTAAAAATAGAGTGGAATCTAAAGTGATGGTCAATGATATCAAGTAATTCTAGAAGACATGAGAACTTAAAGGTACTAAATAGGGAAATGTTACACTATAAAAAATATTCTTCAGGTTAGGACTTTGTAAAAGAATCTTCTCTCCAACCGCAATGTTTCTTTCCTGGCTCATGTTATTCTTTTCTCAAACAACTCCTCTTTCTTCCAGGTCCTATTAAATGTCACCTGGCCTGGTGACAGAGGAGATAGACGGCTCCTCTTCCCATCATGTTCTTGCCTCCTGTTGTCTTGGGGGATCCTCGTAGCAAGAGATAAGACTGTATTCAATACCGCAAGGCTGCGCGCTGGATAGCATTCATGTTAGCGATAGAATGCGCTGGGCTGGGAAGGTAAAAGGCGTCTATGTAAAACACACGACATTAATTGATGAGAAAGAGAAAAAGCTGGCAGCTCTTTGGCTTGTTTCCGCCCGGTTTCGAACCGGGGACCTTTCGCGTGTGAGGCGAACGTGATAACCACTACACTACGGAAACCCCTTGCTGGGAGGTGTGGCTCTGTAAACCCAACCTGCGTTTCCTGTGTTCATCAGCGTTAGCTCCTAAAAGTATGGTCTTCTCTCTAGTCAGGCTTGTTACTGAGTCATTGTCTACAATTGCATTTTAAAAGTGATGCAAAACAACCACCACTCTGAGGTTAGGAGGTATTCAGTCCAGAAATTTTTAAGTTCTATGAGCCTTATACTAAAACCGTGACCACAATAAGAAAAATCCCAAACATCTTGGCGCTGACCAAACTTGACTTTTACTTCTTGACGTTTTGACATGACGACGGAATCACTGGAATTCGTCCTCCTACGTCCCTCAGAATTCCTTTCCACCTCCTCACCCAGCATCAAAATGATTGCCAACTTCTGTTGAGTTTACCTCAAACTCTGTGAAATATCCTTTCCCTCTGTTCTTTATGGGTCCCTAGTTTAGGCCCTTAATATCTGTTCTTCGCTACTCTCCATACAGCTCCCAGGCTTGGCTCTCTAAATCTATTCTCCGCCTAGCTTAAAATTCAAAACTTTATTTCCTTTGGTAAAATCCGCAAACATAGACCTTTCCTCTTTTTTCATACATGCATTTACTATTTCTTTTAATAGATTCTACTTTTTTAGAGCAGTTTTAGGTTCATAGAAGCATTGAGCAAAAGGTACAGACATTTCCCATATGTTCCCTGCCCCCCCCACACAACCTCCCTGATTATCAACATCTCTCCCTAAAGTGGTACATTTGGTACAACTGACAAATCTACACTGACACATCTTATCACCCAGAGTCCTTAGTTTACATTAGGGTTCACCCTTGGTATTGTATGTTCTATGGGTTTGGACAAATGTATAATGAAATCTATCATTATAGTATCATATAGGGTGGTTTCCCTGCCCTAGAAATTCTGGCCTATTCATCTGTCCCGTCCTCTTACCCCCTGGCAACCACTGATCTTTCTACTGTCTCCATAGTTTTGCCTTTTCCAAAATGTCATATAGTTGGGCTCATACAGTGTGTAGCCTTTGAGATTGGCTTCTTTTGCTTAGTAATATGCATTTAAGTTTCCTTCATGTCTTTTCATGGTTTCATAGCTCATTTCTCTTTAGCGCTGAATAATAATCCATTATCTGGATGTACCACAGTTTATTTATCCATTCATCTACTGACAGACATCTTGATTGCTTTCAAGTTTTGGCAATTACGAAGACAGCTACTATGAACATCCATGTGCAGGTTTTTTTGTGGACGTAAGTTTCAACTCCGTTGGGTACATACCAAAGAGTGCAATTCCTGGATAGTATTCTAAGAATATATTTAGTTTTGTAAGAAATAGCTAAACTATCTTCTAAAGTGGCTGTGCCATTCTGCATTCCCATCAGCAATGAAAGAAAGTTCCCATTGTTCCACATGCTCACCAGCATTTGGTGTTGTCAGTGTTCTGGATTTTGGCCATTCTAATAAGTGTGTGGTGGTGTCTCATTGTTGTTTTAATTTGCATTTCCCTGATGACATATGATGTAGAGCATCTTTTCATATGTTTATTTGCCTCTGTATATCTTCTTTGGTGAGGATCTGTTAAGGTTTTCGGTCCCTTGTTTGATGGGTTGTGTTCTTGTTGATGAGTTTTGAGAACTCTTTATATATTTTGGATAACAGTCCTTTATCAGATATGTCTTTTGAAAATATTTTCTCTCAGTCTGTCGTATCTTTTTCTCTTGGCAATGTCTTTCACAGAGCAGAAGGCATTCTTTATTTCTGTTACAGTGTTTTTGATCTCTAGCATTTCTTTTTGGTTCTTTCTTAGAATTTCCATCTCACTGCTTACATTGCCCATCTGTTCTTGTAATTGTCTACTTGGTCCATTAGAGCTTTTAGCATCTTACTCATAGTTGTTTTAAATTCTTGATCTGATAATTCCAACATCCCTGCCATATCTGAACATGGTTCTGACATTTGCTCTGTCTCTTCAAACTGTGTTTTTTGTCTCTTAGAATGTCTTATAATTTTTTCTTGTTAGCTGGATGTGACATCCTGGATAAAAGGAACTGCTGTAAATAGGTCTTTAGTAACGTGATGGTAAGATGTGGGGGAGGGGAAGCATTCTATAGTCCTGTGATTAGGTCCCAGTCTTTGAGTGAGCCTGTCCTTAAACTGTGAACTTCACAAATATTTCTCAGTTTTTCCCCCTGCTTTCGGTAGTTCAGGAAGTCTAGAGGGAGTGGAAGTTAGGTATTTGCCTTCTCCCACTTGGAAGTCTAAATGGGGCTAGAATTGACTATTTCCCTTCTTCCACAAGAAAGGCTCCAGCTCGCTGGAGGAGGATGTTTGCCTTCCTCCCGGGTCAGTTAGGCTGTGATAAAACCGCAGGAGTTAGGCTTTGGTTAACTAGTTTCTCTTGAGGGCAGACCTTGTTAAGAAGAACAGAATGTTCTGGTATATTTAAAAATGATTCCTTTCCTCTTCCTTTGCCAGAAGCACAAAGGGATTTTTCTCCCATATTTGCTGCAAGAAACTGGTTGAGCTCCTGGAGGTAAAATTTACCCAGACGACTGGGTGCCCGGGAGGTTTTTATCTCTCAGACTTGTCCAAGCTAACCCTCCAGCAAGTCCTCAATTACAGTTCAGTTTCTGCCCCAGCCCTCCTCCCTGCAGAGGTTTGTGCTTGTGGGTTTCTGCTCCGGTAAGGGGTGATTCTGTGTATTTGCCTGTCTCTCTGTCCACTTTGGGGTCAGTGGATTGCCCTGCGACCTCAGTTCTCTGATGGATCTAACAAGAGTTGTTTTTTTCAGTTTGTTCAGTTTTTTACCTGTTTTTGAGACAGAGTGGTGACTCCCAACTTCTTACATGTCTGACTGGATAATATGCATTTAAATCTATAATTTTCTCTCCAAAACTGTTTTAGAGGCTAATCATAAATTTTGATATTTTATACTTCATTATTTTCTAGTTCAAGCTATTTTCTAATTCCTCTTGTAATTCATTTTTGATTAATGGGTAATTTAGGAGTGTGATGTTAATTTCCCAGCATTTGGATATATTCTCACTTCCTTTTTGTTACTGATTTCTAGTTTAATTCTGTATTGATTAGAGAACACTTTGTTATTTCAGTCCTTTAACAATTTAGAGAAATTTTCTTAATGGCCCAGGTTTTGTGAATTTTCCATTTGCACTTAGAGAGTATTCGGCAGTTGTTTGATATTGTCTTGTACAAGTCTAATAGGTCAAGTTGTTTGGTTAAGAGTGTAGTTCAAATCATTTTTATCCTTACTGATTGTATTTTTATCTGTTCTATATATTACTGGGGGGAAGTATGGTAAAACCCCCAGCCACGAGTGTGTATTTTTTTAGTTTTAGTTCCATCAGATTTTTTTAACTTTTTAATTTTGAAGTAATTATAGATTTACAGGAAATTACAAAGAAAGTACAGACAAGCCCCTTATACCCTTCTCCCGATTTTCCCAAAGGCTACATGACATATAACTGTAGCACAATCAAAACCAGGAATTTGACATTGGTACAAGATGTTCACATGATAGTTCTAGGTCATTTTATCACATATAGATTCATGTAACTATCACCAAAAGTAAGATACAAAATGATTCTAGCCCCACAAAATTCTTCCTCCTGTTGCTATACCCACTTCCCTCTCCCCTTGAGAACCACTAATCTGTTCATATTCTCTGTGATTTTGTCATTTTGAGAACATTATATAAATGTAATCATACACTGGATGACCTTTTAAGATTGGCCTTTTTCCCTCAGCCTAATACCCTTGAGATCCATCCATTTTGTTGTATCAATAATTCTTGCCTTTTTACTATTGGGTAGTATTCCATGGTAGTTTATTTAATCATTAACAGTTTGGGGGACATTTTGTTTGCTTCCAGTGTTTTGCTATTACAAATAAACTGCTATGAACAACTGAGTACAGATTTTTGTGTGGACACAAGTTTTCATGTCTTTTTTATTTGTGTATTTTGAAATTACGTTATTGGATGCATACACAGTTAGAATTATTATATCTCCCTTTTATAAAATGTTTCTCTTCTAACACTATGAAATGCCCCTCTTATTATGAAATGTCTCTATGGTAATACTCTTTGTCTTAAAGTCTACTTTTTTTTATGTTAATACACTCACACCTACTTTTTTTTATGGTTAACTTTTGTGTTGTATATCTTTCTGTATCCCTTTTACTTTACAGTTTTTATACATATTTTTTCTAGGGCATTTTTTTTCTTGTGGTAAAATATATATAATGTAAAATTTGTCATTTAAATCATTTTTAAGTGTACGATTCAGTAGCATTAAGTATATTTACATTGTTGTGCCACCATAACCATTATCCATTTCTAGAACTTTTTCATCACCTCAAATTGAAACGCTGTACCCATTCAACAATAACTCCTTATTCCCCCCATACCCAGTCCTTGGTAACTACTCTTTCTGTCTCTATGAATTTGACTATCTTAGGTATTTCATATAAATGGAATTGTACAATATTTTTCCTTTGTATCTTGCTTATTTCACTTAGCATAATGTTTTCAAAGTTGGTTCATATTGTGGCATATATCAGAATTTCATTCCTTTTTAAGACTGAATAATATTTCATTGTATGTATATACTACATTTTGTTTATATGTTGATGGACATTTGGCTTAATTCTACCTTTTGCTTGTTCTGAATAATGCTGCTGTGACTGTTGGTATACAAGTACCTGTTTGAGTCCCTGCCTTCAATTCTTTTGGATATACACCTAAAATTGAAATTTCTGGATCATATAGTAATTCTATTTTTAACTTTTTTTTTTTTGCTCTGGAAGAGTGGCCATGAGCTAACATCTGTGCCAATCTTCCTCTATTTTACGTGGGGGTCGCTGCCACAGCATGGCTGGCAAATGGTGTAGGTCCACATCTGGGATCTGAACCCATGGGCCACAGAAGTGGAGTGTGCCAAACTTAACCACTAGGCCACAGGGCTGGCCCCTATTTTTAACGTTTTGGGGAACCATTAAACCGTTTTCTATAGTGGCTGCACCACTTAACACTCTCAATAACAAAGCATAACGATGTCAATTTTATACATCCTCCCTGACACTTGTTAGTTTCTTTCTTTTTTAAAAAAATATACTAGTCACCCTAATGGGTATGAAGTGGTATCTCATTGTGCTTTTGATTTGCATTTCCCTAATAGCTAGTGATGTTTTTAATCTTTTCATGTGCTTATTGGCTATTTGTATATCTTCTTTGGAGAAATGTCTAATCAAGTCCTTTGTCCATTTTTAAATTGTTTTTTGTTGTTGTTGAGTTGTAAGAGTCCTTTATATATTCTGGATATTAATCCTTTATCAAATATATGCTTCACAGATATTTTTTCCCATTCTGTGGGTTGTCTTTTCAATCTCTTGATAGCGTCCTTTGCACAAAAGTTTTCAGTTTTGATGATGTCCAAATTGTCTATTTTTTTTTCTTGTTGCCTGTACTTTTGGTGTCATATCCAAGAAATCATTGCCAAATCTAATGTTGTGAAGATTTTCCCCAATGTTTTCTTCTAAGAGTTTTATGGCTTTAGCTCTTACATTTAGGTCCTTGATCCATTTTGAGTTAGTTTTTGTATGCAGTGCAAGGTAAGTGTCCAACTTCATTCTTTTGCATATGGATATCCAGTTTTCCCAGTATCATTTGTTGAAAAGACTATCCTTTCTCCATTGAGTGGTCTTGGCACTCTTGTCAAAAATCCATTCATCACATATGCAAGAATTTACTTGTGGGCTCTCTGTTCTATTCCATTGGTCTGTACATCTGGCTGTACGCCAGTACTACACTGTTTTGATTACTGTAGCATTATAGTAAGTTTTGAGATCAGAAAGTGAGTGATCCTACTTTCTTCTTCTTTTTCAAGATTGTTTTGGCTATTCAGGCTCCCTTGAGATTCCATATGAATTTTATGATAGATTTTTATATTTTTGGAAAAACATGTTGGGATTTTGATAAGGATTGCATTAAATCTGTAGATAGCTTTGGGCATTATTGACATCTTAACTATATTAGTCTTACAATCCTTGAACACAGATGTTTTCCCATTCGTTGGTATCTTCTTTAATTCCTTTCAATTATGTCTTATAGTTTTCAGGGTACACATCTTCCTCCACTTTGATTAAATTTATTCCTAAATATTCTATTTTTGTTGATGCAATTGTAGAGAAAACTGTTTTCTTAATTTTTTTTGGATGGTTCATTGTTGGTGTATAGAAACATGACTGAATTCTGTATGTTGAGTTTTGTATCCTTCAATTTTGCTGAATTCATTTGTTAGCCCTAACGTTTGTGTTGTGTGTGTAGTCTTCAGGATTTTCTACAAATAAAATCATGTCACCTGTGAACAGAGAGAATTTTACTTCTTCCTTTCCAATTTAGATGACTTTTATTTCATTTTTCTTGCCCACTTACTCTGACTAAAACTGACAATACCATACTGAATAGGAGTAGTGAAAACGGGCCTCCGTGTCTTGTTCCAGATATTAGAAGAAAAGCTTCCAATTTTTCATCATGGAATATGATGTTAGCTGTGGGTTTTTCATAAATGGATTTTATCATGAAGATGAAATTTCCTTCTATTCCTACTTTATTCAGTGTTTTTGTAACTAAAGAATCTTGAATTTTGTCGAATGCTTTCTCTGCATCTATTAAGATGATCACATGGGTTTTTTCTTCAGTCTATTAATGTGCTGTATATTACATTGATTGATTTTCCTATGTTGAACCATTGTTGCAGTCCATGAATAAATTCTACTTGATCACGGTACATAATCCTTTTAATATGTTGTTGAATTCAGTTTGCTAGTATTTTGTTGAGAATATTTACAAGAATATTCTTAAGGGATATTGGTCTGCAGTTTTCTTTTCTTGTCATGTCTTTGTCTGGCTTTGGTATCAGGAGAATGCTGACCTCGTAGAGTGAGTTAAGAAATGTTCCCTCTTTTTCAACTTTTTGGAAGAGTTTGAGAAGGATTGATGTTAATTCTTCTTTAAATGTTTGGTAGAATTCACCAGTGAAACCGTCTGGGTTACACAATTCTTTGTTGCAACATTTTTGATTACTGCTTCAATATCCTTACTAGATATAGGTCTATTCAAATTTCTATTTCTTCATCTTTCAGCTTTGGTAAATCGTGTGTTTCTAGGAATTTGTCCATTTCATCTAAGTTATCCAATGTGCAGTCATACAATTTTTCATGATATTCTCTTAAAATCACTTTTATTTCTGTAAAATCTGTAGTTATATCACCACTTTCATTTCTCATTTTAGTAATTTGTCTCCTCTTCCTTCCTTTTTTTTGTGTTCAATCTAGCTAAACACTTGTCAATTTTGGTGAAGTTTTCAAGGAACCAAATTTTGGTTTCATTGATATTTTTGATACTGTTTCTGGCCTGCCCTTCTTGATGACCTATCTTATCTGAGTGCCTGCCCTATGGATTTAACACTTGCCTAAGCAGCCCTCACAATTGGCATAAGCCAATTCCTCCAATAAAACCCTCCCCCCAATATATAAATGTTCGTCTTGATGATTCTACACAAGCTGAACCCCCCAGGGAACCAGCATGCAAATCAAGAACATCCCCCGATTCTTTCCAGAAGGAACCACTATTCTGACTTCTAATAGTGGGAAAGAGTCTTGCCTACTTTGTAAATTTTAAACACTTTGAGTTATAGAGTATGTCCTTTTTGGTGTCTGGTTTCTTTTGGCTAACAAGTCTGTGAGGTTCATCCATATAAGTTGTAATTTGTTCTTTCTTGTTGCATTCTATTTTTTCATGCAACTAGGGAAGGGCACTTGGGAAATTTCCATTCTTTGGACTGCTATTATGAATAGATTGCTGGACATTCTCGTAAATATATCTGGTGAATATATGTTCTAATATCTGCTTGGCAAATAACCATCAAGACGTAGTATTCTTGATTTTAACGAATAGAAAATCTGAGAGATATGAAAGGACCACACCAAAAAAACTTCTGAAAAGATTTCCAGATCTGGATTTTTCGGACATACTTCCTTCAGTTTTGACACTCACAGGTGTTTCCGTAGTGTAGTGGTTAGCACATTCGCTTGACACGCGTAAAGGTCCCCGGTTCGAAACCGGGCGGAAACATACTCTTGTTTCTCTTCGGTGTCTATTATTATTATTCTTGCTTTATTTCTTTTTTTGTTCCTGACAGTCTCCATTTGAACCAAATATAATCTTTGTTTATATCAGAAGCACGAACCTTCTCGCTCCCTCCGTAGTCCGGAGCCACATTGAAGCCCGCATCGTACTACCTCCCCCGGCTGCCCGATAGATTCCGGGGCCCCACTCTCCCTTTTTAGCTCCAGTCGCCGGGCTGTTAGGGTTCCTGGTGACGTTGACCTGAGGAAGCGCCTGCAGCGAAAGACCCCCTCCTGCTACGCGAAGGATGAGACTGGCTTCCTTGGAATCCCGAGGGCAGGACATTTGGGTTTTCTGCAAAGGGAGTTTTCTCAGCGATTTCTAAGGCGGCACAGAATTCCGTTTTGAGACAAGCAGGGAATTGAGGACTCTATTCTCTGCTCTTAATTGCTGAAGCAAAGAGAAGATTTTCCATGAAAATAGTGGCAACCTCATTTGGATATGCGTACTGGCACTTATAGAGAAACTGGCGGAGGAATTAGACCCTGATCTGGCCGATTTGAGGACCAAACTCCTAAGAGCGGCATTATCCTCATGATGCTCAAATCACCTAAACTAATTAATCACGTAATTAACAGAATAATTTCTTTTCTCTTTATGTCTTAAAATCACGCTAAGCCTGCATTGTCACTTAACGTTTGGCTCTAATAAAGCAGGCAATTCCCTAACTCTTCCTATTTCCGCCTTCCACAATGCACCAGTCGCAACTGACCCATTTTCTTCAATAAATGCTATAAACCATCAAAATGGTTGTAAGCTCCTTATTTTAACAACAAAACCAAAAAGCAACAATAATAAAGAACCTCCTGTGAGTGGAAAGAGCTTGAGAAAGAGAATGCCTGTGCTCACTCTTGCATGTTTTTGGAAAAAGGGAAGATGTCCTTTCCCTCCTTGTACCTGTGCCTGAATAAAAAGAGACGGGCTTCCTCACCGAAACCAAAAACGGCTGATCGACTTGAAATAAGGAGTTCAGTTTTTTCACTTCTGTGGATTTGGCCCAAAAAATCCGCTGCGAAGATGCTACGGTAAGAGCATTTCTTCCGTGTCCATTAGGAAGTCCTTGTGGTAGTCAACGTTACTCCTCAAAGGGTTGGAGTCAGAATCGGGGATCTTGGTCTGACCTACTGAGACACCTACAAGCCCTGGATTCACAGGTTCAGGTCACTAGTGGCAGGTCCAATTTCTGTAGAAAGTCATTAGAGGAGAGGCCGATTTTCGCTGGATCCGATGATTCTCCTCAGACTCCCAGGCTTGTCTTCACGGCACCTCCAGGACCAGTGTTGAACGCCACTCTGGAGCTTGCTTCTCTTTTTGCCTAGAGTTTCCCCGAGTGGCCTCAAATGGCGCTTCTGCCTGCGAGGACTCAGGATCAGTTTTGGTCCTCCGACCAGCCCCGTTTAGTATGTGTTTATAATTTTTCCTTAAAGTATTTATGTTTTGAATAAGGAACTTCACTTTCGTTACTATTCCAGAGACTACTCTTGCCGTTTCCTATGAGTTTATAGTGTTTCTTAAATTCCTCAGTTTTTAAAAGAGGTAAAACGTTCACTTGGTTCAAACATCCTCAGTACAGATGCCATGAACATCACCTTCCTACATCTATTTGCCGTCTGCCCCATTCGCAGCCTCCTCAACAGGTTACCCCTGTCGTGGGTTTCCTGTTATCTTTCTAGAGGTTTAAAAGTGCATGTACAATCTGAAACAAACATATATTCCCTCTCACCCCATCCCCATGGTAGTAGCATCTAGACACATTGTCCTGCACCTTGCTTTTTTCACTTAGAGATATCTTTGGAAGTAATCATGACTAAATGAATAAAGATCTTCCTTATTATCTTTTAATTATGCACATTATTCCATTTTGTATATATGCCATAAATTATTTAACTAATTATATTATGATGATAAATAGGTTTTCCCCAATCTTTCTATTACAAATAATGCTATAGTGAATAATTTGAATATAATAATTTCTTTTGTGTGCAGGTGTACTTTGCACACTCATCACATACACATCAAAGGACATATGAATTTGAAATGTTGATTGATCCTGCCAAATTGCCTTCTGTAGCGGCTGAGCACAGTTTCTTTCTTTCTAACAAGCACAACTGAACAAGATCCTGGTAACACTCAATCTCACAAACCCAAATAGTAGATTCCTTGCTACAACGATACAGCAAAACCCTGTAATCCATGAAGACTATGGAAGAATAGTCATTATTTTGTTTGGTGTCAGAATGTTGAATTGTCATCATAAGGCCATCACTTGTACACAATCAATTGACAGACCAGTACCCAGGAACCTGGCTTAAAAGATCACAACTATAAAACAAAAAAGAAAAGCTCTCTCTTTCCCGAACAACCTAGATTGCTGTGGGCACAAGGCAAAAGTTACACTTCTGTCTCTGGTCAGAGACCCAGGTCAAGTCCCCCACAAGACAGGGATACTTGAAATTGTACCAATGAGAAGATCGTGATGGTAAGCTAAGAGCACCAATTGATGGAGCATCCACAGTTGGGCTACTGGGCTTTTGCTGGGCAGAGATTTACTGGGAAATTCATGGATCTTCTCCATGCGCAGAAATATCTATTATGAGAGTCTATAAAATGGATTTACCTATGTTATTTCAAAATTATTAAAAAGACAGCCCCATAAAAGATTATGACATTGCTGAAAATATTTTTAGGTCATTAGTAACAAAGAAATGTTTACTAATAGAAAGAACCCAAACTTAAAAAGTCTGTCTGCTCAAAATATCTCCCCTACTTTTTTTTTACCTAAAGTTTACTGTTTTTTAGATTTACCTCAAGGGTAACCTTCCCATGGGACTTTCTCAGGCACATGTGAGCAAGATATCCTTCCTCTGTTTCCAATAATTATGATAAAAACTTAGGTATGAATTTCTACATGGAATTCTTGAGTGTAGTCTTAGAAATCTAGGTCTTAGATTTTGCTGTACTGGCATGATGAGTGCTTATTCCGGAAGCCTTGTTAACTACTACTCAGTGATCCCACTTCTAGGAATGTTCCTCAGTGAAATTCCAGCTTAGTGCCATAGGTGACTTTACGGAGACTAATCATAGCCACAATTTGACATAGCAGAGAGTGGAGGCTACCTGCATGTCCCTCACCAGGATGAGTAAGAACTGCAGTGGCTAAAACATCTTCCTAGTATGCAGCAGTCACCACTAATGCAGATGCCTATGTAGCAAGATGGTAGATTTTTCAGTGTCAAGTAAACACTAACAAAAACCAGATTGAGATCAGCACAATACCAAAGTTAAAATCACAGAGATATGCAGAAAACAGACCCGGTGAAAGAGCAGCTGAATGCTTAAGCCCTGGGGGAAGGTGGTAAATTGTATGAGGATAGGAAGAAGCTGAGTCAAGTGATCTGACTGGTACGCCCACCACCTCTTTGAAGACTGCTAGTTACACCCCAACCTCCACTCCCCCACCCCCACCCCCAGCTCTCCCTGCCAAGCATTTCCTGCACTCTGATGGCTGTGGGTCTCCCAGGCTGTTCCTTGGGATCCTGGTTCTAAAAAGTCATTCTTTGTAATCAGGAGCTAAATGTCGGGGTGCATGAGCTAGACAGAGAAACCAGCATAGGATAGTCCTGAGGAAGGTTTTGAATTCAAATTCTTCTGTATTTGCCCTGAGGTTTCCTGGCCTGGATTTGCGAAGGATTTGGGTCACTGGGCAAAAGACTTTCGTGGTCTTGATCATGGAGTTTTGATATTATTGGTTTTGATAAATGGAAGTTATAAGGAAAGGAAAAAAGTGCCCCGAATATGAAAATGCTCTAAAAGAAAACACCAGTGGAACAGTATAGTGCATGGGACTTCAAAGAAATGTCCATTTTAACTTTTATAGGTAATTTTTTCCGAGGTATCCTTTTTTTTTTTTTTCTGGTAAGGAAGATTGGCCCTGAGCTAACATCTGTTGCCAATCTTACTCTTTTTTTTTCCTCCCAAAAGCCCCAGTACATAGTTGTATATCCTGGATGTAGGTCATTCTAGTTCTTCTATGTGGGATGCTACCACAGCATGGCTTGGTGAGTGGTTCGTAGGTCTGTGCCCAAGATCTGAAGCAGCGAACCCCAGGCCACCAAAGCCTAGCATGTGAACTTAACCCCTTGGCCATGGGGTGGCCCCTATTTTAACCATTTTTAAGGTCACAGTTCAGTGGCATTAAGTACACTCACAATGGTGCACAACCATTACAATTAACCATCTCCAGAATTTGTCATCATCTCACACTGAAACTCTATACCCATTAAACAATAACTCCCCAGCTCTCCAATACCCAACCCCTGATAACCACAGCACTGCTTTCTGTCTTCATGAATCCGACTGGTTTAGGTACCTCATATGGGAGGGATCATATATATGTTTGGCTTATTTCATTTAACGTAATGTCTTCAAAGTTTATCCATGTCATAGCATGCATCAGAATTTCACTCTATTTTAAGGCTGAATAATATTCTGTTGTAGGTCTTTACCCACATTTTGTTTATCCATTCATCCATCTATGAATGTTTGAGTTATTTCTACCTGTTGGCCATATTCAATAATGCTACTATGAACACTGGTGTACAAATATCTGTTTAAGTCTCTGTTTTCAATTCTTTTGGATATATATCTGGAAGTGGGGTTGCTGGATCATGTAATTCTATGTTTGAGTTTTTGAGGAACTGTTATACTGTTTTCCACAGTGGCTGCTCCATTTAACATTCCTACCAGCAATGCACAAGGATGTCAATTTTCCACATCCTCTCTAACACTTATTTTCCAAGTTTTTGATAATAGCCATCCTAATGGGTGTGAAGTGGTATCTCATTATGATTTTGATTTGCATTTCCCTAGTGGCTAGTGATGTTGACCATCTTTTCATGAGCTTATTGACCATTTCTTTATCTTCTTTGGAGAAATGTCCATTCAAGTTCTTTGCCCATTTTTAAATTGGGTTGTCTTTTTGTCATTGAGTTGTAAGAGTTCTTCATATATTCTAGATATTAATCCCTTACCAAATATATGATTTGCAAATATTTTCTCCCATTCTGTGTGTTGTGTTTTCACTCTGTTGGTAGTGTCCTTTGATACACAAAAGTTTTTTATTTTGTTGAAGTCCAGTTTATCTATTTTTTCTTTTGTTGCCTGTGCTTTTGGTGTCATATCCAAGAAGTCATTGCCAAATCCAGTGTCATGAAGATTTTCTCCTACGTTCCATTCGAAAAGTTTTTAGTTTTAGCTCTTACATTTAGGTCTTTGATCCATTTTGAGTTAATCCTTGTATGCAGTGCAAGGTAAGCATCCAACTTCATTCTTTGCCTATGGATATCCAGTTTTCTCAGCATCATTTGTTGAAAAGACTGTCCTTTCCCCATTGAATGGTCTTGGCACTCTTGTCAAAAATCATATGACTGAATATGTGAGGGATTATTTCTGGGCGCTATTATATTCCATTCGTCTATATGTCTACCATTATGCCAGTATCATACTGTCTTGGTGATTGTAGCTTTGTAGTAAGTTTTGAAATCAGGAAGTGTGGATCCTGCAACTTCATTCTTGTTTTTCAAGATTGTCTTGACTATTCGGGATCCCTTGAGATTCCATATAAATTTTAGGATGGGTTTTTCTGTTTCTGCAAAGAAACATCATTGGGATTTTGATAGGGATTGCATTGCAGCTGTGGATCACTTTGAGTAGTATTGACATCTTAACATTCTTAAGTTTCCAATCCGTGGACACAAGATGTGTTGCCATTTATTTATGTCTTCTTTAATCTCTTTTAACAATGTTTTATATATGCTGATTTTTCTTTTAATAAAAAGATTGGAAATGAATTTGGCATTTTGAGTATTCAGGCACATGTTTATTGTAGTAGGAACATTGGTTTACTTACCAGTCATCCTTACTAGATTGTAAACTCTAGCAAAATAGTTATCTTTTAGTTCTGAATGTTCAGTCCTCAGCACAGTGCCTAGCACAGGAGGTAGGATGCAGAAATCAATAAAAATGACTTTATTAGTTGTATTTGTCTGTTTTTTAACAAATTACCACAAACATGATGGCTTAAAACAACACACATTTATTCTCTTACAGCTCTGGAGGTCTGAAGTCTGAACCCAGTTTCAGTAGACCAAAATCAACGTGTCCAACAGGACAGCACTTCCTCCCAAGGCTCTAGGAGAGAATAAGCTTCCTTGCCTTTTCCAGTTTCCGGAGGTGCATTCCTTGGCTCATGGCCTCTCCTCCCATCTTCAAAGCCTGCAGTGTAGCATCTTGTTTCAGGGTCACATTCTTTTTCTTTATAGTCAAATATCCCTCTGCTTCCTTCTTATAAAATGTTTCTGACTGCATTTAGGACTCACTTGGATAATCCAGGATAGTCTCTTCAATTCAAGATCCTTATTCACATCTACAAATTGAGGTAATATTCACAGGTTCTAGGTTATAGGACCTGGATATCTCTGAGGGCCATTATTTAGCCCACCATAATGATTAATAAATTTATATAGAGCTGTAGACAATGTCTACTGCTTTCTTCTTTCTCCATCTGAAATAGGCTGCATTGGGGCCAGCCTGGTGGTGCAGCAGTTAAGTGTGCACTTTGGCGGCTGGAGGTTTGCTGGTTCGGGTCCCAGGTGCGGCTGTGGCACTGCTTGTCAAGCCATGCTGTGGTAGGTGTCCCACATATAAAGTAGAGGAAGATGGGCACAGATGTTAGCTCAGGGCCAGTTTTTCTCAAAAAAAAAAAAAGAAAGAAAGAAAAAGAAAAAGAAAGAAAGAAAGAAAGAAAAAGAAAAATGAAATGGACTGCATTAAAAAGCTAAAGTTTTTGCAACTTGGATATATTGGAGAAACAACTTGGATTTTAGGAATCATGCTGTGATGTTGTGATTTATATTTGGTCAAAAATATATTTCTCATATATATTTGCTCTTCGTCCATGGTTCCTGACTCACAGCTCCCAAAATCCTTGGAATTTCCTAAGTGTTGAGAGTAATAAAGGTGTCTTTTGTTAAATGAATTAAGTGACTTTTGGAAAGCACCTAAGGATCTGGGCTGGTTGCCAGTGGAGCCAATCCTGTGACTGGAGGGTTAGAACTTTCAATCCCCGCCTCCTGACCTCCAGGGAGGGGAGAGGGGCTGGAGGTCGAATCAATCACCAACAGTTTAATCAATCATACCTATGTAATGAAGTCTCCATAAAAGCTCAACAGGACTGGGTTCAGAGAGCTTCCAGGTTCGTGAACACGTGGTGTTGGAGTGTGGCTCGAAGCTAGTTCCCAGGTCATGAGAGCTGTTCAAGAGTAACAGGTTCTTCATAGGCCCCATCTCCTGGTGAGGCTGGGGATGAGCTGTTTGCAGAAGTGATGCTCTTGGGCATGGCCACACAGCCCTTTCTCCCGTGCCCTTTCACCATCTCTAGGCCACCATCATCCTTGCAAGTGCAAGGTGTGAGCCTTCCCTGCCCTCGTTTCATTGTGGATAGAAGTGTGGGACCCTTCTTCCTGCTCCAACTTTAAAATTCAGGCTGAAAATCCTTTCCTGGAGAAGGCCCTCAGGATGCATGGGAAAGGAGGGGTTTGGCCTCCTGAAGGCATGAAACCAGATGAGGAGAGACTGACTCCCTCACTCTTCTGTGTGAGGTCCCCTTTGCACCCCCTCTCCTGGCATTTGAGATCTTGGGGACAGAGGGCTGATAGGGCACCCTGGATACCACCTTGAGTCTCAAGGGGTCAGGGAGAAGCCACTGGGCAGAGAAAGAAGAGAAAGAAAACTTCCCTCAGTGTATGCCTCAGGTTTTCAGCCAGTTCCCTCCTGGTGATGCCTCCCTATCTCAACTTCATGTGCCGGATGACCAGTAAGCCAATCACTGAGACACTGGTCCTTGGAGATGGAGAAAGGTTTATTCCAATTGGCCAAAATGAGAAGGTGGGAGGATAGGCTCCTCCAATTCACTTTAACAAAAGAAGAGAGCAGAGGGTTTTATAGAGCTAAGGGGCAAGAGAGGAGTAGTTTCAGAGAAACAAAGGTGTAATCATGTTTGTTTCACTCCAGATAAGCCCTTGGGCAATCTGACTTCTGGGCATCAGTGGCAGCTGGGGGCTTGTTACCTGGTGCTCATAACTTCAGTCAATGCAAATAATCCACAACCAATCTGTAAATGAAAATTGGGGTGGGGCTGGCCCAGTGGCACAGTGGTTAAGTTCGCACGTTCCACTTCTCGGCGGCCCAGGGTTCGCCGGTTCCGATCCCGGGTGCAGACATGGCACTTCTTGGCACGTCATGCTGTGGTAGGCGTCCCACATATAAAGTAGAGGAAGATGGGCACAATGTTAGCTCAGGGCCAGGCTTCCTCAGCAAAAAGAGGAGGACTGGCAGTTGTTAGCTCAGGGCTAATCTTCCTCAAAAAAAAAAAAATATATATATATATAAAAAAAGGAAGAAAATTGGGGTGAGTTTATTCTGAACCAAATGTGAGGACCATATAGCTCCTTGGGGAAGGAAGGGCACCAAAGAAATGGGGGTGTACAGAATGGTTACATACCCTCAAAGAGCATGTTTTACATATGATTGAAATGTACCTTTTAGAATAGTCACAGGACTGCTAGTCAGCACAGTGATTGATGGACACGGCAGGTAGAAGGTCTGCTGTCTCAGTGGGCACAGCAGGGTGGCTGTTCTGTTGTCGCCAGCTGGGTGGTCACAGGTGAGCACAGCAATCAGTTCCTAGCCTAGGGAAAGATGCCTATCCTTAAGGAAATGCCCATGTGGGGGAAGTTACATCTTTATCTTGAGGCCATTTGTTCTTGTGTTTGGTATATAGCAAATGCTTAAAGCAGATACACACTGTCTGTTCAACGGCCATGTCAGGCCCTTTTGGAAAAACAAGGTCAAGCCAAATTAGGTTTACACCAAATGGCTTCCTCATATATTCCGATAAATCCTCTTGTTTGCCATTTATTTGTCACTTCCTTAAAGGCATTCTTTTTCTTCTTCAAAATAAGCTCATAAATCCTTGTGACACTTGAGTCACGCCTCAGATTAAACAAGAAAACAGCAAACTAACAAGATTAACTTCTTTTCTTCTGTGTCTGTGTTGGGAACAAGGCCAAAAGGTAACCATGTTCATATTGAATATTTACAGTAACCCCCAGGTACCCGGCTTCCCTGGGAGTCCTTATGATTTCTTGTAGATGAGTCTTCTCCTGAGGTCTCTCTGCCTCCCTTGTGACCTCACAGTTAGTGTCAGTGTAACCACAGGACCAGGAACAGAATTTGACACCCTAAAATATGCCTCTTTGGCATAAGGGCTACTTTGAGCTGATGGTTATTAAGAAACAGCAGACGGGAACATCTCTGAAAACCTAGTAGAAGTTACCCTTTTGTAAGGGAAATTTACATTTGTAAGAGAAATCGCCATTTGTAAGGGTGCCTCCCTCTCTGCGCAAGGAAAGAGAGGAGGACTCTAAATCTCTAGAAACTCTTATCAATGGAGAAGGCAATGACTTAAATCTACATAACAACTTCACCCTTGTTTACTGTACTTTTCCTAGTAACCTCCCATAACTGATCCCATCTTAATAGGATGTTAAAGCTATTTTTCAGGAGCATTGAGCCAGTCAGGAGCATGCACAGAAGAGAAAAATTTTGAACTGCCAATTGAAACTCACCCTGTCAGCACTTCGACTACCAGCCAGTCCTCCCTGATCCCTTAAACCTTACCCCATACCTTGGATGCAGGAGACAGATCTGAGAGCCTGGCCTCCTGTCTTCTTGTTGATGATCATTCTTCCAATAAAGCCTTTCTTCCCTCTGACAAATAAAAATGGCAAGCAATAGGATATATTGGAGAATATGGGGAAGACATTTGGTATAAACCTAATTCGGCCTGATCTTGTCTTTCCAAAAGGGCCTGACCCAGGCTGTTGAGCATGCATTGTATATCTGCTTTAGCGATTCCCTATGGCAAGAGCAAAAGCCCTTGAGATAAAGGTGCAACTTCCCTCCCCCTCCCAATGTTGGCATTCCCTTAAGGATTAAGCATCTTTCCTTAGGCTAGGAAGTGATTGCTGCGCTCACCTGTGGCCGTCCAGCTCGAGACAATAGACTTGTCTCCTGCTACACCCGCCCAGATAGCAGGCCCACTACCTGCTGTGTCCATCAAGTGCTGTGCTGACAGGGCAATCTTGTGACTATTGTGGGAGGAACATTTCAATCATATGTGAAACATTCAATCATATGTCCTGTATGGGGATATATAACCACTCTGTATACCTCACTTCTTTGGTGCCCTTTGTTCCTTCGGGAAGAAAGGCCCCAGGCCATGGTCCTCAGATTTCAGCTCAGAATAAACTCTCCCAAATTTTCATTTATAGATTGGTTATGGATTATTTTCGTCGACACCTCAAAGACTGATGCGCCACAATGTTGGCTTCTGAGGCGAGCTCTTGCTCAGCAACATCGGGGGCCTAGGAGGGGAGGGCAGTATTCTTGTTTTATGTGGAAAAAGAAGATTGTATATAGAGAGCTTGCTCCCACTGCCCAGAGGCCTTGGTAGGTCTAAACATGACTCTAGCAGTGACCTCTCCGCAGGATCTGTGTCTCCAGTCTCTTTAGACTCCAACTTTTTCTACAGGAGACACAAGATGCACCTTCTCAGAGCACAAGAAACAAAAGTGCCAGCCCCAGGGCTCTGTAATCCATGGGTTCCAATGAAGCCTCCACCGAAGCTGTCAGCTTCAGAGCAGTCAAGTCAGGACAGGCTCCCTGTAGGGGTTGGGCATTTGAATCAGAAATTAAGGAGTCAGTTAAGCAAGTGGTCAGCCTTGAGGAAGAAGATGTAGGGGAGGAAAAGCTGTTTTCCCTCTATCCATCTTAGGTTTATTGGCTAGGGCCCTGGGCAAAAGACAGATTAATAAGGGAAAAACAGAAGTTTATTAACGTGCATCTTGAATACACAGAACTCAGTGATGAGGAACTCAAAGGGGTGGTTAGAATTTGGGCTTATATAGCATCTTAACAAAAAACAATACATTTTTAGAGAAGGGACAAGACAAAGGAAAAGGACTTTGATCTTCTAGGGTAGCAAATTGTGGGAAGGCAAATATACGGGGAAACTAATGGTAGGTAAGGGCTAGTTTTGGCAAGGTTTGTTTTATAGATTCCTCTGGTGCCATATCTGCACTGATAAGGGTCTAGAGCTGTCTCTGTGATTAACTTCTGTCTTTCTTGGTAGGAAGGTGGGGGGGGGACACCTTTACAAATTTATGTCCCGCTTTTAGGCAAACAGGGGAGGACAGTGAGCTTTTCTTGTATCTGCTCCTCTTCTATTGTTTTCAGCTCACAATAATCTTTATGCCAAAGTGGCATATTTTGGGGTGGCATATTCTGCTACCCTTCAAGGACAACATGTCCCAGGCACAGGGGTCAGGTGTGTTCGTAGGAGATGTCGTTATGAGAAAGAAAAACTAGAAACAAACAGATTTCCAATAAATGGGATTTAATAAAATAGATTACAGTACAGTAGAATGGAATAACAACTATAACTTAGAGGTTTAAAAAACAGATATATACAGATGTGTTTGCATTGGGCTAGACCAAACTATCTGATTGTTATACGTGTTTGAGCGGGTTTTCAGGGGCTTCTTTTTTTATGTGCGTGCGTTCTTTTTGTTTTTGTTTTGTTTTTTAGTATTATTAAAGACAATTTTTTCAGAGCAGTTTGAGGTTCACAGCAAGATTGAGAGGAAGGTGCAGAGGGAAACCAGAATGGTGCATTTGTTACAACTGGTGACCCTACATTGACACATCTTAATCACTCAAAGTCCATAATTTACATTATCGTTCACTTTTGGTGTTGTACATTTGGGGGTTTGAACTAATGTATAACTTCACGTACCTACCATTATAATATCGTACAGAACAGTTTCACTGCCCTAAAAATCCTCCATGCTCTGCCCATTCACTCTCCGAACCCCAATCCCTGGCAACCACAGATCTTTTTTATAGACTGTATAGTTTTGCGTTTTTCAGAATATCATATAGTTGGAATCACACAGTAGGGAGTCTTTTCAGAGTTGGTTTATTTTGCTTAGTAATATGATTTAAGGTTCTGGAAGAGCTTTTAATTTTCCTATGTTGCTTCACATGTTCAACAAAGACGTCATATAAAAAGCCATAAAAATATTTTCATTTAAAAAAGGAAATAACAAGGACATCATTTTGGCAGCAAGGCAGAATGCCTTCGAGCTCAGAAAGGTGAGGGAGGAGGGCATGGCATCAGCTCAGGACACCTGCCAATGAGGACAGAGCAGGGTGTAGACCTCAATCCTGTTCACAGCCTGAATGAGCCCCCTGAAGGTAATGGCCAGCACTAGCACTATTATTCAAAGAAGATGAGAGGCTGTAGGCAGACATAGGTAACTTTCTGCCCTTCACAAAAGCATTCCACTGAGAGGGTGAGGGACTCAGGGACTAGGGTTGGGTGGGATTGTTGGGAAAAAGCAGCTGGCAAATGTTTAAAAACTACCAATCAGAACTACCTTTGGGAATCTGTCCATCAATGGGAAAACCAAACAGAACCCGATGTCAATGCAGCCGCCAATGGAAAAACCAATAAGAGCTCGCGGGGAATGCATCCCCCAGTGGGAAAGCAGCATCTCAGTAGAATTAGAGGCAGAGGTAGGAGGAGTAGGGGAATGTCTGGGAAGCTCTAGGGTGTGTTCCACTCTGCGGTGGCATTGAAGGCATCCTGCAAGGTCTTAAGTTGCTAGCGCAGGGAGATGCCCCTGCCCGACCAAGTGTTGGTCAGCACTTACTCTAGAGGCTCCTGCAGGGATGATGGAGATAGTGTGCTGGCCTGGTTAGAAATGGGCATGTCGACAGTTGCCTAGATATCCACAATCCAGAAGTACTTAATATTTTGTTATTTTTGCTTAGTCTTTTTAGTTTTAGTGAGAAATGAATGTTTACGTATGAAGCAGCATCCTATTTATCCATCGTCCCAGGGCTTACTCCCCTCCCTTCCCTCCTCTCCCCATAGGCTCCATTATCATTCATTCGGTGTGGCCTTCCAAGCCCTTCGTTTTTTGCTCTTTTATTTGTATATTTGTCCATAACTGATACAGATCTTTGTTGGCGTTTTTGTTCAAATTTATATAAATATGTTATACTACGTGCATCATTCTTTTTTCACTCCACTTGATGTTTAGAAATCATTTCCTCTCAATATATTTAAATTTAATTTGTTGCGCTTAAATTTGAGAGGGTTTCTGTCAATGAATATATATCACATTCTATTCATCCACTTCTGATTGTCAGACACAGCAAGCTGTTTTTGCTTTCAGGCAATGACAAATCCTTCTGAAGGGAGCACAGTGTTACCTGCCCCTCCCCAATTCCCCTCCCACCCACCCCAGCTTATAATTTCCCTGGATATGCGTTCAGTACCTCAAATTGCTGAGTCTTTTAGGGTCTGTTTTAAAAAATGTTTTTCTAACCCCATGTCCCATGTTTTCTTCTAAGGTTTTAGAGTTTTGCTTTTTCATTGTAATGTTCAGTCTTTTAGGTTCTTTTTCTTTTTTTGTTATGGTGTAGCTCAAGGGTCTATTTATTTCTCCACACCGAGAAGCTGTTACTTTGAAATGATTTTTTTGAGTATAACATCATTTCTTTCCTGATGTGAGATGCCATTTTTACTATATACTGTTTCTATAATACATGGATAGGTTTTTAGACTGTATATATATTTCCACTTGTTTGCTTATTACTGCAGCAATACCAAAGAATTGTAGTCATTATAGCTTTTTAATATATATACATATATTCAGGATAATATGGTCTAAAAACGACTAGTTTATTTTTTCTTCTCTTTTAAATTTTTATTTCATTGTGGTAGGAACACATAACACAGGATCCACCCTCTTGAACAGATTTTTAAGTGTACAATACAGTATTGTTAACTTGAAGCACGATGTTGTACAGTAGATCTCTAGAACTCACTCATCTTGCATAACTGAAACTTTATGCTGATTAGCAACTCTCTCTTCTCCTCCTCTCCCCAGCCCCTGGCAACTGCCATTTGCCTCTCTGATTCTATGAGTTTGACTATCTTCAATACCTTATATAAGTGGAATCATGAAGTATTTGTCCTTCTGTCGCTGGGTTATTTCACTTAGCGTAATGTCTTCAAGGTTTAGTCACGCTATTACATATTGCAGAATTTCCTTCTTTAAGGCTGAATCCTGTTCAATTGCATGTATGTAAATAACAGTCACCAGTCATTCAGGTTTTTCCACATCTTGGCTATTGTGAATAGTGCTTCTATGAACATGGGAGTGCTAATATCTCTTTAAGATCCTGATTTCAATTCTTTTGGATAAATACCTAATAATTCTATTCTTAATTTTTTGAGGAACCTCCATACTGTTCCTGTAGTGGCTGCACCATTTTAGATTCTACCAACAGTGTACAAAATTTCCAGTTTCTCCATATCCTCATCAATACTTATCTTTTATTTTTCAGTAACAGATATCCTAGCAAGTGTGAGGAGATATCTCATTGTGGTTTTCATTTGCATTGTCCTGATGATAGTGATGTTCAGTATCTTTTTATATTACCTGTTGGTCATTAGTATGTCTTCTTTGGAGAAATGTCGATTCAAGTTCTCAGCCTATTTTTTAATCAAGTTATTAGTTTTTTTGCTATTGAGTCATAGGCATTCCTCATACATTTGGGGGAATTAATTGCTTATCAGATATATGTTTGCAAATATTTTCTCCCGTTCCACAGGCTGCTTTTTCGCTTTGTTGATTGTTTCCTTTTATGTTCCTTTTTAGTTTGATGTAGTCCCCACTTGTCTATTTTTGCTTTTCTTGCCTGTGCTTTTGGTGTCGTATCCATGAAATCATTGCTAAGATCAATGTCATGAAGCTTTTCCCCTATGTTTTCTTTAAGGAGTTTACAGTTTTAGGTCTTACGTTTAAGTCTTCAATCCATTTTGAGCTGATTTTTGTGTCCTCTCTAACTTTTAGATTTCTGCTGTGTTAAGCACTATGTACTGATCAGGGCCTCCAGGGCCAACCATGGTGATTGGTAGGGACATAATTGGCATCCTCGTCTTGTTCTGAGTTTACTGTGACTGCTGCTAAAAGTACAGCTTTAATGAGGACAGGCACACTGATGAATGTTCAACACTCTTGTTAAAAGGCAAGAAAACAGACCCAAAATGGAGTCAGTTATGCTAAGCCCCACATCTCCAAACTGAGACTTAACTAATTACAATTTTGGTTCTCCCAGAAATGGAATCTTAAACCAGTCAATCAGGAATCACCTGATGAGCACTAGTTAGATAATCAGCCTGATAGACCCCTCCCATCCCCTAATGGAAAGTAACCTTCAATAACCAATCTGCTTTTTTGCCTAGTATATGGTATAGTAGAGGAACTTGATTGTTCCCTCTCCCTCCTGCCTACAAAAGTCTTTCATTTTGTACAGTTCCTTGGAACTCCTTTCTATCTGCTAGAGTGGATACTGCTTGACTCAAAATTTTGCTCAAATAAACTATTAAAATTGTTAATATGCCTCAATTTACCTTTTAACACTCTGGATACTTTAATAATTATTATTACTTGTTTTATTTAATGTATATTAAAACACAGCTTGAAAGAGTTTAAATACTTTATTAGTTCTAAGTTGCACGGAGGATAGGAACCATGCATTTTTTGTAGCTGTATCCACAGCACAGGGCACATAAAAGATCCTCAGATATTGTTGAATAAATGGAGAGCTCTAACTTTATGTCCAAAAATGTACATTTAAATTAAAGTTAAAAAATTGTGCATGTCTTGAATTCATATATATTTCAACATGTCTCTGTGTTTGTAGTCATCACTTTTTCATTCCTTCCTCTGTAATACAGATGTTCTTCCTTCTCCCTAGGAAGAGGGCCTCTTCTTCCACTTCAATTCTGTTTCCTCCTATTTTCTCAGGAATCCATCCGCCATCCCTTTTTTCTTTTTGGCAGGGGAAGATTTGCCCTGATCTAAAATCTGTTGCCAATCTTCCTTTTTTTCTTTCTCTCCCCAAAGCCCCAGTGCATGGTTGTGTATACTAGTTGTAAGTCCCTCTAGTTCTTCTATGTGAGCCACTGCCACAGCATGGCAACTGACAGATGAGCGGTGTGATTCTGTGGCTGGAAAGTGAATTTGGGCAGCCTAAGCAGTGAGAGCACTGAACTTTAACCACAAGGCCATCAAGGCTGGCTCCCTTTTTTTTTTTAAATAGAATTAATTTTTTAGGTTAATAGCAAAATTGAGTAGAAAGCACAGAGAATTCCTGTATACCCCCTACCCCTACACATGCACAGCTCCTTTCAAAAATGCTCAAGTCCTAAGTCAAACACAAATGCCTTTAAGAATCTGCCCCTATTCCATGCTTTCTTTCACTACTTATCAATTTCCCTTCTTAGCTGAATTTACATGTTTACCGTCTCCAACCACATGCCCTCCATGCCATCTACAGCCCACTCCAATGTGGCGTTAGCCTACATCACTACCAATGACCTTGTTGTACATTCCAATTGACAGTCTTTGGTCTTAATATTACTTGCCCTCTCGATATTTAAACTTCTTAACACTCTTCCCATGTCATCAGTAACACCACACTCTTCCTCCTTTCTTTCTTACCCTTTCTTATAAGTTCCCTTCTGTGAGGCCATCTCCAAGCCATTCTTCAAAGCTTAGTCTTTGGCCCTTTTTCTCTCTCCATCTCATATATAATACCTTGATATAATCCTTTCTTGGCCCTTCAAGAAAACTTATTGGTTCTCCCCTCACATGTGCAGTCCAGAACTTACCTACTGAGCATCGCTGCTTGAGTAACCATGTATCTTACACTCAGCATATTTGAAACTGAGTACTTAACATCTCTCCGTCACTAAGGAGGGTGAAAAAGATCTTGCATTCTCTTTTGCTTTTTATTGTTCCATTTATATATTGCTGCAAAACAAATCACCCCATTACATAGTAGCTTAAAATGAAACACCATTCATCTTGCTCTCAAATCTGCAATTTGGTCAGGGTCGGCTTGTCTTTTTTTAAAGTGGTGTCAACTGGAGAGGCTCAGTTGGAGGATCCACTTTTAAGAAGTCTCACTTCCATGGTTGGCAAATTGGTGCTGGCTTTTTGCTGGGAGCTCAGTCAGTGCCATGTGCTGGGGCTCTGGTTCTTTTCAATGAAGGCAGGTGACCTGACAGTACACAACCCAGGCTGCTGGGCTGGTGCTTATTAGGAGTCTTTCACCATGAAGGAACAGTAGGGAGTGTGCAGATCCTTCAGAGCTACATGTTGATTCTTGGAGAGCATCCCTGGTTCTTAGGCTGTGAGAATTTTCAGCTGCATGATTAGGGAAGCGCCAGCCACAGGGTAATAGGGGCTGGGATCCAACAGCAGCGTGAAGCAGCAGAAACTGGGCTCCAGCACTGTTCTGCCAGCTCAGCATTCCTGAGGAGGGGAACCCCAGATCCTCCCTGGTGTGAACAAGGACTAGAGAATTTGAAGCTTACAAGTTAGGGTAGACAGATGACCTGAATTGCTGCTCAGGCACTCTGCATTAAGAGCTAGCTATACGCAGTTTCCAAGGAGCTGTGCAGGAGGCCAGCCCACAGGGAACCTCTCATGGAGAAATTCACCCATATTCCCAGCATTTCAACAACCATTCCAAAGCCTAAAATAAAACCTAAATCATGGGTTTGGAGGGGAGGTGCTCTCCCACTAAGTGGCTTTAGTTTTCAAATGCCATCAACATCACTTCATAAAAAAATGAAAGTTTTAATCCCAAACAATTTGGAAGTATCCATTGGAGAATAAAGAACAACTCATTATTAAAGGACAAAATTCAACCGAGTAAATTTTACAGATCTTATTGGCTTTATTCAGCAGTTCATGAATTGGGCAGCATCCAACCTAGCAGACAGGAGCTCCAAAGAGCTGTACAAGGCAAGAGATTTTTATAGACTGAAGTGAGCAGGAACAAGGGAAGTTATACTGGCATTTGCTGATTGGTTAAAGCAGGGTTACCTTCAAGACGTCTTGGAGCCAGGTCATGGAACTTCTGCTGAACCGGTAAGCCCTGATTGGTTGGCCTAGGGCTTCCTTTTCTGGGAGAGCTGAGCATAGAAACTTAGTTAGGCTTTGATTTGCTGAAGTGGGGCTTATCATAAGTGACTCCATGTTGGGCCCAATCTGGTTATTTTAAGGTCATTTTAAGAAAAGTCCCTGTGGTATAATGAGAAATATACTTGCTCTTTGTTCCTGGTGCCTGGCACAGAGTTCCTAAAACTCTTGGAAGTTCCTGAGTAATACGAGTGTCTTTTGTTATAAGGAGCCCTTTTTGAGCATGCCTGAGTTTCTACTAATGAGGTCACTTAGGGTGGGACCCCTAGATAGCCTTAAAATGGGGCTGTTTACCAGAAATATCAAATGATTAGAGGGTTGGAACTTTTAGCCTCACTCATGGGCTTCTGGGAAGGTTGGGGGGTGAAGAGGGGGGGAGTGCCAGTAGATTAAGCTCCATAAAACTTCCCAAAATGAGATTGATGAGCTTCCACCTTGGTGAACACCTGAAGGTGCTGGGAGGGTGGCACATTCTGAGAGGGCGTGGAAGCTCCACATTCTTTCTCCCATACATCTCTTCCATGTGGCTGTTCCTGAGTTTTATCCTTTTATAATAAATTGGTAAACATATAAGTAAACGTTTCCATGAGTTCCTGAGCTGTTGTAGCAAGTGATTGAATTCGAGGAAGGGGAATCCCAATATATAGCCAGTCAGTTGGAAGTACAGGTGATAACCTGGACTTGCGATTGACTTCTGAAATGGGGACATTCTTGTGGGGCTGAGCCTATGGGATCAGATGCTGTTTCCAGGTAGATAGTTGTCTACCTGGAAGTGAGTAAAATTTATAAGGACACCCAGTTGATGTCTGATGAGAACTGGAGAATTGGTTGGTGTGGGATAAAACCCCACACATCTGCTATTGAAAGTCTTGAGAGTAGAGGAGAAAAACAGAGTTTTCCCTTAGGTCTCTTACCATTTCCCTGATTTTCTTCCTGGAGCTGCTGGCAATGAAAACCGGTGTTTCAGAACCAGTGAGTTAATTAGTATAATAGAAGTGCCATTTTTAAAAGTTTAACACAAAAGTGGGAGTTAAACCTGGATTCAAGAACTGCCTCACTATTTCCTGACTGAGGGATTTGGACAATCAGTCCTCTTCCCCACAACACGACTTGGTGTCTTTAGTCTAAGATTAGAGTCTAGGTTTGCCTACATGAATTTCAACGTTATTTATGAATGAGAAGAAAACTGAGCACACACTTGCAAGGCTGTGTGCAGAGGTTGTAATCTTCGATAAGTTACTTTCAACCAAAGTGGCTGTTTTTGCGAGACGCTGTGAAGGACAGCAGCCCTTTTCTGGCTGTACAGAGGAGAAATGGATTATGCTTATGGCCTCAGGGATGAGGCCTTGGAAAAGGCCTCTCTCCAGAAGTTCTCGCCCATGGGCGCTCGTGTCTTACATAGCACTTTCCTCACCTGATTTTCCAGAAGGATTGAGAAGAAAGAAGCCCCAGCTGAGGGACACTGAGAGGATCACGCCAGTTCCAACAGCACAGTGTATTGGCAGTTCAGCAGCGTAAGGACCCTGCATGAATCTTCTCTGACGCATACACAGGAAGGAAAGGGATGGAATTACACTGGTCTAGCCATTTCACGCCTAAAAAGTAAACGAGGGGTGTGGAGGAGAATAGTGGTCCCCCAAAGATGTCCACATCCTAACCCTTAGAACCTGGGAATGTGTTACCTCATATGGTAAAAGAGACTTTACAGATGTGATTAAGATAAGGATGGTGAGATTGGGAGATTATCCTGGACTATCCAGGTAAACCCAGTGTAATCACAAGAGTCCTTATAAAAGGGGAGCAGGAATATCAGTCAAGAGTAGGAGATGTGAGGGTGGAAGCAAGAGGTTGGGGTGATGCCAGGAAGGGGTCACCAACTAAGGAATACAGGTGGCCTCTAGAAGCTGAAAAAGATAAAGAAACAGATTCCCTTGTTTGCTCCTCCTCCAGTGTAAATGCTGAATCACAGTGCCAATATGCCTGGAAGGAGCACAGGACACAGACCAGCCAAAGAGGGATAACGTGTCCTGGAGGACGTGTTTGCCTGCCAGTTCACACAATGAGACGGCTGACAGGACCAATATTCCATCTGTAAACAGGCACATGGCAACCCTGGAAAAGACTGACAGAGCTAGTAGGGACTGGGGTTGTCACTTGGGAATAGGACCACTGCTACCCTACTTGTGACTTTATGCAGATTAAAAAACTTTGCCCCCTCTGGGAGGGCAAATTAGAAAATTCACCTTTTCTGGGCAAATTCAGCTCTGCCCCAGGGCACACGGCTTCAGGAGCAGAGGACATTCTGTCCTTCCGCCCTTGCTTGGCCCCTTGCCCACCATCTCTGTGTAGTGCATGAACTGCACAGCCATACTTGGAGCACTGCCTGGATCTTTCTCTCAAGAGGAAGATTTGGGGTCCGAAGTCTGGAGAGACCCAGGCAAGCTTCCTCATCTCTGATATCTAGTAATACCTAGTGCTGTACATTTTTTGTTTGACCCTCTAGATCCCCCCTCAACCTTCCTCCACTTTTCTGTGTCCTGGGAGATTATTTTTATAGACTATATTAATTGAACTTCCTTGTACACTGGTTTTTGGTTAGATTCAGCCAACAAGAAGTACCAAATGAGGATTGGAGGGTGGGAGAAGTGAGATGCCAGAATATCAATTCTCCTAATTTCTTCCTTTTTAGGCCCCCGGTTGGCAATGGATATACTGCTTTATAGAAGGCCATAGTTTGTCTCCGACAGGTCTCACCAGGTTTTGGTACCTTCTCTCTCTCTTGTCCCTTCTAGCCTAAGAATGCAAGTAGCTTCTCACCATTGTTGGTCTTAGAGTTACATCGTCACCCCATGTCTTTTAATTCTGCTCCTACGTTTTATGCAGTTCGATAGTCCTTTCATGTAAGCCTTCGGTCACTCTATTTGATTCTGTCATCTTTATTCTTAGAAACTACCTCACAGCATTGTGGGGTAGATAATATTTCAAAGTACATGTTGAGCTGTTGAGGTACTGTGATATAATAAGAAATATGTATTTGATCTTTTTCCTGGTTCCTGGCAAAGAGCTTCTAAAACCCTTAGAATTTCCTGAGTGATAAGGTTGAGAGAAGGGTCTCCTGTTATTTATTATAAGCCTCTTTCGACCATACCTGAGTTTATGCTAATCAGGTGACTCTTGCTAAGCCCCTAGATTGCTTCAGGACAAGAGCTGGTTCCCAGAGGAACCAACCACATGATTAGAGAGTTGTAACTTTCAGTTCCGGCCCCTCAACCTCTGGAGAGGTGGGGGGCGAGAGGGGCTGGAGGTTGAGTTCAGTGAGCAACCACCATGATTTAATGTATCACACCTGTGTAAGGAAGCCTCCATAAAGACCCCTAAATGATGGGGTTTGGAGAGCTTCTGGGTTGGTGAATGAACCCATGTGCGGGGAGGTGGCACAGCCCAACTCCACAGGGACAGAAGCTCTGGTGTTGGGGACCCTTTTGGACCTTGCACTGAGTACTTCTTCATCTGGCTGTTCATTTGTATCCTTTAAAATAAACCGGTAATAATAAATAAAGTGCTTTCCTGAGTTTTTCGAGGGACCCAGGCAAATTTTCTGTGAGCCATTCTAGCAAATTATCAAACCTCAAGAGGAGATCGTAGGAACCCTAGATTTGTGGCCAGTTGATCAGAAGTACGGCAGACCTGTGACTTGCAATTGGTGCCTGAAGTGAGGGCAGTCCTGAGGGACTGAGCCCTTAACCTGGGAGGTCTGCACTAATTCTAGGTAGTGTCAGAACGGAATTGAATTGTAGGATGCCAGTTGGTGTCTGGAGAGTTGGAGAATTGGTTGGTGTGAGGAAAAAGCCCACGCATTTGTTATCAGAAGTATTAATACTTTGAAACATTTCAGAGAGCTGTTGAAAAAGGATGGTGACTATTGCGACGCGAGTAGGAAAGGAGTTGTAGAGAGATGAAGTGTCAGGCAGTGATCCCGTGGCAGAGCCTGGGCTCAGAGCTAGCATCCCTAATCCTGCGTGGTGGAGTCCCTTCCCGGAGGCTTCCTGGTGGAGGAGGCCAGGTGACAAGACAGGAGCAGGAATCTGGGAGGCGCACTAAGGGAGTCTCCCTTCACCCTGCACATCAGCGCACTTGATGTCTGTTTACTCCTGGAGCCCTGTGGGTTCATTTGCAAGCCCAGGTAGCAGGACTGAGAGAGACCGTACAGCAATGGGGACCCTTCAGCCTTCACAGTGGGCAGTGTTCATCGGAGAGATAGTGAGCGGGACTTTTCTAGTTGTTCTTGATTAGAGACTGTGGTGTTTATTGAAAAACAAGATTTATTCAATACTCCGTATTCTTAAAAACGCTGCCCCAAATGAGGCCATCTGCCTTCCTCAAGGCTTACTAAAGGTGGTAGGACTATTCTGAAGACCAGCCACCATCTCCATCCGTCTTCCCTGTCTCCACAGGAAGACCAGGGAGGAAGAGCAGAGCGAGAGGTCAGTGCCACCCGCCTCCTCGTAGGGAGTGTGGTTTGCAGGTGAGGGGTTACTTACAGGTTCACCCCATACAGAAGGTGTCTGGGCCAGTCTTTGTTATAAGCAGCAACCACAATAGAGACAGGCCTCAGGCAGCAGCCAGTTAAGTGAGGAGACAAAAGTCTCTTTCCCTTTTATGCTCTGCAAACAATAGAGAAGCTGGGCCTTGAAGAAGTGGGGAGGGGGTGTCTCAGCCTCACCCGACCCTGCACCCTCCTCCTCTCTCAGCAGGCAGTTTGCCCCCTCCTCTGCCTCTCCTGCATCTCCTTTACTTGCCTCTCCATCCCCCCTCAGGCGCGAACTGTGGGGAGACTGTGAAATTAAGAAATCTGGTTTCAGATGGAAATTTTTAATAACCAAATGTGTCCTCCATCACGGAATTTGCTCACATGACAGGAAAGAGAGATTTAACAAGACACATCCTAATGCAGTGGTTGGAGAAAAATAAGTCATTTCTTGCTGAAATGTCATGGAGTTGAGACTCCATGGCTGTGTGGATCATTTTGAATGTTTGCTAGGACAGAACCCTGGCTTCTGGACACTCAGTGGGCACTTGATGAAGAGTGACAGATGCCATGAGAACAAGAACGTACTGAGGTACACACTGTCTCTGGGAGAAGAGGGACCTCGGCTTATGGACAAAGAGATGGAGTCCACGCTTTATTCCGGCTGCATCAGACTAGGGGTCCTGGCAGTGCAGCAGGAGCAGAATCCGGGTGTTCTCTATTCCTACCCTGAGGAAATGCTTCTTTGATAGCCTCATCGCCTTTGGCAGTTTTCCCAGGAGGACAAAGTTTATTAATTCGGCAGCTCACTCTCCTATGACGAAAACATAAAAACAAGGCCTAAGACTCAGGAAGCAAGAAGCACAGTAAGATTGTAGTCATTTTTCAGGACCCGGTGTGAATGCCTTCACCCCTGGAAAGCCTTCTCTGATCCTTCCATTTGGCAGGGTTGCTTCCCATGCAGAGTTCTCCGTGGGTCTCCCAAGAGACTCAGGCTGATATTGGTGTTTGTGTCTCTTTCATGGGTGAAGGCTCCTTGAGGACAGACCCGTGTTTCGTCTTTAATGCTGCACCTCTTACTCTACTGCCTAGTAGAGATCCCGGCATATTGTCGGGGACCATAAAGAATTGGGGGTTACAGCCGTAAGACAGGGAACCTCCTACCCCAAGTGAAGGGACTGAAGGTCCCTTGAATCCTCAGATTCATGACTGTTCACAGTCTCTGGAATTTAGCACAAGATCTTTTTATAAGATCAATTATCAGCCAATGAACACATCAGCAGCAGAATAGTACTTGTGACTCTTTCTGTTGCAGAGAATAACTTTTTCTCTTTTTCTTTGTGAGGAAGATTGGCCCTTAACTAACATCTGTGCCCATCTTCCTCTATTTTATATGTGGGATGCCTGCCACAGCAAGGCTTGATAAGCGGTGCATAGGTCCTTGCCTGGGATCCAGGCCGGTGAACCCCAGACCACCATAAGGGAGAGCGTGAACTTAACCACTAGGCCACTAGGTCGCCTCCATATTTTTCTTATTCTTAGTTCATCTAATAGATAACAGTTTCTTCAAAATAATAATGACAACATTATATTCAGTGATGTTAGCTTATGGATAAGTGAAATGAATGAAAGCAAGGTGATAAGGAATGGGAAGGAGCAATTGGGAATACTCTGTTATAAGGCATTCGCACTACTCATGAAGAAGTATAGTGTTATTTGAAAGTGGACTTGGATTAGGTGTAAATCTTGTAGATACTGCAAACTCAGACAACCACTAAAAAACGCCAAAAAAAAGTATAATTGATAAGCTAGGAGAGGAGAGAAAATGAGATCTTATTCAGTGCTCAGTTAAAGCCAGAGAATGTAGAAAGAGAGTGGAAGACACAAAGAAGGAGAAGAGCAACGAATAGAAAACAACACAAATACGGTAAATATCAATCCAACTATATTATAGTCACCTTAAACCCCACTGGCCTAAATACATCAATTAAAAGCCAGAGATTGTCAGTGGATAAAAAATAGGACTCAACTATATGTTGTCTACAAGAAACTGACTTTAGATATAAAGACTCAGATTAAAAGTATAAGTATGAAGAAAGATAGACCATGCTAACACCACTCAAAAGAAAACTGGAGTAACTATATTAAACTGTATATTAACTGGAGTAACTATGTTAAACTATATTAATGTCAGACAGCGTAGACTGCAGAGCAAGGAAAATTATTGGGAATATTGAGGGGCATTACCTAATGATAAAGGAATCAATTCTCCAAGAAGAGACGATAATCCTTAATACGTATGCATCTGCTACAGGCTGAATTGTGTCCCGCATCAAATTTATATGTTGAAGTCCTAACTCCCAATGCATCAGAGTGTGACTGTTTTTGAAGACGGAGTCTTTGTAGAGGCGATTAAGTTAAAGTGAGATCATTAGGGTGGGCCCTAATTCAGCATGACTGGTGTCCTTATAAGAAGAGGAAATTGGGACACAAATGCAGAGGAAAGACTGCGTGAAGACACAGAGAGAAGATGGCCGTCTACAAGCCGTCGGAGAGAGGCCTGGAACACATCCTTCTCTCACAGCAGTAGATTTACGGTATCAGAAAAATGTTGGCAAAAATTAATAATTGTTGTTTCTAGGACTTCAAATAAAATTTCATAGAAATACAAAACTCTATATTATTGCCAGTGTATATAATTTCTATCCTCAGTCATACAACAGATCTTTTACAAGGAAATCAGGAAATATTTACATCCTCATCTGTGAATTTATGTGAAATAAGCAACTGGAACTGAGCCCAGTGTTCTGATTTAAAGGGGCTTTTCAGACATCAATATTTACACTGTATCTTAATTTATTCCAGAGGATTTTTACCCTCCAGGGCAATTAACTATATTAATATTCTTTTTTTTTTTAAGGAGGATTAGCCCTGAGCTAACTACTGCCAATCCTCCTCTTTTTGCTGAGGAAGACTGGCCCTGAGCTAACATCCATGCCCATCTTCCCCCACTTTATATGTGGGACGCCTACCACAGCATGGCTTTTGCCAAGCGGTGCCAGGTCCGCACCTGGAAGCCGAACCCGTGAATCCCGGGCCGCCGAGAAGCGGAACGTGCAAACTTCACCGCTGCGCCACCAGGCCGACCCGGCCCCTATATTAATATTCTTAAAGGATAAGAGTTCCTTTTTCAGTTTTCACATTTTTACTGGAGGCCACAGAGGAAGGGGCCTCCTCCTGTCAGTGGAGGTGCTGACAGTTTCTTCGGCGACTCCAAGCTTGGGCCCTGGGGTCCTGGGGTTGGCTGGGCATGTTGTGCATGTCCCCATCAGTTCAGAGAGGCATTGAGTGTGGCCTGGTGGATCATGATGGCGTAGTTGATGCAGGGGCTGAGTGGGGCCAGAATTATAGCAAGTCCTCCCAATGGCGAAGTCCCCCCACAACTTGCACTGGCTTCTTGGCCCAGGTATTCTTTTTTTTTTTTGAGGAAGATTGGCCCTGAGCTAACATCTATGCCCATCATTTTCTATTTTATGCTGTATGCCTGCCACAGCATGGCTTGACAAGCCATGCATGTGTCCGCCCCTGGAATGTGAACCAGCAAACCCGGGCCGCCAAAGTAGGATGCGCAAACTTAACTCTGCCACTGGGCCAGCCCCACCAGGCGTTAGTGAAGGAGGCAGCAAGCCTCCAGGCCATCATGGTCTCAGCAGTGGCAAAAGGTGTTTTCTTTTGAAAAGTTTGAAAAAGGTGAACCTTACAAGAGGAAGTGACAAAGAGGAACCTAAGGCCGGCCTGGCAGGTGTGTCCACCTAAGGGTAAGATATGAGAAAGAGTAAAACCGGAAGTTGTACATCTAGAAACTGATATTTTTAAGAGACCATGTGAACACTACTGACCTCACTCCTAAGGCAGCGTGGCCACTCTGCATAAACATTGCAGGGAGTCTTAAGGTTTGACTGACAAACTCATACACACAATAGACATCTGTGTAGTCTGCTGGGGCTGCCGTAACAGAGTACCACAGGCTGGGTGGCTTCAGCAACAGAAATTTATTGTCTCACAGTCTGAAGGCTGGAAGTTGAAGATCAAAGTGTCCCAGGTTTGATTTCTCCGGAGGTGGCAGACAGCTGCCTTCTCCCTGTACCCTCCTGGGGCCTTTTCTCTGTGGGTACACATCTCCGGTGTCTCTCCCTCTTCTTATAAGGACACTAGTCGTATTAGATTAGGGCCCCAGTCTTATGACTTCATTTAACCTTACTTGCCTCCTTAAAGGCCCTGTCTCTAAGTAAAGTCACATTGGGTGTTAAGCCTTCAGCATATGATTTTGGAGGCACCATTCAGTCCATAACATGCCCCATCCCTAAATTTTCTTAGCCTAAACCATAGATGTGACAGGCAACACAACATGTCAGGTCTTCTGGCTGTGATGCAGCGTCTGGCTACTTAATGTGATGAAAACTTAATTGGGCCTCGCTGCACCTGTTCACACCTGGCGGCTCAGATCCCATCCCACGTTGTGACGAGTGTGAATCGCCGGTGGAGCGTTTTCACTCAGCCTCTCTCCTGAGGTTTCCAGTCCCTGGTGCAGACAGGAAACGGTCCCTACCGACCTCATCCTGGCCTCTCGCCTCGTGGAAAATTGGCTGAGGGGACGAGGATCTCACTCGCAACGTGTAGAAAAGCGGCGACGAAGGGCTTAGTGAGGACAGCCTTTCAAAGCCGCGTTTCTAAAGTCTTTTCAGGAAACTGGAACCGGCTGCGCGGGGGGCCGCCGGGGTTGCTTCTTCCCCGCGGTCTCCAGCAGGCGGCGCGTCCCAGGGACTCCGTGTCAACTCGGAAAGGCCGGTGTCCCTGGAACACAGACGCCTCACGAGCCCCGAAAACGCAATCAGGTGCCAGAGCTGCTCGCCTGCGTTTGTCCGGCCGAATCTACCCGCTCGGAGGAGAGCTCTGCCCACCGCTCCGGCGCTGAGGCCATCGCCCAAGCTCTCTGCGAAATTTTCTTGGGAAAACTGACACTGAGCCCCCAGTGAAGCAGCAAAGACTGCTTTACAGAATTTTATAACTTGCCAGTCCCCCTATGAACGCGGGGAAAGGGACGTGAGAGGTAGTGGCCGAGAAACGTCGGTAGGTACATTTGGGGGTTCTCCCTGGGTATCGTTCCTGACGATGGGATCGGAAACGGGGGGCCCTGTTTCAGTTCTGGATTTGGAAGACTGCTGATTCCCTCTACCCCTTCCTCTCTAAACCTCCACATCAGGATCCGCTCATCTCTTTCCCACTCTCTTTATGGGAACAGTCGCATAGTACAAGAATACTTTCCCAGCCTCGTGGTTCTATCACACTTATTTCCGTTTCTGGTAAGTCTAGCTTCTCCTGACATAATTTCTGTAAAATCCCCTAAAATTGTTCCTTTACCTTTTAGGAATGCCTTTACCTTTACCTTTCTTCCGGAGTGCCAGATCCTTTACCTTTTAGGAATAAGATAGCATCCTGATAAATATCGTGGACATGAAGTAGCGCATGCAGGTGAAGGATCTCAGATGTGTGCCCCAGTCTCCTCATGTGTAAAACAGATGACGTTTAACTGCAAGGTGAGCAGTAACTGAGGGAAGCACTGCTTGTCACATGGCAAGCTCTCAATCTCCTCCTTCCACTGTCTCACTGGTTTTCCAGTGACCAGAGGCCCAGGTGCTATAGCCTTAAATACCTTGAAAGGGAAAGCCTTGGTGGAGGGGAGGACGCGTGAGGAATTCTGGCTTTGGGGTATAAAATTGTTTCTCCATCGAGATTCTTGTTCAGGCACATGACGGGCAGCCTTCTGAGGCTCTGGAGGCTTCATAGTGGCAGAGTGAGAGGTCCAGTGAAAACTCAGGCTCCAGGCAACAGGAGCTGGGGTATTAAAAGAAGGTGATAAATCTCATCCTTACGGGGTAAGTGACAGTTCCCAGGACTCCAAATCTAGTGGCCCCAGGTCAAGTCCTTCTGGGAACTGAATCTGATTTGCTCAGAATCTAACTTGTCCACACGAATCATTCCCACCAGTTTTCTCACACTTCTGTTCTGAAACATCTTCCTAACCCCAATATATCTGCCCCAGTGTCTCGACCTGTTTCTTGCGGAAGGAAGAGAGAAAACTCAAATGGAATTGCTGGAGAGTGAAGCATGGCAGAATATGCCACTCCAAAATATTCCACTTTGGCCTAAGGATTATTTTGAGCTGAGGGCAACTGAGAAGCAGCAGATCTAAGAAAAGCTCTCTGCCCTCCCTGTATTTGCCTAAAAGCAGGACATAAATTTACGAAGTTGTCTGTCCTCCCCTTTCTACTAGGAAAGACAAAGATTAACCTCTGGAGACAACTTTAGACCCTTATCAATGGAGAAGGCAGTGACTTAAATCTGTGTACAAACCTTACCCTTGTTTACCGTGCTTTTCCTGGTCACCTCTCCATAACTGGCCTCCTCTATAAGTTTCTTTCCTTTGTCTTTAGCTGAAGATGATATTTAAGCCTTAGTTCTAAGCCACCACTATGAGTTCCTCCTTTTTCCCTGGGTATCTCCCATGTATACATGAGGTATACATGTTAATCAGTTTCTGTTTGTTTTTCTTTTGCTGATCTTTTGTTACAGAGTTCCCAGCCAAGAACTTCGAAGGGTAGAGGGAAAATTATTTTTCCTTCTCTAGAAGAATAATGGTCACCTAGGACTGGAAAAACAATTCTTTAATGAAGACAGAGAAACCCCCGAAAAGACAGAAGGAAGTTGGTGAAAAGAACAAGAGGAAAGCTGAGGAAGGGACTTGGCCAATAAAGCACAGGATAAAAGTGTGTCAGAGGTCTCTATCCAGGCCATCGGTCTGAGAGAGCAGACATTCCCTGAGGGTGGGAGAGAGCTCTCTGCAGACATGACCTAAAGGGATCAGAAGCCCCTTTTCATGAATCCAAGGGCAGAGGCCTGCATGGGTAGACCAGGTGCCCAGGAGGCTGCAAATGTCAATACAGGGAAATGCTGCTTCTAGTTTCCTCATAGAAATTTTCTTGACCGGGAAACAGAGTATGCTGGCTAATATACTTCCTCCCTAAGGACAGTAAGTATGACTCCATGCCTTCCTTGGTTATTCCTGAGGAAGGACTTCTGAGGGCTTTGCTTGACATACTTCAAAGTTCCTCCTCTGAGCTCAGAGCAGCATCTAAAGAAAAGATGTCACAGCTGGATACATCTTTTGCAGATTGGGGAAGCGCGCCTCCCTCGGAAATGACTGCTAGGGTCATCTAATTCTTGAAGGAAGCGATCTTAGAAAGGCCAAGAAAGGAAAGGGGAAAAATGGAGGAAGTGCAGGACAAACAGATAAGGAAATGAAAAATGTTTATTTTGGCAAAGTGGCTTATCTTTTACGTGATAAAGAAGAAGAGTAGGACAGCCAAGCCAAGAGCAGAGTGGCGCAGCGGAAGCGTGCTGGGCCCATAACCCAGAGGTCGATGGATCGAAACCATCCTCTGCTAAATATTTTCAAGTAAGTAGGTTCCAGAGTCTCAGGGAGAAGACAGCCTCTGAGGAAACTGATTTCATAAAATTCACCTCTGACGCTGTACCTATTTCCTAGGAATGTGTTTGGTATTTTCCTTCTTTCGCTCCCACGTGACTGGGTAATTTCCTTCTCACTCATTTCAAAACAGAGACAAATCTTACCACCATAGTAGAGGAAGAGGAGGTGACAAATTCCATGCTGCAAAAAATTAATGTTCTATCTTCCACTGGATAGAATACGCACTAAGGTAGAATATGATTTTATATTTTTCTTGCACATTTTCTTATAGTCAAAGGAAGAACATTGTTACTTATTTTTGCCTGAGAACATTGGTTACTGTAAACCTACGTTGCCTTTTTACTTGGGGGGAATCCTGCTTTTTCACTCTTTTGTTCATTCCTGTGCGTGATTTATTACATTCATTTCTAACCAGAGCTCCAAAGGACTGGAATCCAACCCCTGGGGTTTCTCTACCCCAGGCAACTGCTTCATATGTATGCTCATCAGCAGCCCAATTTGTTCTCAATTCTTTACCAGAAGCTGGAAATTACAAAATGAAACATTATTTGAATCTCCAACCTCCCCAACTTTATTGTCTTATTCCCCTGTCCCTGAAAATGTCAAATACCAGGGAAAGAATGCTCTAGGGGAAGTAAAATGTATGAAAAGAAAATCAAATCAGAAGATCTTAGCACTGTCGCAAGTCTACGTAGAAGGAAATAGGTAAACTGAGAAAATGGATACAAAGATACATGGAACTTAACATATGACGAAGTTAATATTTCAATTTAGTAGGCAAAGGTAGTTTCAAAAATAAATAGTCATGGTACAACTAACTTTGCCTATGGAAGAAAACAAAGATGGACATTTACTTCTCAACCATGTAAAAATCAAGTTCCAGAGAGATTAGTGATTTCAATACAAAACATAAAATTATAAAACATGTTGCAATTAATAAGAGAACTCAGAAAAAAAATTTAATTGGAAACGCTTGCGTAAGAAATATTTGAGCAACAAAGGCTTAATAAAAGTGTGCTTCAATGAAAGCCTAAGCCTAATTTAACATTCGCCTAAGTTAACAAATGTTAAACTTATTGTCGTGATCATTTTGCAATATATATAAATATCAATCATTATGTTGTACATCTGAAACTAATGCAATATGGCAATTATACCTTAATACAAAAATAACTTAAAAAAAAGGCTGTTAAATACCAAAAACCTACAAATTCCAGAAAAGTGACATAATATTTTACTAATTAACTATCTGACATGTCTCTATAATATTCTTTTCCTGGGTCATTTTGGCTGTGTAGTCTTTGATCACCTCTCCATATGACAAAATTTTGTCATATTTTCTATACAGAGATTGGTAAAATAATTCAATCTTTCCTCTAGCAGGGTTGGTTGAAATCTATTTTCCATAAACAGTTGCTTAGAAAAGCATCTCTCTGGTTTCTAAGTCACTGTTAGTAAAGTCATGCACATTTTTAAGATTGTTGTCCTGAATTTGGAAAGTCCTCTGTTCCTGTTCTTTTCGTTTATGAACTGCTGCGGGCCCCTCGCTTTCGTAGCACTGTTTCAGACTCGCCTGCAGTCTCAGGAGTTCTGATAAACGTTGTTGCATGTGATTCTCATCGATGCAGGAAAGAAAAAAATAAAAGATACCAGTATGTTATAATTGTCTATGCTGCATTTTCAAGTGCATTCCTGATGGGAAAGAACTTGTATTTTGACTAGCCTTCTTTGAGAACTGAATCTTCCACTTACTAATGATTGGAAGAATATTCCACAGACTGTCTTCTGTCTTCAAACATTTCAAACCTTGTTTCTCCTCCACTCTCCTCATACTTCCAGTGCCAGATGCCACAGAAGATGTCCATGTCATGAAATGACCTCTGTCCCCTGCATCTTCCTGTCACGACTCCCAGTGAGTTGGCACAACGGGCAGTAGGAGTATTCCTAGCAATAGCCTAACTACATGGAAAAGACCACAGCATCCATAAATACATGCCACTAAACCCAAACTAGATGTGTGTGTCTCCAGCTCAACTTCCCCCCAATGCCCGTGGGCACACACAATACCACTGGCAAATGGGGAAGAAAGACGGAGTGGGATTCATGATTGTAGTTAAAATATTTCTTGCACATTTTATTTGAAAATTGTTTTTCTAGGAGCCAGAATAAGAAAGATTTGGTAGAAATGGCAAAATGACCAGTAGTTTACAGAAAGGAGAGACGGAAATAGAACAGAACTAAAGAGGTCAGTTTCAGGTCCCACCGAGATTTGAACTCGGATCGCTGGATTCAGAGTCCAGAGTGCTGACCATTACACCATGGGGCCTGCTGACTGCCAGTGTTTCATAAATTCTTTGATGATATAGTTCTTCCTGCGTCCCCTGATCTGGTTGTCTAAAATGTATAAGCACATTCTGCTTTTCCTCCTCTGGGGTTAAGTCATGGACGCTTACCTGTCACATGCCTGCACCCAAACATCCTTTACCTAGAGTCTTAAAGTGAAATCTTGACTTTCAAACGTCAGGAATCCTCCCCTCCACCCCTGCATCTCCTCCCGAGTGGTTCCGGAACTTGCGCCCCGCGGCCTCCATTCCTTTCCACACTGGAAAACAAATGAGATCGTTAAACAGGATTGAGCCCTTACCGAGGGCTAGGTTTTGTGACAAGTGTTTTGTACTGTTACCTCACCTCAGGCTCACAATCTGCCTGTGAGACGGGGACCATGATCACTATTTCACAGGTGAGGAACGTGAGGCAGACCTGAGATCTTTCACTACTTTATGAGATCCTATGGCTTTCACGGAAAATCGTCTTCAGTTAGGTGGTGTATGTTGCTTTTGCGAATGCGTTATGGAAAGATTTTACCAAACTCACGGGGGAGACATTGGTGTTTAGGGAAAACTGAAAGAAAAGTATTTGGACGCCGAGGCTGGAGGAGGACCTTGCAGCCCTGGGAGCGCAGCTCGGAGCGGGGGCCGGTGAAGCGAGGGGGTGGGGGAAGGCAAGGCCCCTCGGGGGTTTTCTCAGGTCAGAGCACAGCCCTCCCGTCCTCCTGCTCCCCTTTCACCAGGGGAAAATACGCGCTGGGAGACTTCCAAATGGACACAAAGAACCTTCCCCATCCCCACCTGCCATATCGGTTTCCCGCACACACATGCAGGCCTACTCTTTATGAAAACCCACGACACAAGTCAGTTTCTGTGATGGATCTTGGTGAATGTTCTGAATGTTCTGAGTCGCGTCCTAACGCGGTATCTTTATAAACTCCCCTGCTGGCGTTTGGCTGGCTCGAAGCGCAAAGATACTCAGCAGCATAAATTTAGGAGTGAGTGCTTCGGTAACTGCCTTAATGGTATAGGGGAACCCATTTTTCTCCAAGTAGTGTACCGCGATTCAATGCCTGCCAGATGAAAGCCGGCCTAGTGGAAATTGAATTTCGAGGCTTGCGGATTGGGGCTGCCTCCCAGGACTTCAGATTTTAAGCGAAGCGGCACTGAAGGCGGTTTAGAGGACGGCGAGCCCTCTTGTGGACACAGACGGTAAAGCGCAACCCCCCCCCCCCCCCCGCCCCCCGCCAAAACACCCCAAATACACAACAAAATCCCCCACAACTCTGTAACTCTCCCTGTAAATACCAGACTTCCTGCAGGATTCCCTTGCAACGAGATTTTTGCAAGATGGCTCTTATTGGACAAAGTCTTTAAATTAGTTCTGAAGCAGAGCAGAGTATGTCACCCCACAGTGTGCCACTCTGGCATATTGGTTATTTTGAATTAAAGTTACTTCAGAATCAGCAGGTCCAAGAAGGACGCTTTGACTCTCTTTTGTCCTCCTGAAAGCACGAAATAACTCTCCCATATGAAAGATACCCTCCCTGTACCAGGAGTAGAGAGATATCCTTATCACCAGACAGGAATTTGGACCCAGAATGCTGTATAAATGAATATTGTTACTTCTTCACTAATTTACTACCCCAAGTCCAAATTTCTTTGTCAATTCTTCACAAATTTATTGTTTCCTTATCTAAAATGTATAAAAGCTGTCTGCTTTGGTTACTTGGTTGAGTCTCATATTTTTATGAGCTCCTATATGTACGAAATTAAATTTGTTTTTCTCCTATTAATCTATCTTATGTCAACTTAATTATTAGACTAGCCAAAGAACCTAGAAGGGAAAAAGGGAAAAAGTTTCCTCCCCTTCAGTTCTTCTCTGGAAACCTGGGTTGAGAGTTTTTCTCAAGCCTAGAACAGACTGAGGATGGGCAAGGACCGTTTGTTGCTTGTGCAGAGGAGATGGGAAATCCTCAGAAGAGAGGATAAAATTCTCCAGGGGAGATACCAAACTGTCAAAGCCTGGTGGAAACAAGGAACAGATCCTCACAAAGGAGATGATTTTAAATCTTCTTGGGGAAAGCCTGTAGATTTCCAGTCCCTCGACATAACCAGCCAGGGATGAACACACTAGTTCAATCACATTTTCCAATGCCAAAGGGAAAAATAGTTCCCATGGCCTTGACCCTGAGGCCTTCTGATAGGTTAACAAATGTGCGCCATGTGCAGGAAGTGCCTGTGACTTGAGCAGTAGCAGCTGGGTCCGGCAGAGACAACACATCTGCGTTTCTCCCGGACCACATCCTCCAGCCCTGCCAGCATCCCACCCTTAGGCGAACAGTGATGAGAGCCACACGCAGTAGGGGATGAATAAGTGCAGAGTTCAGAGGCTAATGTCTCCTTCCTGCACCCTCAGAAAGGAAACAGGAGCACCTTCCGCCTAAATCTTTGCTTTCTGTGCAGCAGTCAAAAATCTTCAATTTAATCACAAACGTACAGTTAGTGCTTTCCAGAGGCTAGGCCCATGGCAGGCGCTGGGCTCCCTACTGCCAACAGGTAACAAAACTAGGCAGGTGCTGACTTCAGGACAAGAATGTAGTGAAAGGAGACTTTCTTCCCTAAGGCGAATTTTCATTCAAAACATTCAAAAAGCAGTGGTCCAATCTCCTATCACCCCCCCGCCCCCCGCCCATACCATTAGCTACTGAACGAGGTCATTGAGACAGACTCATGGCTGACATTCACCTCCAGGGGGACTTCTGCTCAGTCTTGGACAAATACTTAGTCTCAGAGTGGGCATAGATTTGGGATTATTGAAGGAAAAGGAGTGAGAAGAAATCTGGGAAGAAACGGAGCAGGATGGTTTGGAACCAAACGTGGACATGAGCTATCCCGGGTTCTGGGGTGATCAGACCAGATTAGATGAAAGTTTATGCACTCCACAAGTAGTTTTGAACTCCTAACAGGAGCCAGGGACTGTGGGACTGAGAGCTGAAAGGTGATCAAGGCCACAGTACTGGTCTCTCCACTAGGAGAACTTGCTGTTTAGAACAGGAGAGAGGGTGATACTGAACCTCTTAATCTCAAATTTGTGTGCCCAATGCACAGCAAGCCAAACAGTGAGACATCAGTGCTTGGAGATGGAGACAGATTGATTCAAATTGGCCAAAACGAGTAAGTGGAAGCCTGGGGTTGCTCAAGTCTGCCTCCCAAGAACAGAAGCAGGGGGGTTTATACAGCTAAGGGGTTTGGCAGGAGGAGCTTCAGAGAAACAAAGGGGTCACACCCCATAATCCCCTGGGTCATCTGACTTCTGGGCTTCAACGACTGCCAATGGCTGGTCCTGGGTGATCGCAACCTCTCCGAAGGCATTCTCTTTCTTCTGCAAAACAAGCTCAGAAATCCTCTGAAAAACAAGCTCACAAATCCTTGAGACCCCTGAGTCACCCCTCCAGTTAGACAGGAAAACAACAAATTGGTTTAATATCTATAGTAACCCTCAGGTACCTGGCTTCAAGGGAGTATTAAACAAGCAATTAAAATATGAGGTGGGGGCTGACCCCGTGATCGAGTGGTTAAGTTCGTGTGCTCTGCTGCAGGGGGCCCAGTGTTTCGTTGGTTTGAGTCCTGGGCGCAGACATGGCACTGCTCATCGGGCCACGCTGGGGAGGCTTCCCACATGCCACGGCTAGAAGGACCCACAATGAAGAGTGTACAACTATGTGCTGGGGGGCTTTGGGGAGAAAAAGGAAAATAAAATAAAGTAAAATAAAATCTTTAAAAAAAAATATGAGGTGGAAATGATGTGGGCTCGGTGAGCGGAGGAGTCAAAAGGAAGATTTCTTGGACTCTCAAGGTCTGGCAGTAGTGCTCTTTTATTTAGAGAACAGTGTGGAATAACATGGGGACAGGACCCATGGGCAGTAAGAGCTGCAGGCATGGGGACAGGACTCATGGGCAGTAAGAGCTGCAATGTGTTGAGGGTTAGAGCTAAATTTATAAGGCATAGGTATGTGAGTTATTTCTTTATAAGACAAAGGAAAAATCATGAAAAAATCGTTAAAATGGTATCAGTGCAGGTGGGGTCTGGTTATTGGGTGGTCATATAACTTTAGATAAGAATCAGATCGGACTAAGTCAAGATGTCCTATGCTTCCTCATTAAGAGTTTCTAGAGATAAGGTCATCCCCCCTTCCTCCTGGTGCAGAGAGGGAGACATCCCTGCAGATAGAGACTTCCTTCACAAATCAAATATCTCTCAGCAAAGGGCAAGCAAATTCCACCCTTCAGAGTTTCCTTCCTGTCTGCAGCTTTCAAAAGTAACCAGCCCAAAATAATCCTCATCAGTATGAGAAGGGGATTTTAGGGTGCTGAGAAAACACAGATGGAGCACTTAAGCCCAGATATCCAGATAAACAGAGCCAATGAGAAGGACTGAAACGTGTAAGTTCATATCTGAGGAATGAGTAGAGAGTTAGACCCTGTAACATGAGGGCAGAGAGGGGAAGGCGAAAACATTTTGCAGGTGGAAAATGTGGAGCGGAAAAAAATGGAAGAATAGAAGTACTTTTCCCATGGCTGGCGGCCAGAAGATAGTTTGGGGATGTGTGTGTGGCAGGAATGGTGACAAATGAGGCCGGAGATGTGGGCAGGTTAGGGCAGCAATCATTAAAATGTAGAAAGCTGCTCCCAGCAAGTGGAAAGGACTTGTATTAGAATGCTCCAGGGTGACAGCAAAAGCTGCTCATTCTCGGGTTGCTGAAGAGCAATACAACACAGATCAACTTAACTGAAATGCAGAGAGAGGCATTACTAAAAGCAAGTCTACAAAAGAATCGAAGAAATTTGCAACTATGTGAAATGAGGTGGCTTGAATGTGGTTAAGGTCACGGACTGCATAGCCAGTTGCCCTGCTTGTGTGGGCTTGGACGCCATCCTGGGAGAGCGTTCGACAGAGAGTAAAGCCAGGAGGGAGGGCAAAACCACTCCAAGTTTATTGCCCTCAAATCAGGTATTTATCACTTCTCAGTTTTAGACTCCTTTTTCCAGTCTTAAAGTAACATGGTTATTCTTTTAAAAACAGGAAGTCCTTTTGCACTCATACGCAAATTCCTTCCTAGGAATCAAGGCAAGGGGAGGCAACGGAGAGACGAGCCGCTCCTCACCCGGATCTCGGCACAGGTCACAGGATCGGCGGCTGCTTCTGGTAGTACTGGTTTCTGCACGTGGCCTTGCTCCAGGAGAAGGGCTCCGACTTCCGAAGACTGACAACGATACTTTCGCTCCTTATGACCGAAGTATGGTGGGCTGGATTACAGGGAAAATGCTAGTTTTAAGGGACGAGATCGCATGGAGAAAAATGAAGTGGAAAAAAAGAGGGAAGGTCCCACCGAGATTTGAACTCGGATCGCTGGATTCAAAGTCCAGAGTGCTAACCATTACACCATGGGGCCAACAAGTAGGACAGCGTAACAGGTATCTCTTGTGACAAATATTCATCCCCGAGACATTAGAGCCTAACTTGTAAATAATGGTTTTCCACAAAACTACACTGCCCCCTAGAGGGGCATTTGGAAAATGCGTGAGTGTTTGGTTGTCTCAATGGCTGGAGGCACAACTGGCTTTTACAGGGCGGGACCAGAGATCCTGGAAGTCCTGCAATGTTCAGGACAGTCCTACACAACGAATTATCCTTAGGATGGCACAATTTTTGCTAAACGACCTTGTATACTACATCTGGATTTTCAGGGCCTTTTCTAACAGTGAAATCCCTGCTCCCGCCTTAGTACCCTCTCATTGAATCATCTTCTCATATACTACTGGCAATGCTGTGTAGGACCTTGTTAGGATTTTGACTTTTATTTTGAGATGAGAATTCACAGCGTGAGTTTGGGTGTCCTGAGAGACTCACCTTTGGAATCCTGAGCTATCGTAAGAGAAATCTGACCTCTCCGAGGCCACCGTAATTTTAGGATGCCCAGACCACGTGTAAGTGTTCTGGCTGACAGTCCCAGCAGACAGCCAGTATCAGTTGCTAGACATATGAGTGAAGATGCCTTCAGATGACTCTAGCCCTCAACAGCTATCCCGAGAATCACCTCCAGCCAGTGAGCTTCCACCTGAAGCCCCAGACATCTTGGAGCAGAGAGAGCCATCCCCACTATGCTTTGTCCTAATTCCTGACCACAGAATAGTCCATGAATGTAATAAATGTTAACTATACTATAATAAAAATGTTTGTTTTATGCCACCAAGCTTATTATGCAGTAAAAGTAACCAGAACAACTCCACATTCAGGAATTTTCCCTGTCAAGTCCCTCAGTATTACCCAATAGGACTGCCCCCAATTTTTTGCCACCATAAGTAATTCTTCAGCCAACACCAGGGTCCATGTCTTCTTATGGCCTATTTAAGAATTTGTTATGTATTTTCGAAAATCATGATTGTTTACAAAATTGTTGGCTCTGAGGGCAGAACAAACTGTGAAAAGTAAAAAACATTAGGTAAATGATTAGGGATGAGAAAACTCCCTCTAGGGACTATGTATAAAAAGATGCTTGTGGGGATGTCATTCAGTGTACATTCCAGCCTCCGGTCTTGGTGCCGGGAGTACGGCTGAGACCAAGACTCCCTTGTTAGAATTCATCTCTTTCGGGGTAGTGTTATAATACTGTTTGGTTTCCTAGATCTATATCCTAGCAGAGGGAGGGCCATCTTCTCTTATTTCACACTTCATTTTTTCAGCAGCTATTTAAAGAACTTGCAGGTTTTTGGAGCTCTATGCAGAAATTAACTTGGACTAAGAGAAAAAGAGGCAGACCTGTGAAGCTCAAGACTTCTCACCCCATGGCTCCCTTTGCTCCAGTCACACTGGCCCCTCTTGGTCCTCCCAGACCATGCTAAGCAGGGACCTGACTTGGGTCATTTCTTCCACCTAAAGTGGTTTCCCCCAGGTAGTCACTCTCTCATCATTTTACGCCGAGGAGCCTCAGTGAGGCCTTGTCTGCACACCCTGCTGAAAGTCGCAACCCCCAGCTCCCTACTCCTTCCCTCTTTACTTTTATCCAAATCACTTATCAACTTGCTGACATATTAAGGATTTTATTAATTTATTTTTTTATTATCAGGCTCATTCCTCCCTTCAAAGTGCCACAAGAACAGGAACTTTCAGGGTTTTTTTTACTATGTATCCTCAAGGCTAGACTAGTGCCTGTCATATAATAGGTGCTCATGTTTTATGATTAAATAAAGTAATATTCTTTACACTGGCTGATGGGGTCACATAGAGGTAAAATTACTGGCTCTCTAATGATTTGCCTGACTTATACCTGGAATTTGCAATAATTTCTATATTATTCTTCTTTCCTAATGAATAATGCTTAATTATTTCCCCGTTACATATATTTTTACTTGATTCAAACAACTTCCTGGTGAAAATGGGCTAATTTTCTACCCCTATTTTGCAGATAGGGAAACTGGTGCAATGAGTGTTACTGACTTGTCTGTGATTGCGCAGTAGCCAAAATGGCATTTGCCTCTTTGTGGTGGTGAAGTCACACCTCTGGGACCTCAGATCCTCAGTTGTTTTTTCTTTTGCCAAGGAACCAGGGTCCTGGTATCTAAAAGTTCTAACTCCTACCTTCATTGCATGGATGGGGACAGAAAGATCTGTGGGTCACTGAAAGGGGGGTTGGATTCATCTGCTTGGTTATGTACGCAGGTCTTCTTGTCCCTTTTTCTTTCTTCCTACAGCAGAACTTTTATAAATGACAAAGTCTTATTTTAAAATTTGGAGTCTGTAGTCTTTTTTTTCCCATACAGATAGTAAGATTACAAATCAACACATTTGAGGGCCTGAACTGTGCTAACGTCTCCAACATGTGAGTGCATCTTGTGGAGCTGTCATCCAGGAATTCAGTTTTATAAGCCTCAAGTGAGGTTCTTTCCCAGAATTTTAAGACAAAGTATAGAAATAGAAGCTGGCCATAATATGAGCAGGAATAAGATGGATGAGATTCTTACAAAGCACTCCCAAGCCTTTAGTTTCTCAGATATTAAGAAATCATGCAGTCAAATAGAAAATGATAGAAAATAAAGTGAAATGCCAAGAATTTAATGACAGATATGTGCATGGGAGTTTAGACGGAATGCTTAGAATCTGAACAGAGGAAAACTGAAATGTGAGGGCTGTTGATGAGCTGAAAACCATTCACAGAAAGAGAACTGGTTCAAGTTAGATTGCGAGTATGACTGTTTAAGATACAATTATACCAAGAGGAAAGAGACAAGTTATAATGCTGTTAAAGATTAGTGGAAACATTCCTTAGGAATCCAGTGACTTCATTTAATTTGATTCTTTGCTCATGAAAGCACTTTCTGATCAATAATTTGTGGTCATTTCTTAGGCCAGGCATATTTCCCACTACAATTAATACAGTGAATTCTAGTTTGATGACTATTTCTTGTGAGTTTTGTTATCGTGAATATATTCCTCAGATGCAAGCATCCTAATAAAGCCCTTGCTTGAAGCATTCCATTACTACATCCAGTTTCTAGCAGCTGAGGCTCATGGAAACACTGCAGAGGAAGACAGGCTGATGGAGAATGTCAGGTTTGCAGGACCCTGCGTAAGGTTTTCTAGCCCTAAGCTCTATGGATTATTTAGACTTTTGTTATAGCTCAGATCTTATAAACCTTCTGAGACAGATGAAAGAGTAGGTTCTTATAGGAGAATATGAGGTTACAGCGAACAAATTCAGAAAAAAAAATTGCTTGAAAGAAGATGGGGACTGTACCTATGCTAAAAATATGAAAATAACAAAAACCAAAGGATATTATTGACAGTCAGCCAATATGTATGTTAGAAAGAGGCACCTCCTGGGTGGTGGAAGATAAAGCCCTATTGAAGGACACTACATGCCCCCATTCTCTTGTTATGAAATAAAATCCTCTGCAGCCTTTTTTCTATTTCTCCATGTAAAATATCAACTCAGGCCTGTTCTTTCTTATAATATTGACTAATAAAATTTCAGAACTTAGCTTTAAAAATGGAAGTCTATCATTAAAAAGATGATTGTCAAAAAACTAAGCAAGTAGCCCCTCTCCCCTGAAGCTACAGTTACAAATCTCCTTTATAAAAGTAGTCAAAAGAATGTGATCTAATGCGTTGTTAGATTCTCTCTTGACCAGCACGGGGTTCTGAGCCAGTATTCAAAACTACCACCGAGTTGTTTGTTCTCGATTAATGAAAACTCAGGAATGTCACTTGATTGTAAGGGATCTCCTAGGACGTCCAAACACTAGACGTTGTTGCACAGCCCTTAGATAGATATCTATGCAGCATGCAATTCTATCCGTTGGCTTATTTGATCCTGTGCTGTGAGGGTAACAATGCTGTGTTTGACATCTGTCTTTTTAACTGGTTACTAAAACAGGACTATGTACTAGTTTCAAAGGAGATCAATGGTACTTTCTTTTTCTCCTTCATGCTCAGAGGAACAAAGAAAATCCTGATTGCTAGATTAATTTAACAAATAATCTGAGAGCCTGATCCATTTAACTAACCATACAATGTTAAATTGGCATCTAGAATTGTGCATATTTCAGAATCTTACTCGATAAGCTCTTCACAGCTCATACCTAGTTGTTTCATCCTGAAGTTCTGTCATCATTTTGAAAAGGCTGCTCATAGTACAGAGGAAGCCCTTGGGGTAACTTTCAGTCAGACCACATGCTCAGCCCTTTGGGCTGCTCCTTTCTGCCTGTCTCTGTAGACTTTAGCCCCACCCACCATTTCTGATTCCTTGAATGCTGATACCCACTTTCTTACTTCATCTGCCTAGAATGCAATTTTGTACTCCCCCTACCCCCACTGGTAATATTATTTATTCTGTGCTCCTTGGGCTTTCCATACACATCTCTATGGAAGCATTTATTATCTTATGTGTTTTATTTATTTACTTATTTATTTATGGACAATGCGTATATATGATTCAAAATTAAAGAGCAAAAGAGGGTTACAATCGAAAAGATCCTCCATCCATCCCTCCTTCTAAGCCATCTAGCTTTCCTTCCTCAGAGGCAACCAAATGTTAGCAGTTTATCTAGTATCCTTCTACAGATATTTTACATGTATACAAACATATATCTATACAAAATTCAACTGTGTACCATTCTATACCTTGCTTTTTACACTTGACAGTAAATCTTGGAGATCATCACATATCAATACCTGGAGAGGGCGTATAGTACACGGTGGTTACATATATGGATTTGGAAGCTAGACATTTTAATCTTAGTTGTGCAACCTCAGGCAATTTTCTCAACCTCTCAGAACCTCCATTTTATAATCTGTGAAGCAGGTATAACGATAGTAATTTAACTTAAAAGGTTGTTATGAAAATTAAATGATTCAATGCATGTAAGGAACTTTTTAGGACATTATCTGGCATATGGTAAGCAATAAATACTAGCTGCTATTACGAAAAAGAGCCTTCTCATTAGCTTTTACCATCAGGTAGGATAGTGTACTGTAATTTATTGCTTTATTGTTGATCATGCAGATTGCTTCTAGTCTTTTGTACTACAAACTGGGCTGCTGAAAAATCCTGCACACATGTCATTTTGCACATTTTCAAGAATGGTAAATTCCTAGAGGCAGGGTTGCTGGGTGTAAAGATATATGCATTTTTAATTTTCATAGGTATTGCCAAAATTTCCTCCATGAAAGTTCTACTAATTTTCAGGGCCACCAGCAGTGGCTGAGAATTAAAGTCAGGGAGCCTTATCCAGGATTTTCCATTCCTATTTTAGTATATAATGACCGGCCTATAGCAAATAATAGATGCTGAATAAAACGTTAGTTAATTGGGTGGAAGAATGGTTTAGGAAATACAGTTGGGTTTTGGTGGCAGCAAGAAAAACATTCTAAATCCACTTTGGCACCTTGTTTCCTAATAAAGCCATTGAAGATTATTAGAAGGCAGGGTAGAAATAGTTAACGTTTACTGATCACTTTGAGCTAGTCTACTGTTACCAAGATTTCTTTTAGAAACTGGAAAAGGTGATAAAAAAAGCATTACTAAAGTTTTGTTAACACTGTAATGCAACCAGATGGCCGAAGATCGTTAACAGAAATTTAGCCAGAGCCCCATTGATTTACTGGCTTTCCTGTAAAAACAATGCTTTATTATTGTAATAATGGGCCTTCGCATTTAGTATCTCATATGATTCTGATACATATGCAAAGATACAAAGGCAAAAAGGACAAAAGAACATTGAGTGATTAAGTTCTGCTAAACTTTAAATTTATCATTGCAATCCTCAAGTTATTCCCATTTTAGAGGAAAGATATGGAGATCCCTATCTTATGTAACTTGCTGCAAGACACATAACCAAGTGGCCTAGTTGGGCTAAGAATCTAGCACAGCACTAGGAATGTGGTTAATGCCCAATAAACTTGAATAAATGAAAAGTTGCCATGTAAGAGTGACTGATAAAGCAAAAGCCTATTTCAGTGCTTCATTTACTCTTTCCACCTGTACAGAGGTGGGGATTGTGACCTACGATAGGCAGTAGATTCTACTGCTAAGGGCATAGACTCTTAAATTTGGCTGCTTAAATTGCATTCACCCTAGTTTTTGCTGTGACCTTGGGTAAACTACTTCTGTTTTGCCTTATTGAAAAATAGAGCTGTTCCAACAAGTTAACAGACGTTGAGCACTGTAACATGCCATGCTGTACACTGTGCTTGCTAACAGTACATTCATTCTACAGATCAGTACTCAAGAGTGGTTAAATTTATGGTAACATAGCAAGTGATGGAGCTGGGGTCCCAAGCCAGTCCTTCCATTCCTAATCCCACTTGGTCTGCGACCTTCACTACACCTTGTGCATACATCTGCAGTTTGGCAAGCAAGTGGAGACGCACATTCACTGACTAATCCCTTTTTCTTGCTTAATGTATTCACATCTCTGAGTCTACAGCATCCTCTCTTCCCTGCGAAGCCACCGAACAGCCTGCCTCACCTTTACCAAAGACGGCCTCAGTGACTCGGGGGCAGCCTTGGCTGGTACCTCCTCCTCCACCTTTGTTTGGAACGAGGAAGGGGACGGATCGAGAACTGCGAGGCTTTCCCGCCTACGTTCCTCTAGTTTTCAATTTGGTCCGAAGGAGTCAAATAAAAAGCTGGGCTTTTTTTTTTTTTTTTCTTTTTCTTTCCTCTCACGGATGCGCCGTTTTCCTTTTGTCCTTAGAATTCTGGTCTACCCTCAACTTCCTGTTCGGCCGTGGCAAGGGCAGGACCGGGACTCTAGGTAGTGGTGGTGCTAAGCGCCACCGTAAGGTGCTGCGGGACAACATCCAGGGCACCACTAAAGCCTGCCATCTGGCGTCTGGCCCGGCGCAGCAGTTAAGCGCACCTCGGGCCTCATCTACGGGAAGGCCCGCGGGGTGCTTAAGGTCTTCCTGGAGAAGGTGATCCAGGATGCTGTCAGCTACACCGAGCACGCCAAGCGTAAAACGGTCACCGCTATGGACTTTGCCTACGCGCTCAAGCGCCCTCTAAAGGCTTCGGCGGCCGATTCCATTTTATCTTGCAGCTCCGTCCTCACTTGTAAGAGGCTTCAGAGCCATCTACTTTTTCTTCCTTTTAAAGAGCTGAAAAGCTGTTCAGATATTAACTTGTTCCTTTATTTCCTGTATATTTATGCTAACTCCATGTTAATTAGTTTTCTGCACGTAAGAACAAAGCTGATATCGGAAATGTTTGCAGATATCACCCATAGTACCTCCTAAAAAGTACACCCAATTTTGAGTTGGTAGACAAAGTGTAGCAGTTCTTTCTTGGGAAGTGGTAGGTGGCTCTGAAAAGAGCCTTTGGGTTCGACAGTGCCTACATTGGTCTACTTGGAGCTGGTGTACTTGGTGACGGCCTTGGTGCCCTCCGACACGGCGTGCTTGGCCAGCTCCCCGGGCAGCAGCAGGCGCACGGCCGTCTGGATCTCCCTGGAGGTGATGGTCGAGCGCTTGTTGTAATGCGCCAGGCGCGACGCCTCGCCCGCGATGCGCTCGAAGATGTCGTTGACGAACGAGTTCATGATGCCCATGGCCTTGGACGAGATGCCGGTGTCGGGGTGGACCTGCTTCAGCACCTTGTACACGTAGACCGAGTAGCTCTCCTTGCGGCTGCGCTTGCGCTTCTTGCCGTCCTTCTTCTGCGCCTTGGTCACCGCCTTCTTGGAGCCCTTCTTCGGGGCCGGAGCGGACTTGGCGGGCTCAGGCATTCTGAACAGCTGCAAAGGTAAATGTACAAGTAGAAAGGCCACAAGCGGCACCTCTTTAATTACAGTCTCTTATGCAAATGAGGTGGAGTAAAGCTCTCTGGTGATTGGTGGTTACTCTTGGGTGACGTCATCTGGTTTCGCCCAATCAAGATACTATTCTGCACAGTCGCGTTTCCATTGGTCTAAATGAAAATGAAACATGAGCCAATCATACAGCTTGCTTTTCGCGCCCAGCAGGGCCTATAAAATATGCACTTCAGCACTTTCGTTTCAGTCAATCCTGACAACAGCTGCTGCATCCTTAACGATGTCTGGACGAGGCAAGCAGGGCGGCAAAGCTCGCGCCAAGGCCAAGACCCGCTCTTCTCGGGCCGGGCTGCAGTTCCCCGTGGGCCGAGTGCACCGCCTGCTCCGCAAGGGCAACTACGCCGAGCGGGTCGGGGCCGGCGCGCCGGTGTACCTGGCGGCGGTGCTGGAGTACCTGACGGCCGAGATCCTGGAGCTGGCGGGCAACGCGGCCCGCGACAACAAGAAGACGCGCATCATCCCGCGCCACCTGCAGCTGGCCATCCGCAACGACGAGGAGCTCAACAAGCTGCTGGGCAAAGTGACCATCGCGCAGGGCGGTGTGCTGCCCAACATCCAGGCCGTGCTGCTGCCCAAGAAGACCGAGAGCCACCACAAGGCCAAGTAAAGACCAGCATTGGAAGCAACTAAACCAAAGGCTCTTTTCAGAGCCACTTCTATAATCATGAAAAAGGTGACACTGCGCTTCAGTTTTTTACTCACTACAACTTGTGAACATCACTCACTCTTGCTAGTTAGGCTAAAGTCCTAGCTACTTTGATCTTGTCCATAAGTACTGGGATCTAGCAGCCTTTACCAAGAAAGTAAGTTGATGTTTGTGTTACAAGTATAACTGCGAAGTCATAGTTGAATCTGCAGGATCAATAAATTGACCCAAGATGAATATCTAGGCTCATGTGTGGAGTTAGCGGTAGGTGCTTTAGGTGATGTGCTACCTTTGAGGGGTCTCTTGGAGGAACACAGGAGTTTCTATAAATGAAGCACAGAAACCCACTGGGGGTTTTAGTTTTTAGCTTAGTTTTAGTAATCCTTTTTAAAAAGTTTAACTTGCTTTGAACTCAGCTAACTAAAAGCACTTGCATGTAATTTGTATTTATATGTTACCTGACTACATTACCATAGTGCCAAATATGCAGATGTTCAAGTACAGTGGTCCAAGCTTGATTATAACAACAGTGGTACTGGAAGCTAGTAAATTGGTTCCAAAAGCAAAGGATAGAGACCTGCACTTTGAAAAAATATGAACTCCTCTTCTGAAAATGTCAAAGGCCATTAAGAGGCATAGTGAGATAAAAGACTGGTATCTTGTCCGTATTTCTATTTGGGCATAACAAGGTCCTTTTATTCTAGGCCTTGGAAAAGATCCAAACATGACGCTTGCCAGTTTTGCAATTTCAAAAAACAGACACAAAGACTATTTCTTTTGTTTCCTCTTTCATTCTAACATACTTAAGCTTCCCATAGATATTTATTTCACACTTAGGTATCACGCATTGAGGATACAATGTTAATAAAACACTGCCTGTCCTACAGAAACTCAGTCTAATGGGAGAAACATACAAAAGTAAACAATTAACAAGGACACAATGTAGCAAGAGAAGTAAGCACAGGATATTAGAAAAGCATAGAGGTGAACGTCTGATCTGAGGATTAAAGGGATTTGGGAATTAGAGGAAAGGATAGGGATTCCAGCAGAAAATAAGCATCACCAGACTCATGGTTTCTGATATATGCGGACAAATGACAAGAAGTTTGATACTGGTAATAAGAGGTTACAAGACATAGGAAGAAACCAGAAGGGATCTGTAGGCCGCTCTCTTGGTTTTAAATACTTTTTTCCTTTTATTTTTCCACAGGGGCGATTCGCCCTAAACTAAGATCTATTACCAATCTTTCTCTTTTTTTTTTTCCCACCCCCTCCCCAACCACTCCCGCCTCCCTCCCGGCCCCCCACCAAAGCCCATTACATAGCTTTGTATAGTTGTAAGTTTTTCTGGTTTTTCTATCTGATCTCCCGCTACAGCGTGGCTACTGACACGAGGAATGTGGTTCCGCGTTGGGGGAACCGAACCCAGGCAGGCCGTGGAAGCCAAGCGCGCTGAACTTTAACCACTGGGCCATCAGGGCTGGTTCTAAACACTTTTTCTGTACTAATGACTCCCAAATCTTTACGTCCATCCTAGACTTATCTCCTGAGTTTCGACATAAATATTCATCTACTTTCTGAAATTCTTGAATATCTCCACAAAACTCAAAATCATATCCCACACTCATCATCACTACTTCCCTAATGATTTTTATCTTTGTACTTGGCATCACCATCTACCTACTAGCATGAGCCTAAATGGTCTGGTGTCATTGAATATTCTTTTTTTGTGTGCCATCACTATACCAAAATAATTCCTTGTATGGTGTGATGAAAGCAAGTTGAAAGTCCAGAAAGAGCTCCTGTAGAAGGCTAACAGACAGTTCAACACATGGAGTGTTTGAGAGACATGAAGTATCTGTGTCCACATCCTTAGAAATGTCCACATAACTAGACCTACTCACTGCCACTGAATAAATCTTCATAAAATCAGAACTGAAAGATTAATTCAGAGAAATATATTGACTGCCTATCTCCAGGATAGGGTACCCTATCCAGCCAGCAAAAGTAGTGATCAGTGTAGAAATGGCTATCTCTGTTGTGGACCCTCCCTGACTTATAAATAGCTAGCTCTGTTTCCCACCCCAGAAGGAAAGAAGGCACTGCTTACACACTCAATACCAACCTGTTTAGAAACTGGCTTTAGTTTGGATCAGTAGGGCCCTCAAGGAGGGCGGGCTGGCAGGGAGGTCACTGCTTCCCTCCAAGTATTTTATCCTCCTTTCCAGAGGAAGACTGATTACTGAAAGGGGACTCTTTTATTTTGCTTAAGATGCTGATTCAAATAGGAGGTATCAAAACAGTTTAAATTGGTAACGTATTAGCATCACCCTTACTTCAGACATGGAAAATCATAGGTTCTACTACTCCCCATGACCCCACTCACAGGAAGGTAATGAGGGTGATCACGAGTAGATGGTTTAACGTTGCACTAGTTATCTAATTTTTTAAAAAGTACTAAGAATGAAACTATATTCTTTCCACTTGTTTCCAAGTTGATAGATACAGATGACATACCTATACAAGTCAATGTGCAGTAAAGCCTACTTGAATGCTTGGATGAGATTTGTGTATTAGGGAAAAAGGATTAACCTACACCACAGCTAAAACTGGTAGTGTAAATTGGGGCAGTAGCCGGTCACGACAGAGAAGAGCACCTGTAGGGAACTTAACTGCCAGATACAGTCCCTGCTGGAGGAGCTTCCAGTCTGAAAAACTAGATTATAAAATGCCAGGAAACTGGGATTATGTGCCACGGATAAAACGAGCATCAGTAAGGATTACAAGGAAACAGTCCTTTTCCGTGTACATGTGGGCGGCTCTGAAAAGAGCCTTTGGGGATGAATGGGAGACCTTGAGGCTCAGGCCCTTTCCCCGCGAATGCGACGCGCGAGCTGGATGTCCTTGGGCATGATGGTGACGCGCTTGGCGTGGATGGCGCAGAGATTGGTGTCCTCAAACAGCCCCACCAGGTAGGCCTCGCACGCCTCCTGCAGCGCCATCACGGCCGAGCTCTGGAAGCGCAGGTCGGTCTTGAAGTCCTGCGCGATCTCGCGCACCAGGCGCTGGAAGGGCAGCTTGCGGATCAGCAGCTCGGTGGACTTCTGGTAGCGGCGGATCTCGCGCAGGGCCACCGTGCCGGGCCGGTAGCGGTGGGGCTTCTTCACGCCGCCCGTGGCCGGCGCGCTCTTGCGGGCCGCCTTGGTGGCCAGCTGCTTGCGCGGCGCCTTGCCGCCGGTGGACTTGCGAGCCGTCTGCTTTGTGCGAGCCATGGCCTGAACGTTCGATTCGTGTAAAAAGTGAAGGCTGGCCGCATTATTTATAGTGACAGTCAGAAGCTGATTGGACAAAAGGAGGCCAGAACTACCCAACTGTCACGGGATTGGTTAAAGGACTCGGAATTTTTATTTGTTGTGCCTTAAACCCTCTGATATTCTTAGGTACCATGCCCTCAACATTTTTTTCTGTTTTCCCTGTAAAGTTATTCACTCTATGCCAGAGATTTCCAGTAGACATGCGAGCTACACTAGAAATTTTTCTAGGATCCACATGAGAACAAAATAAATCCAGGAGAAATTACTTTTAATACTATGTATTTTACTTAACTCAATACACCCAAAATATTCCCATGTAATCAACAAAATTCTTCGATATTTTAAATTCCTTTTTACTTTGCACTAAGTCTTCAAAATCCAGTGTGTATCATACATGTATAGCACTTCTTAAGTCAGACTAGCCACGTGTCCAGTGATCAATAGCCACAATTGGCTAGAGGTTACTATACTAGACAGCTCAATTCTGTATCCTCTCCCCTCAATTTTCTATTCTTTGAACACTTAAAAGTTTAAGAATTTTTTTTATTTTTCAGCAAGAAAACTCTGATTTGCATATGAGGAATTCTAGGGCTAATAACTTCACAGACAAATGCATCCTTACAAGGATTTCTTTTCATTTTAAGATAATATAATTTCACTGTAGCATAATTTCTTGTTCTACTATCCTAGAAATTCAAAGTTGTAACAGAAATCTACTGTCTCATTAATTTGGGGCAGTGGGGTGCTGGTTTCATCATGGTCATGAAGCAGTGTGTATGTCTCTAATTTAAACGAGTTACTTGTAAATCCTTAGCTCTTAATGAATCTAATTCTCCATCACCAGTAACTTCTGGTTAGGACAAGCTGAATCACTCCCTGAGTTTCCATCCACATCCAATAGTTCTCACTAGCAACTGGCAAAGCCCATAGGATAGGTCCCTTGCATGATACCTGATACACCTAATCCCCCATCCCAGGGTTAGAAGTTACCAACTATTAAAAAAGGAGAATTTAATTCCATGCGTGTTTCAACAAGATCTTTAAGTCACAATAAAAAGACAAAGAAAACCACATTTTAAAAGCAGAATTTAGAATTTTTATCCTGACATGATCACTTTATCAAGCACCTCAGTTGATTTTTCCAATAAAAAAGCTGATTTAAAATGCCCTTAGTTTAAGAATGTGAAACAAATTTAGACATGAAACTAGGTCTTTCTCACAAATCCAAAGGCTCCAAAAGTGGCCTCTGGCCTAGCATAGAAGTTTGAGTTGACCTCTGGATCTGCGGGATGTTTTTAATAAAAGCCAGAAAACAAGTGTTTTAAAACTGCCACATTTGCCTCTCAGAAAGCAAATAGCTCGCCGGCCAGTACTTTCCTTCACTTACAGGCTCGTGATGGCGAAGGGGGGGTAATGACATCTGAGAGTGAGCAGACTCTACATCACACAACGAGTTACGAGACTAATCCAATTACCTATATTGCGTTTCACAAGTCAAGCTTTAAAAGCTAGTGCTCAGTTCTTCCAAGAAAATGGAAGGTGGCTCTGAAAAGAGCCTTTGGTTTGACTGGGAGATTTGAGTTGCTGCAAAACGAGTCGACTTCTACTTGCCCTTGGCCTTGTGGTGGCTCTCGGTCTTCTTGGGCAGCAGCACGGCCTGGATGTTGGGCAGCACACCGCCCTGCGCGATGGTCACTTTGCCCAGCAGCTTGTTGAGCTCCTCGTCGTTGCGGATGGCCAGCTGCAGGTGGCGCGGGATGATGCGCGTCTTCTTGTTGTCGCGGGCCGCGTTGCCCGCCAGCTCCAGGATCTCGGCCGTCAGGTACTCCAGCACCGCCGCCAGGTACACCGGCGCGCCGGCCCCGACCCGCTCGGCGTAGTTGCCCTTGCGGAGCAGGCGGTGCACTCGGCCCACGGGGAACTGCAGCCCGGCCCGAGAAGAGCGGGTCTTGGCCTTGGCGCGAGCTTTGCCGCCCTGCTTGCCTCGTCCAGACATCGTTAAGGATGCAGCAGCTGTTGTCAGGATTGACTGAAACGAAAGTGCTGAAATGCATATTTTATAGGCCCTGCTGGGCGCGAAAAGCAAGCTGTATGATTGGCTCATGCTTCATTTTCATTTAGACCAATGGAAACGCGACTGTGCAGAATAGTATCTTGATTGGGCGAAACCAGATGACGTCACCCAAGAGTAACCACCAATCACCAGAGAGCTTTACTCCACCTCATTTGCATAAGAGACTGTAATTAAAGAGGTGCCGCTTGTGGTCTTTCTACTTGTGCATTTACCTTTGCAGCTGTTCAGAATGCCTGAGCCCGCCAAGTCCGCTCCGGCCCCGAAGAAGGGCTCCAAGAAGGCGGTGACCAAGGCGCAGAAGAAGGACGGCAAGAAGCGCAAGCGCAGCCGCAAGGAGAGCTACTCGGTCTACGTGTACAAGGTGCTGAAGCAGGTCCACCCCGACACCGGCATCTCGTCCAAGGCCATGGGCATCATGAACTCGTTCGTCAACGACATCTTCGAGCGCATCGCGGGCGAGGCGTCGCGCCTGGCGCATTACAACAAGCGCTCGACCATCACCTCCAGGGAGATCCAGACGGCCGTGCGCCTGCTGCTGCCCGGGGAGCTGGCCAAGCACGCGGTGTCGGAGGGCACCAAGGCCGTCACCAAGTACACCAGCTCCAAGTAGACCAATGTAGGCACTGTCGAACCCAAAGGCTCTTTTCAGAGCCACCTAACACTTCCCAAGAAAGAGCTTGTTCGCTATTACGTTTATTTTTCTGTGTAAAGCAAAATTGGCGGTTTTATTTTTCATTGAACTATGTAAGTATAAATAACCAGGTGAAGTAATTTTTTTAGGTATCCTTTGGGACTGGCTTCGCGTATCTATATTTTTCCACTTTTAAGTTCCAGTTGCCTTTTATTCTCAAATTTCTTGTACTTAATTAAATGGAAATAATGCCTCTGCCCTTTGGGCTGCGTATTTGAAAATCCTGCGGTGTAGTGAGAGTAGCCCGGACGTCAGGACCGTTTCTGGGGGTTCCTTTCAGTTTTTCTCTGGATAGACAACGCTGGTTATTGCATTTGGAGCTGTAGTTCGGAGTCGGAGCATTATCCGGAAGTTGGTCTCAGTTGAGAAGGCGGGGAGCACTCTTCACACTGTGTTTGAGTGCTTGCTCCTCAACATGTAGCAGGCTCACAACCTTATGCAATCTTTTTAATAGTGACACTCGCCCTGATATGGGTTTCCCTACATTAAGCTCAGCATCTATGGGATTAAAACCAAAGCACTAATTTTCTGCTTACTCCTTAACTTCCTGGCTGCAGAATCCACTATCTGCCGTGAAGACAAATGGCCAAGGACAACCACCTGGATTCTCATCTCTTCTTCCTCCTCTGCAAGTAGTCTCAAGGCCAAACACAGGCTGGTGGAAAAGCTCCAACCAACAAGGCCATGTGCCCCCCCACCCCACATAAAGCCCCAAATAAAAACCCTTACTTTTAGCTTTTCGGGGAGTTTGGGCTTTCAGCATTAACTTCCCTTTTTCCTTACTCAGCACTGTGCTATAATAAAATTCCTACTTTCTTCCACTACATCTCGTGTCAGATTGGCTTGCTGTGCAACAGGTGAGCAACCTCACTTCAGGTTCAATATCAAAATCTCCGTCTTTATCGTCGGAAGTTAAGGTAATCTTAAAGATAACAGTGCTGACAAGACTTGGTGACTTGAGTTATGAGACAGCATAATTTAGGTTGTGTTCTGTTTTCTGTTTCTCGCCTAGTTACCTCTCCATACAATTTACCCCACCCTGGTCCACCACCTCCCATCCCCTTCTGTAAAATTATAAGCATTGTTAAAGGCATTAAATAGCTTTTAGTTGTGGTGTAACAAGCATGGTTTGAAAAGTAAACCTGAGTCCTTTCTTTGTGTCAGGCTGAGTGAAGAGTTGGAAAGCTCAAAATTTCTTTTCCTTCTCCACCTCTTCAGTTCTCTTTGAATGAACATATCCAGTAAAGCAATGTGTCTTTTCTATGTTCACAGAAAAGCCTGGTGCCATTGATGACGGGGGAAGCCAAAGAGCATGTTTGGTTTAGGGGGTTGCATTAGGTTACTAGTGGCAGAAACCTGGGGAAGAATTATTGTTCTATCTTTACTCAAGAGTAAGGAATTGGAGAGTGTAGATTGCAGGAAACAAAGTACAGCGTGGTGCGTGTACTTGTTCTTGAGGAAAACTTCAAGATTTGCTTATTCAATCCATCCACCATTATTCACTCCTTCACATTTATTCAGAAAACTGCTCTTGAATGCCTAATATGTGCTAAGAAATATTCCTGCAATGGGCAAGTCCCAGCATCCTCAGATGAAATAGTTAAGAAAATAACTCTAAAGAAACTGGGAAGGAAGCAAAGTGGAGCCTGCCTAATTTGATAAAATCCTGTAGTGGGGGAGGGGAAGGGTACTCTAGGCTGAGAAATCTGAACACAGAGTAGGCTGAAGTAATCCTTTAGAGTTGCGAGACACTGGAATGGCTGGAGATAAATGCAGACAGGTAAGCAGGAGGTGGGAGGGGGACCTTATGATACTGAGGGCCTTTGTACACCTTGAAGAAGGCTATAAAGTTTATCTACCAGGGGAAGGTGGAGTCTATGCAGATTTCAAAATCTTGTAAAATGTATGATTCAGATTTATATTCTGATGGCTCTGTTGAGAGTAAATTGGAAGTGGGAGAGATCCAAGTTCAAGAGGCTGGAAAAAACAGCCAGTGGTGAGGGTCTGAACTAAGACAGAGACAGCAGTCAGAAAGAGGAGGAAGAGGGCAGGAAAGGGGGATTTAGCAGATAAAGGAGGCAGAAAGATTAGGGCTTGCTGCAGACTGACCTACAGGGGAAGGTGAAGAAGGACAAGCCTGGAATGATGTCCAGCTTTCAGCCTGGCAATCTATGTGCTCTAGAAAGGGGTTTCAGGAGGTGAGTTTGGGAGAAACAGAGACTTGCCATTGTTCATTCTGATGAGCTTCAAGATGCACCACGCCAAAATATGGTGCCTTGACATACTGAATATCTTTAGCCGAAGGAGTTTGAGAAAATGGCAGAAGGAGGAAGGTCACTCTGGTCTCCCTCCACTTCTTTCCTGAAAGCCGGAGATAAATCTCCCATGTGAAAGACACCCTCCCTGTACCAGGAGGGAAGGAAACATCCTTATCACCACAGACAGGATTTTAGGGCAGAAGGCTGAATAAACAAATCTTGTTACTTCTTCACCATTTGCTATCCCTGGTCCAAACCCCTTTGTCTCCTCAATTCTTCACAAATTTAATTGTTTCTTTGTCTAAAAGGTATAAAAGCTTCCTGCTCTGGTCATTTCTTCAGGTCTTTATTCTCTTGTGAAGGCTCCCATGTACATGTAAAAAATCAATGAAATTTGTATGCTTTTCTCCTGTTAATCCGCTTTACGTCACTTGAGGTCTTAGGCCAACCAGAGACCCTGATAGAGGAGAAATTTTTGCCTCGGCTACAGTCTTCATGCCCTCAGTTTGCTTGGGTGTATTCTATTCCAGTGTGCCAAGATTGTTAACAAACTCACATTTAAATCCAAATGTCGCAGCTGATTATTCTGAAGCAGGAGTTAAGTTCTTTGAAAAGAAAAGTCTACTTCTGTTGTTAGTCTCATGAGAACTGTGGAACGTCTAGAAGAGACTAAGTCCTACTAGAGATGCTAAATATACTTGAATTTCTTGTGGAATAATAAAAGAGCAAAAGTCAGATGAATTTTGGGCCCCATGTTTTGGGAAAGGGTAGGCACACTCAGCAAAATACAGTGGTTTAGGGCAAAGACTCTGTTCTTTTCGGCTCAAGATTAAGAAACTTCCTGAGGCTTTCAAGAAGTCTTTCTAACAAAAGTAATGACAAACTTCCCTCCCTTTCTTCTTTCATATCTTTTGTCTATGCTTACTATAACTTGATTTTAACTCTATATATGGAATATTCTCTTTATTGATACAATGGTGATATTTGAAGGTGGGGAAATTGAGAAGAAGCCTTAAGGAGGATCTTATGTGATTATATCCTTATTTTAGCTATAAGATACTGTTTAGGAGTTGTTTTAAAACATGCAATTCTAGGTAAAGATTTATGCAAAGGTATTAGAAGTTTAAACAAAGTAAAGATTGTTATAGGTGCTTTATTTAGACTAAGACGTGCATATAGAATAAATGTGAATTATGTAGGAGAGGGAAAAGTACCCCTCTAACTTCTTGGCTGAGACCCCTGTAATAAAAGACAGATTAACAAGAGAGAAACAAACAAGTTTGTTAACATGTATACATGAGAGATAGCCTAGGAAAAATGAATATCTCAAAGAGGCTGCTTAGAATTTAGGTTTAAATACCATCTTACTAGGAAAAGAGGAGAAAGGATATAAGCCTCTTAGGAGAGAGTAAACGATGTTTTTTATGTACAGGTCTCCTTGAAAACAGAAAAAAATTAGAAAGCACATTATTGTTAACTACTAGAGATTTTTAAATGTATCATAGAACATGCTTGTGATGGGATATTATGAAGACAATCACGTTTTTCATTTTCTCCACGTAAATTTTTAATTTTGCATTCCCATTCCAAAGCAATTTTTAAAGTCTTAAGGCTTGGTAACTAGTTACTACGGTTCAAAACACAGTACAAGGGAACATAAAAAGGCCTGTGTGTTGCCAGTAGATGCCCCTCCCCCACTCAGGGGAGAATTCCCGCCTCCTTTCTTGCGTTCTCAATTCGGTCCGCCAACGGACCTATAAAGGCCTGCATCGGCCGGCGCGGCGACAAAGCGTTGTGGGGTTTTGTCTCTCACCATGTCTGGTCGTGGCAAAGGCGGTAAGGGCCTGGGCAAAGGCGGCGCCAAGCGCCACCGTAAGGTGCTGCGGGACAACATCCAGGGCATCACCAAGCCCGCCATCCGGCGCCTGGCCCGGCGTGGCGGCGTCAAGCGCATCTCCGGCCTCATCTACGAGGAGACTCGCGGGGTGCTCAAGGTCTTCCTGGAGAACGTCATCCGGGACGCGGTCACCTACACCGAGCACGCCAAGCGCAAGACGGTCACCGCCATGGACGTGGTCTACGCGCTCAAGCGCCAGGGGCGCACCCTCTACGGCTTCGGCGGCTGAGTGCTTTCGTCTCTTTTCCCTTGACAAATTGAAAGGCCCTTTTCAGGGCCCCCACCCTTTCACCTGAGGAGCAGTGATGCTAGTTTGCCCGTGGGTTTTGCGTTCTATTTCTGGCTTTACATTCCTAATTGCTGACTTTATCTTATGTATCGTTCTTGGGTTAGGGAGAAAGCAAAAGTTGGTCGTTTGCTTGTAGTTGCATTGAATTCAGATTTGTTAAGTGTTTCATCGGGTAACAGTACTCTAGTGGGATGTTTCCATTTTAATAGAAAGCGTGATAGGACAGAGTCAGAAGAAAACATCCAAGTACATGGGTTTTAGGTTTGAGCAGAATAGTATTCTCTGATTTGTAAATAAGGTACATCGTGTATGTTAGAATGGGATAGAAGGAATGAGAAGTCCACCTGACACCTTAGCCCTAATTCCTGAGATGTGGCCTGGTCAGACATGAGGACTTAAAATTCCACCACAATTTGGTGACACCTATTTTGGTGCCATCTGTCTTCTGCTCAAGAAACAAATAAAACTCATGGCTGTAAAACAGGCTAATTTGCAAGCTACAATTGTGACCAATGATACTTACCCTTTCATGTCTCTTTGATAGACCAAGTATGTCATTGGCCCCTTGTTCTAGTCCTAGTTAGCACTCAGTGTAGAAAGCTGGTAGAGCAATTACATGCTAACTTAAGTAACATCCCACAGAACAATTGGTGAGGGTGGGATGCAATTAAAATGGCTTTTAACTAAATTATAAGGAAATGAGGTCGAATTATAGAAATGTTCTCTAGGATGAAAAAAATACAAGGCAGCCCTCTAACCCAGGAGGGCTACTCAAAAGAGACCATTGGTACAGAGTGGAAAAGGAATTAAACAAGACATTAGGAGATAAATCCAGGCCTAAACTCAGAGAAGGCCTTTGCATCCTCCCAGAGGAGGTCTTAGAAACCATAGGAAGAAACCCAAGATGAAAACTTGGGTGTTGCTGGAAAGCTTGACGAATGCAGATACACAGACTAAAGTAACAATTGCCCACATGTACATAAAAAGAGAAGACAATGACCAGATTTATATATTTGGAGGCTGAAGTTAAAAACTTTAAAAATTCCCTTGCCCCCCCAAGAGTTAACCTTTGTAAAATGAAATGCTAAATCAGCATCTAGCCACTCTCTCAATTCAGGAATGTTTCCTCAAGGACTCTAGAGGCATCTCTGAAATAGAATCGTTAAGGAAGAGAACACTCTTATCTCCCAGGTTCCTTGGAGGAGGTGGGCCTATCAGCTATCACATGACGCCAAATTGCAAAACTTTCCTGTTTTGAGTGGGACGTACCAACTTAGCTGTATGAGAGATGTCTTTCTGTCTTTGCAATCCCTTTAGCAGACTGTCCGTGACGTGCATCACATTCTGGGTTGATGCTTGTTCAATAATAAAACTTGTGATTCTATTACTTCTGTGGAGAGGTTTTTCTGGATCAGGAGATTTTGTTTTTAACTATATTTTCCCGTCACCTTCTGAGGGTCTATTATCTGTTTGTGGCTTTTCATTGATTTCTTGAATAACTTTGACATCTCTTGATTCTTAAGAACCAAACAAGCACCAAAAAAATCCTGAAGTATTCTGTGCACAATTTAAGTGCTATTTTTACAGCTATTATTTTAGCATTTTTCTTTAGAAATCTATGACCTCCATTCTTAGCCTGATGTAAAGAAATATTAGAAAATTTTTGATATTATCTTTTCTAAATCCAGGCCTCAAATTTTGAATAATAAAACCGTTAAGGTGTTACTCATATCTAAACTATTTTTGTAGTTTCCCAAGTGGCCACTAGGCCACACATAATATTTGCTCTCTCATTTTATAAGCAAAGATTTACTTTATGTTTGTAATTAGCTGTATACAATTATGAGAACTGTTCTGCTATATATTGTGCCATATAAAAAAAGAGGGCAAATCAAAAAAAGGAAACACATCCCTAAGTTAACTCGATAAAATGTTAATATAAATGTTTAACAAGTATCCTTTTTTTTTTTAAGGAAGACTAGCCCTGAGCTAACATCTGCTATCAATCCTCCTCTTTTTGCTGAGGAAGAGTGGCCCTGAGCTAACATCCGTTCCCATCTTCCTCTACTTTATATGTGGGATGCCTGCCACAGCATGGCTTGTCAAGTGGTGCCATGTCCACATCTGGGATCTGAACCGGCGAACCCCGGGCTGCTGAAGCGGAATGGGGGCACTTAACAACTGCACCACCGGGCCGGCCTTCTCCCTTTTTTTTTTTTTTTTTTAGCAATTATACTTTTTAAGTCGGATAGAGCATACTTATATTCATATGAAATACTAACAGAAAACTGCCAACAGATTTTGTTCCTGGGTATAAATGCCCTTCTCATTTGGTGGCAATAATAGCAAATACTTTATGGGCTATATCAGAAGGCCCTTGGAGATTTGTCAGTGTCTTCACTAGACCTAAATAGAGGATTCTATCTTACTCCATATTATAATATTGATTAATCTACTAAATTAACCAGATATATTCTCTCTTATCATCAACAGATGGTTACTGTTTCTCCAAACACTTATCTCTAAACGTTCCTGCTACAAAATACAGATCTGAAATTGAGTTTTCCAGAGCATCAAAAGAACTTTAATAAATAACCGTACCAGGTACCTGTCAGACTCTACCACAGAACTGATTTAAGATTTTCCAAGCCATATTAGAAGCAGGCTACCTAACCCAAGATCAGAAAAGTAAGAATTAATGACTTAGGATGAATGAACTGATTTGATTGTTGTTAAAGTTTCTTTACTAAAGCCTTCTTATACTTTCAGTTGCTGTCTTTTTCAAACTGATTCCTAAAATTTTAGAAAGATACTCTATTAGAAGAACTTCTGATAATTGTCAGGAGTACTTAGGAATAATGACTCTGTAGAAAGTATGATACATATTGATTGGCCTGTGTACAAAACAACACAGAAGAGTGATTGGATTTTATACAAAATGCTTTTTCACAGGAATGTGATTATTAACATAGGCTTAAAACTAATTGATCCTCCTTAAAACAAGTAGGCCTTTATCCCTTTTCACAACTATGTCATTAAAACAGAGCAACTTGAACAAAAGATAAAATTTAAAGTACTGTTTTATAAAATACCTAATGGCCTGATTATATTTGATAAGTCCTTGATCTTGGTTTTCTAAACATGTTGAAATATGTATTTCTTATACTATTTGCAGAGTTTTATTTCTGCTACGGAGAAAGAAATGTGATGGCTGAAATTCATAAGATGCATTAAATACATATTAGTAGTTAGAAAGTAGAGCATGTGTGTGTTAAGTATACAGAGAAAGGAATAAAGGACCGAGAGATGCGTAATATTCCTGAGGCACTAGCTGTACTTGATAACCTGGACACATGAGATACTGGAGGCAATAAATATTCATGATACACTAAATATATTTGGGATAGCCATTCTGGCCCCATGTGTCCTTTGCCCAAGATACACAACTAAAACCCATGGCTATCGGACAGGCAGACCGTGAGCAACAACTGTGGCCAGCCATAATCATCTCCAATAGACTAAATGCCTGTCATTGGCCAAGGGTACCCTGTGTTTGTGGACTTTCTTGCCCAAACCTGGACTCCTGTCTTCATAATCACACCTTGCTTGCACACCGTCAGGAAGGCTCATACAGCAGAGAGAAACATATCTGAACGTTATTTAACCCATGGTTCAGCTACTGTGGTTCATCTCCTTGCACCCTTATCCTAAGTCTTATCTTACCCCAGGTCTTTCCCCTTGTTTCATGCTATGTGTTTAAATTGACTTTAAAAACCATGCATCCCCAGCATTTTATCTGAATCTTTTTGTGTCCGGGGAGCTCGCCTGGTAGTGTAGTATTTGAAGGCTACCAGGGCACCAAGGTAATTTCCCACAGGACAGTGGGGAATCAAAAGTGGAAGCAGGGAAACCGCTGAGGAGACTGAAGCCAGTAATCTAAGGGAAAGATGATAGTCCTCACACCAGAGTGGTAGCATTTTGGTATTGAGAATTGATCAGTTTCCATACATATTTTGAAGGCAAAACCAAGAGGATTTCTGGAAGAATTGAATGTAAGTATGAAAAAGGACAAGGATGAAGTTATTATTAACTGAATGGAGAAGTCTTTTCATGAAAGGAGATTAGTAGGGGGGAATATTGGTTCTATTTTGGACGTGTTAACCTTCAGATGTCTATTAAACATCCACAGGAAGAAAGAAAGTAGGGAGTTGGGTACAAGTCTAGAGTTTGGGAGAGAAGGCTGGGTTGGAGATATAAAATTGGAAGTCATTGATGTACAGATGGTATTTAAAGCCTGAGCCTGGTGAGATCTCCAAAGAGTGAGCATAGAGAGAGAAGTAGTAAAAACTTAGCCCTGTGTCCCCCAACCTTAAGGGTTTTGGGAGAAAAGATGAACCAGCAATAGATACAGAGCCTCCGGTAAAATAGAACCAGGTGAAGAAAATATATCACAGAGAAATTGTGGGGTCAATTATGTCAATGTTTCCAATAGGTCAAATAAAATGAAGGCTAGTAATCGGCCACTGTATGCAGCAAAGTGATTTTTGTATTAGTTTATTTTCTGTCTTTCCCTAGTAAAAAATAAATACTATGAGGACAGGAATTTTTTTCTTTGCTGTATCACCAGGGCCAAGCACAGTGGCTGAAGCCAGCAGTCAATCAGTAATATTTAGTGACTAAATGAATTAAGTAATGTTCCTGATGCTATCAACAGAGACCCCTCCTAACTGACTCTATTAAGGTATACTCTCTAAGGTAGAGTCCTTAACAAATCTATGTTAAGTAATACATGCTAAATCTCAGGGCATTTAGTCATTACACTTTTGGTTTGATTTTAGAGTAAAGACTACGGTTTCTTTTTAGAAGTAGTTTTCCCAGTACAGCTGGAAAGTAAAGCTAAGCTGTTGTCTTAGGCTTTTGATGTCTTGTCTCTGACCACTGAACCTAGCAGATGTTTATAGCAAGATCTTTTTATGCAACAAACTTTGATGCATTAACCATATATAAAATAAACCTGTGAGCTTTGAACTAAATCCTCTCTTGGGAGAAAGGTAAGAACCTGAACTCTTGAACAGAACCTGTAGCCTCTCATTACACCAAAGGATTGATCCTTTGTCCCTTAATGTGGCTCAGAGCTTTGGGGCTTACAGTTCTACAGCCTTTGAGTGTGTTCTCTTATTTAAAGTTGAAATTGATAAAACAATGGTTTTAAAAGACTGAGATGTCCTCCTAGATTGGAAAAGATCTGTGGGACCAGTATCAATGGGAAGGACTAATGAGTCATATCTGAGGTAACCCAACCCCAGAAATTCTGATTGAATTGGTCTAGAGAAAGAACTAGTAATTGATATTTAAACAAATGAAAAACTTTTCCACGTAATTCTTACATGTTGTCACATAAGAGATCTCTGGTCCACATGATGTCTGGGTTTCTTTTTGGCAGTTAAATTCTATTCTATTCAGAAAAATGAGATGAGATTAATAGAAAGTTAGTGAGAACATGGAGTTAGGGGAAAACAAAAGTCACAGCAAACCTATCCAGTTATGCTGAATGCACTCTTGGAAAGCGAAGGAAGGCTTGTCCTGTCCTTCATTTACCACCCAGACTGTGAATACAAACAGTTATGATATTGTAGAAATAATCAAGATAATACCTTGTTGGTGAGGAAGAATTTTCCTCTACCCTTCAGGGTTCTTTCAGCTGGTCTAATAAATCAAAATAAGATAGATTAACAGGAAAAAATAAAATTTAGTTTCATACATAAGAGAACCCCACATGCATGAGAGAGTCACAGACCCCACATACTTGAGAGGTTTGAACACAGAGGGGTAAAATGAGGTATTTATGCCATCTTGAGGCAAGAGGACCTGGTGCTTCAGAGATGAGGGTGATTCACAGAACAATAAGAACAGATGTTCAGTAATTAGACGCCATACAGACAGGTCAGAAAAAATTTATTTCCAGTAATAGCTCATTATGGGCAAGCTTCTCAATTTGAATTCTTTAAGGGAGAGGTAAAGTTTCTCTTGAGCCTGCCAGGTCTCCATTGCCTTTAGCTCAAAACATTCAACATGTCAAAGTAGCACATCTTGGGGAGGCCTATTCTGAACCTCTTCAATCTCCATTTGCAAAAATTGTTTGAAAAAAACATCGGACATTAGGGTATTTCCAATAGCACCATAACGGAGACTAGAATGTCTCCTAATCTAATCATGCAATGGTTAGCTGAATCTTGACTGGAATGTGATGGTTAAATACAGTTGCTCACACCCAGTGGTCACAAAGTCAGATGCAATTAGAGTCGAGGCATAAATGAGTAATAATAAATGCTTCATGTTGCACTTACTGTGTCAGGCACTGGTATTTAAGCACTTTTCATTTATCAACTCACTAATCCTCACAATCCTTTGAGCTAGTTATTACTATCGTCATCACGTGATTGTTTAAATGAAGAAACTGAGGCCAGAAAAGATAGGTAATTTAGCCTGTTCTCACAGTTAGAAACTGTAGGCATAGCTTTGATCCCAAGCCATCGGCTTCTAATAGTTGTGCTTAAACCTTTTACCATCTTGCATCACTTTGGTAGTAAAGTTGTAAAACAAGATATTTACATCTTAACTTTTAAATTATTTTTTTCTTTTTTACATCCTAAATGAAGAGATTATTCTTTATGTCCCAAGTAGACATGGGTCTGGTCATCGATGCCAGATCTGACAATTTTTCAAGAGCTAAAAATAAATGCATTTCTCATGTACACATGTTTACATTAGTGATAAACTCAAATTAAGAAAAAAATGTCTCAGAACACATCTGTCCTCCACACGTGGTGCATAAACTTTGTACTTTTGCTGTATCTGAATCAGTTCCTGTAACTGTCTCTGACGAGTTTGTAATCACCAATGACATTTCACCACGTAAATTAGCGAGTGCCGATTATGAGCGTCATTGTTCAATACTTTTACACATTCAAGTCTATTAGTAATTTAAACTGTTCTCTCCACTCGTTGTGGTAAACATGACTGAGACCAGCAATAGGTTATTTACTGTTCCTCCAGGCACATTGAATATACCAGTGACCTCCTGAGTCGACTAGACACGTTTTACATTTAGACGGAACATAGCAACCTCTAAAGACTCCCCACAAGCTTATCTCCTTGAGCAAACTAAATCAAGATCCCCTACTAACTGCACTTGTAAAAGTTGTTGGTTAAAAGGCTGGTAAACAGCAGTGGGGACCTCTGCTGAACACGGGTGCGGTGGAGCACGCAGGCGACTCCGCCCGGCGTTAAATGGCGACGCAGAGGAGTGACTCCACTCCAGCCTGTTGTGGTCTGGACACTTAGCTCCACGAAATATGAATGTCAAGCCAGCGTCACCGCTCCTCAGATGACAGGGTGAGGGGCCCTGAAAAGGGCCTTTTGTTACGTGAACGGAGTTGACAGAGCGAACACTCAGCCGCCGAAGCCGTAAAGGGTGCGCCCCTGGCGCTTGAGCGCGTAGACCACGTCCATGGCGGTGACCGTCTTGCGCTTGGCGTGCTCGGTGTAGGTGACCGCGTCCCGGATGACGTTCTCCAGGAAGACCTTGAGCACCCCGCGGGTCTCCTCGTAGATGAGGCCGGAGATGCGCTTGACGCCGCCACGCCGGGCCAGGCGCCGGATGGCGGGCTTGGTGATGCCCTGGATGTTGTCCCGCAGCACCTTACGGTGGCGCTTGGCGCCGCCTTTGCCCAGGCCCTTGCCGCCTTTGCCACGACCAGACATGGTGAGAGACAAAACCCCACAACGCTTTGTCGCCGCGCCGGCCGATGCAGGCCTTTATAGGTCCGTTGGCGGACCGAATTGAGAACGCAAGAAAGGAGGCGGGAATTCTCCCCTGAGTGGGGGAGGGGCATCTACTGGCAACACACAGGCCTTTTTATGTTCCCTTGTACTGTTTTGAACCGTAGTAACTATTTTGTTACCACGTCTTAAGACTTTAAAAATTACTTTTGAATGAGAACGCAAAACATTGATGTTGTGGAAAATACAAAAAAGGATAAGCAATAAAAGAACAACAACCCGTTATCCCACCATGCAGAGATCACCACTGCTAGCTAATTCAATGTCTTGGTGAAGAGATAGATGTACATATTTTTTCAAAGAAAATTTGCACAATGGCAGACTTGGAGTTTTGGAACCTCTTTACACATTATATGTTACTCAATTTCCCTTATCTAAGGAGAAAAAAGAATTTTTTTCTTGTTACTTAAATGAACCCATTTGTTATAGGCTAACAATGTTTGAAACGGCAAAGCTTCTACTGGTCTGTCAGTTCCTTCAGTCTTCTGATGGCAGACTTTGCTGTGACTGCAGAAGAGGGATTGCAGGTCAAGGTGACACCAGCTGCCGTTTTCATGCAGGAACCACAGTGGCAGATCCCCACAGCCCGTCTCTTCCTCTTGGTTTTGCCACAGAAGGAACAAGTGTACATGGCGTGACGGCTGATTTCAATTTTCTTCACCATTTTCCTGAGAGGCACCATGATGGACAGCATATTTACCAATGACTCCTACCTGTTTGGTGTGTTTAGCCATGTCACTGCAAAGTAGCTCTGAGCCCAGAGAGTGAAAAAAGTTATTTTTAGTGTCTGCTTATTATTCCTTCTTATGAATTCTCCATAGTACAATTTTAACCAATTCCCTAGCAGCCAGTTTTAGTTTTTTAAATAATTCACTTTTTCCACATTTAACATAAGTTTACTTCTTCACTATACTTGGGTATACTATACTATACTGAAAATTCTAATGAAGGGTAGCAAAATGTGCCACTCTAAAATATGCCTGTTTCTCATAAGGATTGTTTTTGAGAAAAAATATACAGGAGAAGCTCTAAAAACATTAGAATTTAGCCTTTTGTAAGGGGAATTTACACTTATAAGGGAAATCTCCATTGGTAAGGGTATCTCCCTTTGTGTACCAGGAACAGAATGATGACTCTAAATCACAAGAAATTCTCATCAGTGAAGAAAATACAGAACTTAAATCTACCTAACAACTTTACCCTTGTTCACTGAGCTTCTCCTAGCAACCTCCTATTGTTACCAGAACATTGAGTTCTTGTTGTTTCCCAGGATAGAAATCAAGAGAGACAACCAATGGGAGCAGAAAAGTAAAAGTTTTATTAGCTTGTGCACAGGAGAGGCACAACAAAGCAGGTACAGAAAGGAAAGGGGCAGCTGGCCAGCTCGTTAGGGAGCGGGATTGTGGGGATTTTATTAGGCCAAGGCTGGGGAGGAGTGCCTTGTGATGGCATGTAGAGGTGGGCTTTCCCTGCACCTGTGCTGTTGTTCAATATGCCACCTCATGTGATGCATGTATCATTAACACGCTAGCTCTCTACCCCTGGGTGTGCTTTTTACTATGGTGATGGGCCTAGGGTCACATTCAGTGGACTCCTGGGTGCTGGGGCACATGCCTAAACCCAGGAAAGCCCTGAGGCTGTGGAATGGGGATCTTGGTGGCCTCTGTCTGAATCTCCTAGCCTGCCTATTGGTTAAGGCCCATCTTGTTAGGGCCTTATCTCATTAGGCCTGGGGCCTTGCAGATGGCCTTGTCTCATTAGGCTGGTTCCTGCCTCACTATAACTGGTCTCCCCCTCTCCCCACTTCCCTTTCATCCCCTCACCCCAACATCTTTCTTTTGTCTTTAGCTGAAGATGTCTTTTAAGGTGGTGGCTTGGGGCATTTAGGGGAATTTTACTAAGTTCTCCTTGGTGTCTCCCATGCACATATTGTAGGGGAGGAAGACAAATCCTCTACCCACTCTAGGTCCTTCTGTCTGGGCTATGAATTAAATTCATCTGAGACAGAATAACAGGAGAAAATCAAACAAAGCTGTATACATGGGAGACACTCAGGAAAACTGAGCAACTCACCAAAATGGGGGAGGCTGTTCCCTTAACTACTATTTTTGGCTAAAGACAGAGGAGAGTGTTGGGGATAGTGGTTTGGGGCTTCAAAGGGGAGGAAGGCAATTCACACGGAAAGGGAAAAGCAAGTGTTTGGTAGACAGAACTTTGATAAGAATGGGCTTAACAAGGACCCTCACGGTCTATGGATACCCAGAGTTATCTATGGTGATGGCTTGTCCCGGGGACAGGAAGCTCTTCTCTCTTAAATTCTTTCAGGCAGTTAGGGGGAAGGTCAAAGTCTCATTCAGAGTCTTTTGTTCTTAAAAATAATCAAGGCAAGGCAAAGAGATACATTTTGGGGTGGCCAATTCTGATCTCCCACAATGTACATGAGATGTACATGTTATTAAACTTCTGTTTGTCTCTTGTTAATCGGACTTATTACCAGGGTGGGAGAGTGTCTCAGTCACAGAAACCAGAAGGGTGGAGGGAAAATAATTTTCCTTCCCCCAAGTTATTCTTTTCTATTACATCAAAAAATTTAAACTGTAGTTGTATTAGAGATCATAATTTGGTACCGCAGTTCTCATTATTTATTTTCAAAATTTCCTAATCTAGTTTCACAAGATTCCTCTTTTGGGCAATCATTTTGTGGACTTTGAAAACAATTTCCTTTGGGCTTTTAATCATAATTGCATTAACTTTATAAATTAATTGGAATAGAATTAAAATCCTTTAAAAATCAAGTTCTCATATCCAGAAACTTGGTGTTTCTAGTTTTTTTAAAAGCCTTTTATTTTTTAGTGACCAAACTAAAGATTTGATTTTCATACAATATTTAAAATGGAATAATCTTTTATTCATACAGTGAATTTTCTTTTTTATTTCCCCCCCAACAAATATAGGGTTATCCTCTGAAATTGTTTCAACACTAATGTAATTTTTAAAACTCCAATAACTATTTTAACGTAACCTCTCATTCTTCAATTGTTTGTTTGAAAAGTGGTTACAAGCTGAAACGTTGCAGTTAGAAAAACCTGGTCTTAAATTAAATCTTCTCTACTGACCAAATTTTAGCTGACTTGCTTATGCTGTCTAAAATCTTTGCTCATCTATAAAGTTGTATTGGAGTAGGAAGAGTACTTACTTCATGAAGTTACTGTAAGAATTAATGGAGATAACTGTTATAAAATACTGAATATAGAGCCTACCTCTATTTAATATAATAAGTAATTTTTATTTTTAGTAACTAGATTTAAAATATTCTGTATTTATATTGAATGGGTTCAGAACCAGTATTCCCAGAATGTGCCACTTTGGCATGTAGATTATTTTAAGCTGAAGACAATTAAGGCCCAGGAGACTGAGGAAGAGCTTTTTACCTCCTTGTTAACTGCCTGAATGAATTTAGATAGGGGGCCTGGTCCAGGAAGAGAGCTATCACCAGAGATAACTACGAAAATTATGGGCTAGTGTGGTAAACTGTGGGGGAGATTGGCAGGGCCTGTTTCTTCAAATTCCTCTCTGTGTCCCATTGTCTCTGCATAGCTTGACAAACATTTGTTTATCAAACATTTGCTCTTTCCTTCTTCCTGTGAATTGTCTTCCTTCCCATTGAAGCCTCAGGCCCCCATCCCCTTCTCCAAATCTCAGGATGGCATATAATCCTCAATTGCCTAACTGCCCTGGAACCTCTTATGTTTATGTGAGGCTCCAGTACATAAGAAATGAAATTTGTTTTTCTCCTGTTAATCTGTGTTATGTTAATTTAATTAATAGACCAGTCAAAAGAACCTGGAAAGTGTGGGGGAGGGACAAATTTTCCTTTACCCTCCTAGGTTCTTCATTTATATATCTATCAAATATATTAAAATATATTTACATTAATAAATAATAAAAAGATACATTAAAATATTGTATATTTCATATTAAATAATATATTAAATAACATTTGTTTTTACTACATATCTGTTATTAACACCAAGTCCAGAGTCATTTTAAACATGCATTTATAGATTTTTATTGACATTTATTTTTGGTCAAAGTATATTTTAATATTTATTAGCCTGAATAAAATAAACATCTATTACCTTGTTCTTCTGTGCAAATTTCTGATATATGGATGTAAATTTTTATCAAGTATTCTCTATTTTGAAACAGTTTTTAATTAGTATCCTAACAACTAAAAATATAAGTGGAGGATAGTCACAGTAAAGGACCCATTCCTGCTCCATCTTTACCAAAACCCCACCCTCAGACACTACCACTACAGCAGTAAAATTAATATTTTTATATAAACAGTTGCAGTAGTAAGCAGAGATAAAAGTCTGGAAAAGGAGAAACTTATAAAAACTACAAAAAACAATCTTAGGAGAAAGGCATTATTTGGGAGCCTCAGAAATGTGTATTGTTGGGAGCTCCCTAATTCTCTGCCTTTAGTTTTTGCCCCTTGTCCAGTGTCCCTGCCTTCCTCCAAACTACTGGACCCCAAAGTCACTCAAGCTTTTTCATTATTCCGGTAGGTAATTAATTTTCATTAAAATCAGTAGCATTTATTTAAATATGAGGTTGTTGATAGATTGGAAGAAGCAGGAGGTAGACTCAATTAACAAGGTCATCCAGATCAACCTTTTTCCAGATAAATTACTATGGTGAAGTGATAAGGCAGGATAAGTCTTTCCAACTGGTCTTTGCGCCATGGACCCCTCTGATCTTAAGTCGGCCTCCTCCATTTTAACTACTTTGAATATTCATTTAACAATCCCTACATTTTCCTGTATGCAATCTTATCCTCATTTAACCTCAACTTCTTTTTTGCTCTTATTTTATATCACTTAATTTTATTATGAAATTAACAAATTTGTTGACCGTATTTTATGGGCTTGTCATTAAACTAGGGTCTAGGGAGATGTAAATATAAATAAAACTCAGTCTCTAAGGGACTTTGTAAATTAGTGGATAAGATGCACAATAAATCTAATATGGAAAGACACTGTGGGGTGCTTTCGTAGTTGTCCAGAGTCTGTAAGGAGAGAAATTAATAAGAAGACTAACTCCAGAAAGGAAGTTTAAATAATACTTTCATAAATCTTCTGCCACTGAAATTGAACTTTTCCTTTTATGAAAATAACTTTAAAGTATAAACCATGACATTCTAAAAACTTCTTCAGGATTTAATTGCAATTAAAAATATCTAAATTATTTTAGCAAGACTTTTTTTTTTTTTTTTTTTGCTGAGGAACGTTTGCCTAAGCTAACATCTGTCACCAATCTTCCTCTTTTTGCTTGAGGAAAATTCATCCTGAGCTACCCTCTGTGGCTAATCTTCCTCTGTCTTGTATGTGAGTCACCGCCACAGCATGGCTGATGAATGATGTAGGTCCACACCAGAGAACCAAATCTGGGCCACCAATGTGGAGTGCACCAAACTTAACCACCCGGCAACTGGGCCGGCCCCAGCAAGATTTTTTTGAAAGTTTTGTTATCTTCACTTTTAAATCCAAGTTTTAATTTGTTTCTGATTATGCGGATAGTTTCTGTTCATGTATCAAGTAAACTCGTAGGTGCTTTTTCCAATGAGATTGGCGTAATAGTCAATTAATTCAAAAAATGTGGAATTATAAACAATGATATACATATCACACTTGAATATTTTATTTTACCTAAAATATAAAAATTTATATTCATTTGTCAGTTATTTGATTATAGGTTCATTGATTTGATAAATCAAAACCACAACAATAATTATAATGGTATGATTTTAACAATGTGGTGGTTCTTAAAGGGGGGAACAGAAACAATGCAATAAAGCAAGTGCTAGTAATTGCATCACCAACATCAATAATAAGAACAACATAATATTATATTATTAAAAACGAAAGAAGTCAAGGGGGTCTCCTTTGGAGCTATTTCACTTATTCTACTTGACATTTCTAGTTGAAGAGAAATAGTTGTTTAAAACTTACACAAATAATGCAGATGACTTTTTAAGAGGGAAAAACTGAATAATAAGATTCACAGAAATCAGGATTTGGGTACTGCAACATCAAATAATCATAAACTAAAAAGAAAAGGAAAGAAAGGTAGTATTTACCTCCTTTTTGTGATTGCTGCAATCACTTTTATTCCAAGGAATATTATTTGCATGTGATTGTAGTTGAGATTTAAATATAGGAAATACAAATATTTCAAGACTTGGAAAATATGTTTATTCCAATGGACTAGAAATGCCATAGAAATTCATTTCCATTAAGATATATTCATGAGGAAAAACTAAACTAGCTGATGTGCACTTAGGTGGAGAGGAATTGAAGGCTCTCTAGCTGGGGTGACTTGGTGATCTGAGAAGGCTGTGAGTGATGATGGTGGGGGAAGGGGACAGCAAAAATCGGCAATATCAGGACTATATGATCCTGATGTGGTAAGGTAAAGAATCTGATTTACAATGTCCACCTTTCGTAATATTTGTTGTTAAGGCACACGACCTTCCTAATCAATTCCACACCACCTTTACTTCACTACCATTTATGTAAACAGTCCTTTATGAATTGTATTCTCTGCCTGAACTGATACCGAAACGAGGAATTTACCTGCCTGGATTACTACAGCATCCCCATTTTGGAGGGTGAGGTGTCCTTAGATTCAAAGACCAAATCATAGGGTGCTCAATTTTTGTCCCAGATGGACATTTAATCCTACACAGGTTATCACCAGGATATCCAAATTTTGCCCTAGCGGGTCTATCAAATTCAAGCTGTATTTATTCAGTAAAGGTTTTGTTCTTTACAAGGCAAACTAATTCAGGGCCTTAGGAAAATAAAACAATATACTTTTTAAATGACTTAGTCAAACTTTCTTTATAGTATTAGTTCATATTCAACATCTCGCTGCTATCCTGGAACAATGTCACTTGAAGACACAGCTCACTTTTGTGATAAAGTGGTTGGCTCTGAAAAGAGCCTTTTGGTTTGGACAGGAGATATAAGCTGCACGCTATGCCAGACTTCTACTTGCCCTTGGCCTTGTGGTGGCTCTCGGTCTTCTTGGGCAGCAGCACGGCCTGGATGTTGGGCAGCACACCACCCTGCGCGATGGTCACTTTGCCCAGCAGCTTGTTGAGCTCCTCGTCGTTGCGGATGGCCAGCTGCAGGTGGCGCGGGATGATGCGCGTCTTCTTGTTGTCGCGGGCCGCGTTGCCCGCCAGCTCCAGGATCTCGGCCGTCAGGTACTCCAGCACCGCCGCCAGGTACACGGGAGCACCGGCCCCGACCCGTTCGGAGTAGTTGCCCTTGCGGAGCAGGCGGTGCACTCGGCCCACGGGGAACTGCAGACCAGCTCGAGAAGAGCGGGTCTTGGCCTTGGCGCGAGCTTTGCCGCCCTGCTTGCCTCGTCCGGACATGATGAGGGTGTAACCACTGACCAGACTAATGTCTGAATTGAGCCAACCAGAGCTACATTACTTATAGTCTTTACTGGGCGCGAAAATGAAAGTGTACTATTGGCTAAAACTACAATTTCACTTAAACCAATGGAATCGTGGTTTTGAAATACGTTTATTTTGATTGGGCAAAATCAACATGACGTTTCAAGGATTCTCCACCAATCAGAGACAGGACTTTATTCACGGCCTTCTTTGTATAAGAAGTAGTGAATGAAGAGGACATTTACAGTCTCATACTCATTCTTCTTATTACCCTCTGGTGTTCCTGCCATCGTTGTCGACCATGCCTGAACCTTCTAAGTCGGCCCCTGCTCCGAAGAAGGGCTCCAAGAAGGCGGTGACCAAGGCGCAGAAGAAGGACGGCAAGAAGCGCAAGCGCAGCCGCAAGGAGAGCTACTCCGTCTACGTGTACAAGGTGCTGAAGCAGGTCCACCCCGACACCGGCATCTCGTCCAAGGCCATGGGCATCATGAACTCGTTCGTCAACGACATCTTCGAGCGCATCGCGGGCGAGGCGTCGCGCCTGGCGCATTACAACAAGCGCTCGACCATCACCTCCAGGGAGATCCAGACGGCCGTGCGCCTGCTGCTGCCCGGGGAGCTGGCCAAGCACGCCGTGTCCGAGGGCACCAAGGCCGTCACCAAGTACACCAGCTCCAAGTGAGCCCGTCTGCAGCGGAGTGACTCGTCAAGCTAGGCCCACACCCCAAAGGCTCTTTTCAGAGCCACTCAGTATTCCAAAGAGAACTGGCACTCGCTTTTTACAGCGGTAAGTGTTTCTTATTTGCTACAGAGGAACCGTTTCCGCGTTTCCACATCTTGATCTTGTTCGAGTTTATTTTCACTACAATGTACGTGATGCAGCAACGCTCGAGACATTTATGAACAAGCATCACGTTCATTAGATAAATGTAGTAAAGAAAAACAATGTACCCTTTGTCCCCAAACAAAATCCGCTCACCTTTAAAAATGTTACCCTAGCAGAAGTTTTCGCCAGCAATTCCTTGAGCGCTGTCCTTCATTTTGCCGCGTGCCTGAACTAATGAAGCGCTTGGCACACTCTAAGAAACATACAGATCGTCTCAATTATTTGAGTTTACGTTTGGGGGCTGTGGTGGCTCTCTTCCCTTTCCCTGACTTTGTATTTGCCACATACTAACTTAGAAAGGCAGAAGAAAAAAAATGGAAGTGAACCCAATTTACGCGTCAGTCAGGCGCCGCGTTGACACCGAGAGCCAATCCAGACGCTGCGCGGGCAGTTTGAAATTAACCACCGATTTCCCTTTGCGAGTCTGTCCTAATTGGGAGAATTCTGGGAAGTGTGGCTTTGTGGTAGGAAATCTGCCATTTCACCCTCTCCTCATTTCTCTGAGTGAAATTCCCCTACGAAAGGGGTTAGGTTTTACTCGCTACCCTTTCTGTCAGGGTCTGCTGCATATTTTTCTCTCTGTGTGACTTGCATTTACTATTTCTCTATTAAGTGGAAGAAATTTTAAGAAACTGGGAAGTAGAGCAGGAGAAGGGCTGTTCCCTCACCCCCTCGCCAATTCAGGAAGTCAAAATCCATCTCCATTTTAAGCCCTCAGGAATGGCATATTTAAAACTATTGGGTTTTTGCCGGAAAACGGCATGGAAACGCTTCCACGTTGAACCGTATCAGCTGAAGGTTTTTGACGATACCTTTTATCCAGTTACAACACTCCACTGATAATTTCACTCTGAGGTGTTTACATGAGAATATTGTGTGCACACGCAACAGGAGACATACAAAATGGAGTAGCGTTATTCTTAACAGCAAAATAGAAGCAACCACACGTTCATGGCCAAAAGAACAAACACATTTATTGAGGTATATTCACACAATGGGATATCATATAGCAGAGAAAATAATTGAAATACACAGTACTTGGCTGAATTTCAGAAACATAAATCTCAGAAGTTTCATATATAACATTTTATAAAGCTCAAAAATAGAACCAAAGTATCTGTTAAAGAGAACTTCATGAATAAATTTTTTAAAATATCAGGCAGTGGGTACCTCAGGGATAAAGGCAGAGCAAGGGGATAGGGAAAAAACAGTAAATACGCCGACATTCTAGATTTGGGATTAGCAGTTCTATCATGAGTGTTTTATGTACTTTGCTTTATACTTTAAGTGGACGTTACATGGATTCCCTTTATGTATCAGATACTGTGCTGAAAAATAGAATAGAGAGGGAAACAACCTGTGTATAGAAACAACTTCTAGGCATCGTATATTTGTCAAAAAGGAAAGTTCATACGTGAGAACCTAATAGTGTTTCTCTAGATAATATTAACATTCTTTTAAAGAGTAGGAGAAAAGGAAGACAGAGGTCATTAAAATGGCCTGTGGACTTAAAACACTCAAGATTTTGGCTACAGTTAGAGTCAGTAGCTGCCCCCTCCAGCTCCTCCAGCTCCTCTAGCTCTTGTAAACTTCCTGTTTATACAGCTTCTCAAAATCTCTGTGACAGCTCCCTGATGGCGGTGTGTATATATACATGTGCATGTGTGTATTTTGTATATATTTTATGTATTTAAATATATATGTATGTATATCCCTCCCTCAATTCTGTTAGAAGAGAAATTATACTTTTTCATTTATGTATCTTCTCTCCTACCATGTCCCTCTCAAGATATTTGAGGACAGTATACTCGCCATACATTTGGGGTTTTTTTCATCACTACTTTTCAGAGTACATGTGCCTTTGATCCTGTCCATTCATCCATTAATTCAGATCATTGGCAGAAAATTCTGATATTGTTTTGTTTTACAGAATGAGGAAACAGCAGATGAAATTCAGGAGAGGAAATGGGAAGAGCATTTAGAGAGATTAAGTTACCTAAACACATTCTCCAGGCCCAGGATATATATATATATATATTTTCTCCATATAGTCATATATATATATATATAGGTATTCATATATACATATATTCACATATATATATAAGTTTGGTCTATCAGAGAGTGCTTGATGACTTGGAATTGTCAGCGGGGAAGATGTCTAGAAGAATATGAAGGAGGGGCCGGCTAAAGCCTGTGGGCAGAATAGAAAGGAGCATGCAGAAGAAATTGGTGGCCCCTCTATACAAGGTTTACATGTCAAGTTCATTACACTCCAGTAGTTAGAAAGTTAAAATTTCTAAAAGAGAGGGTGAGAAAAATTTAAAAAAAAAACTCAAAGCTAGATTTTGTGGGTTATTTGCACCTTGGTGAGCTAAGGTAAGGGTCTAACCCTTTGTTGCTGAAGTTATCTTGATTAATTTATGCCATCATTGATCAGCCTTGGGAAATTGATTTGAGCTAATCCAAACCTGGATGTCACTTTATTGTTTTACACTGGGGTTTATACTTAGTATCTTCAAGAATTCATGTGATTTGCCCCAAATAATTTTAGGTCAATTATTTTTTTTCCCTAAAGAACAATTTATAGAACAGAAAGGGAACTGATTGGAGCATAGAAATAGATCAGAGACTCTGAAGGACAGTTTTTCCAAGTTATGTCACCTGAAAATGGCCTTTGTTCAGCCTAGAGAAATTTATGTTTTTGTCATTGGAAACAGCACTTCCTTCCACGGAGATTGTTCAAAATGTACTGACAAAGCTTAACTCTTTTTTTACTCCTGTCTAGATTCCATGTAGTTTACCATCCTTCAGTTATGACATTATATTGGGCACTTTAATTTGGCTACCACTTATCTTAGTTACATTTTAGATTCCCTGATGCGGAACACGCACGCATCTCATCCTCCAAAAATATCCAAACCTTCTCAAATGGGTATTGCTTCTACAGATGACTAGTTTATCCATTTCCTAACACCTTTTAACTTCTATTTCAGAGGTTCACCTTTTCTGATATTGTCACTAAATCATAAAAATGCTGCCTGTTGGGAGACTTCGTGAAGTAAAGAAGAGGTGTGGTAGTAAAAAACAAACAAATTAACAAAAACACAAGGAAATTTTTCCAGACCTGAATAGTGATAAAAAATTTCTATCAGGGGCTGGCCCCGTGGCTGAGTGGTTAAGTTCGCGCGCTCCGCTGCAGGCGGCCCAGTGTTTCGTTAGTTCGAATCCTGGGCGCGGACATGGCACTGCTCATCAGACCACGCTGAGGCAGCGTCCCACATGCCACAAGTAGAAGAACCCACAACGAAGAATACACAACTATGTACCGGGGGGCTTTGGGGAGAAAAAGGAAAAAAAAAAATTTCTATCAACTCCTATAGAGTTGAACACTCACATAAGTATTCCTAGGGGTCAATGATGTGACTGATTCAAATTAAGGGTTTATTAAGGGCCTAAAAATGCAAAGAACAATGCTAAGAACTAGATGGGGATAGACTCTGAGGACAAATAACCCCACCCACTGCAGGTTTGTAACAATTCCCACACCTGATAGAAGGAAGAATAACTTAAGAGCCTCAGCCAAAGGTCTGTGTTTACATTAGAAATAAGCAATTATTTTTGATGGAGAAATTGTGAAAAGCTGTAAGGTTACACTGGGATGCCAAGGATATTAATTTGAGGCGAACCTTTAAATTTCAAGACCCAAGGGCAGAGACTCAGGCCAGGTCCTAGTGCAGCCATTTGGAGAAGCAGTGGGGGTTGCAACCTGTGTTCATGGATGACCTGTGAGGTCAATGCTTAATGTAGTTTATTAAACAATACTATCCAGCAGTGTGCTCCTTGATATTCACCCAAAGGAGTTGAAGCTTGTGTACATGCAAAACCTGCACGTGGATGTTTATAGCAGCTTTATTCATAATTACCAAAACTTGGAAGCAACAAAGATGTCCTTCAGTAGGTGAATGGATAAATATTAACTGTGGTGCATTCAGACAATGGAGTATCATTCAGTGCTAAAAAGAAATGAGATGTGAAGCCATGAGAAGACATGGAGGAACTTTAAATGTATATTAGTAGTGGAAGAAACCAATCTGAAAATGCTACATACTATATGATTCCAACTGTATGATATGTTGAGAAAGGCAAAAACTATAGAGGCAGTGAAAAGATCAATGGTTACTAGGCGTTTGGGGGGAGGGAGAGATGAATTGGTGGAGAATAGATTTTTAGGGCAGTGAAAATATTCTATATGAGAGGCCAGCCCCATGGCCGAGTGGTTAAGTTGGCGCACTCTATTTCCTGCGGCCCAGGGTTTCGCTGGTTTGGATCCTGGGGGCGGACATGGCACCACTCATCAGGCCACGTTGAGGTGGCATCCCACGTGCCACAACAAGAAGGACCTACAAGTGAAAATACACAACTATGCACTGAGGAGATTTGGGGATTAAAAAGCAGAAAAAAAAAAAAGAAGATTGGCAACAGTTGTTAGCTCAGGTGTCAATCTTTAGAAAAAAAATTCTATATGATACTATAATGATGGATACATTTCATTATACATTTGTCCAAACCACAGAATGTACAACACTAAGAGGGAAGCTTAATGTATTATGAACTTTGGGAGATTGTGATGTGTCAGCGTAGGTCCATCAGTTATAACAAATGTACCATCGTGGTGAGAGATGTTGATAATGAGGGAGGCTATGCATATGTGGGGACAAAAAGTATATGGGAAATCTCTGTACCTTCCTCTTAATTTTGCTGTGAACCTAAAATAAAGTCTTAAAAAAAAAGGCAAAGATAAAGCAACATATAGTTGTTTATGCATTTCTTACGTATTTAGCTAGTTGACTTCTGAACTATCTTGTCACTCAAGAACAACAAAACATATGCTATTCTACCAATTGACCACTTGATGCCAAATTTCCTGTTTGTTCAAACTGCCTATGAAAATATATAGGTGACTTAATATGTTTAATTTGCCATATGGCAAGATGTAAATGACTGCCTACCGTGAAAAGTCTCTCAAGGCTAAGGTCTTGAGACCGGGGAAGAGGCACACTACTTTGAATCTTCGTCTCACATTCAGATTGAATAGGTCTGGACTATATCTTTTTGGAAACTGTATTTATAATTTATTTATAATTATTTATAATATATAATATTATATAAAATGTATATTATATCAAAGTAATGAATATTAATTATCTCAATAAATTAATTAAATTGATAGTTCAATCAAATCAATTAATGTAACAGTTAAATTATTAATTAATGTGCTTATTAAAATAAATAATATTCCTTTATAATTTGTTTATAATTCCAAATTTCTGAATTTTTATATTAGACATGACTTTAAAAAGAATAATTTTAACATATGTTATAATAAAACATAGAAACAAAATATTTCCCAGAGGATTTCCTCAGATGCTTAGAATGAAGAACAGATCCATTAATAAATTGACATTTTTGATGTGTTTTAATTCTTTAAAAATGATTTTTTATATCATGTCTGCTTTAATTGTGAAAGCAATACAGAGTATAAAATTGAGAGTATAAGGATGGCCTATTCATGCAAATATTCAGGATCAGCATAGAACTAAATGTTTGATGATGGTGAGTGTCTGAAGTTCCCGCGCTTGTCTAACAAAAAGAAAACTATCAAGTTGCACTTTAATTAATATTAGGGGTATGTATATGTGATGTAAATATGGAGCTGCATCTAAAATATGTTATAATCCAAATATACCAGTGTCTTTTACCAGTTGGTTCTTGTGAAACAGTGTTTTGAGAATATGGAACCATATAAAATTCTCCCACTCAAATTTGAAAGATACCATTGTATAAATGTAACACCAGCCTTTTAAAAATAATTCTTTATTAATTTGATTTCACTGTAGCTTCATCTTAATTTACTTGTTTGTTTCCAACATTTTTAACTGACGTCTTGAAAATAAATCAGTGGAATATTAAGGTATTCTGTATGTGTTAATGTATTTGTATTTGGCAAAAGCCTTAAGAAATTGAAATTCAATGCTGCCTGCAATTAAAATCATTATGAGTGCATATGTGCTTATATATGTGCATATATTTATGATGTATATAATATATACATATAAAATATGTATTATTTGTAGACATATACACTAAAATATTTTATATTATAATTTTTACAAAATTCTTATTCCAAGAAGGTGCCAAAAAACACAGAGGCATAGTCTGTCCAGTCTCCAAATACTTCATGCTCATGGTACAGAACAGTAGGGAGAAGGGGAGTATAGATAGATCCTATCCTTCCAAATTTTAGCTATATAGTCCATGAAGCAAAATGCACTTTATGCATTCAAACATACACTGAAATATAGATATTATACATATATTTTACATATACATATTTAGTGGAATTAATGGAATAATCAGAAACAGGACACTCAAGGCCTTTGTATTTTTTGGTGTCCTCTTGGAGTAAGAGTGGTTAGAAATGTTAAAATTCCATTTTTTAGAAATAACTGGTGTGCAGATGATAATGACAGGGAGAATCATTTGGAACTATACATTGAAAAAAAACCCCACCATAGTAAGAGTATTCTCATATTTATTAGCTGTGGACTATATTAATTTTTGCAAAAGCTCAAAGTGGAATATTATGGCAATGGTTTTGGGGGGTTTTTTCTCCCCAAAGCCCCAGTACATAGTTGTATATCCTAGTTGTATGTCCTTCTGGTTCTATGTGTGATGCTGCCACAGCATGGCTTGACGAGTGGTGTGTAGGTCTGCACCCAGGATCCAAACTGGAGAACCCAGGGCCCCCAAGTGAGCACTGGAACTTAACAGCTACACCACTGGGCTAGCCCATCAAAGTGGAATATTAAAATTCTTAATGTATCATGAGAATTCTTTTAATATGTACCTGGATAAGAGTCCATTGTATGCTTTCTAAAATTTTTTCGAAGCTGTTAGCTCAGGAAGAAAAATGAGTTAGATTAAAAAAGTATTTTATGCTAGGACAAGATAAAAAACTTTCAGTGTAAAGGGTAACATGCACTTAGCCTTTACAAACAGTATTTTTAATCTGTCATTAAAGTGGTCTCAAAGTCCCCTGAGCTAGCTGGGTACATCAGCACTCGTGCAGAATAATCGAACATAAACCCTGCTATGGAGATTTCTCTCTCTGTGCAAGAAGCTAAAGTCCTTGAAGAGGAACTGATTACAAGTTTTGAGGCAAGGGAATTCCCGATGAGTCTAGGACATCATACTGACTGAAAGCAAGGATGATCTCAGATCTCTGGATTAACAATAAAAAGAGTTAGAGCAATAGGGGCCGGCCCAGTGGTGGAGTAGTTAAATTAACAGGCTCTGCTTCCGTGCCCGGGGATTCCCGTATTCCGGGCACAGACCTAGCACCACTTGCCAAGGCACGCTGTGGCGCCTCTCACATAAAATAGAGGAATATTGGCCCTGAGCTAACATCTGTTGCCAATCTTCCATACAAAAAAAAAAAAAAAGAGCAGGAGAGAGGCAAGAAAGACTGAAAGAATCCCCACTGTGTAAGTAGTGCTAATCTGAGAATTAAGATTAAACAGAAAAATCGCTGTTAATTGGAATAGATTCAGCATGTAAAAAGCCAAGAATCCATGATAACAATCAATTGGAACAAATACTATGATGAACTGAATATGAAGTTCACACTGCACATCTCACAATTCATCTTTTCCCAGGTCATTGATCCCTACATGGCTGAGATCAGCATCATGCGCCCCAGAGAGCACCCATTCTCTCGCTATTAAGATTCTGTTGTACTTACATTAGCGAAAGCTCCACCTCCTGCAGTCCTATAGATCAAGGCTCAAAAAAGAGCTCCCTGAGAAACCCACTGATGCTTCACTCACTGAAATTTCATTTCAGAAGAGCAAATTTCAGTTTAATGACTGCCTTTGTTGGGAATCCAAACTCTAATTCCTGAGGCATTCTCAAATTATCCTGTGTATCAGCTTCTGACACAGCCACCCCAATGGTACCACCAACAATATGGTTACTAAATAAATAAATGAAAGGTTTGCTTTCTTTTTTGTCCTAAAGGCAGTGATTCTCAAACTGTGGTCTGGGGACCCTGAAAGTCCCTGAGACCCTTTTGGTGGATCTGTGAGGAGAAAATTGTTTTCATAATTATCTTGAAACTTACTTTCCTTTTCCACTGTCATTTTCACTTGACAGTTATATTGCAACAGATTGAATGCAGAAACAAATACAAGAATCTTTTTCTTTTATTAAGCCAGACATTAAAGATATTTGCAAAATGTAAAACAATGCTACTCTTCTTACTAAATCTTTTGTTATTTTGAAAAATATAGCTATCTTTGTAGAATAGATATGTTAAAATGGCTTTATTATTGTAATTTTAAAATGAACTGATAAATATTTTCCGAGTTTTAATTTCTAATAAGGTGAATGTCAATAGCTATAACCTGTGGAAACACAATGTCTTTGGATCCTCAGCACTTTTTAAGAGTGTAAATGGGTCATGAGACTGGACAGTTTGAGAGCTTCTGCCTTAGGGTATGTCACACTAGGAATGCTGGAACTACTGTTTTTTAAAAGTATTTGGAACATTCCTTCCTGTGTGCTTATGTTGCCATCTGGATACACAGATCCATTTGCTTCATTTTGCTGTTTATGTTTGAGGATTGGGTTTTTAAAATTTGGTTTTATTATTACATAAAATATTCTACGTAGTCCCAAGGTCAACTTTTCATACTATGGTTTATCTTTCCATTGTTTGTTAATTATAAGCAATATATGCATGTATTCTTAACAGCCCTCTATTAGATAAACAGTAACATCTTACACACCATTTTCTCTAACGTGCTTTTTTCACTGACAATATATATCTTGAAGATCATTCCATAACAGCATATGAAGCTTTTCCTTCTGTCTTATTTTCCAGCTGCATAATACTCTGGGTTTTCTTCTTTTTCCGATTCTTGGCTCTGTAATTCTTCATTCTCTTGATAGCTGCCTGATCCCTTCAATCAGATTGTTTTGTAGTTGTTTTAAGCGTTAGGGTTGATTTGAGTTGTCTAGTCTACCATTACTGGAAATATAATCAATAGTATAGTAGTCATTAACATGCTTTTTGAACGTCAGCACCTAAATTTCTCTAGGACTTCCAATCCTTAAAATCTTTAAAATGCAGTTGTATAAAATTGATATGGGCCGGTACAGTCATTCCCTCTGGTCCAGGGATGGATTCCTCATGTACTAACTCAAGTTCTCACTAATGATGCTCAAGTTAGCAAATCAGTTGCCATGGTGAGTTAGTTGTGAATGACCAAAGAAAAGAGATGGCCAATTGAATGTAAATAAATAACTGGTCATAGGACTAGAGGAAGAGACTAAACACTATACTGTTGAGTCAAGAAGTCATGTTTATAAATTTAAAGAAATCAGTAACTTTTATAGTTAAAGTGTCTGTGAAGTACAAAGTTTAAAAACACAGAGATTAATTCCACCACCTTATTGGTAAAGGAAATAGGATGTACCTAAAAAAGTATATGTCATATTTGAGTCAAATTTCTTGAAGTATAGGCATTTCATTCTGGCTCTATATTTTTGCAGGGTCCACACCAAGGAGCTTAACATTCAACCACTCAAACATCTTCACCTCACCAACTAGGACATTTTTATCTGCTAATCACATCTTTCTTCCTTGAACTTTCACTTCCACCCTGTTTTCTACAATTACATCCACCACTTCTTGCACTAAGACGATTCTTCTCAAGCCATCAGAACACTGAGTTCATCAGAGAGCTAAGAGTGACATCTACAATGGCTTCACCAGTTCTGCCGCCCTGATGATCCTCTAATGTGTTTTTGTTGGATTGGAAAATCTAGATGGAGGGAAATCTTTGAATACCGTCCTGACTTCTTAAGTTGGGATGCCTAGTTCTTCAGCTGTATCAACCTGCAGTAGTTGCTTACTCCCACCCACAGACTTCTACAAGCTACAAACCATAATTTAAATAACTTTTCACTTGTAATTTGATGGAGTTAAGAACTATAGAAGAATACATACAAATTCGTCTGCACTGTGCCCTGCTGCTCCAGTATCCCTGCCGTCAGTTCATTCTCTGCAGGAAGGTGATGAATGGCCTGCAATAGACCTTTAAGGCTGCTATCATTCTGTATCTATTTTATAGATGAATAAACTGATGCACAGAAAAGGGGAGTACTTTGTCTAAGTAGCTGGAGGATCAATGACAGAGTCTGTTTATGAACCTCATGGCAGTGACCTTCACTGTAAAAATGATAGATTCTGTGGTCTGTTGTTATACCATCAAACTAAATTCTTTTGAAATAAATGGAGATGAGCTGTTCATATTTGTTTTAATAGCACAAATAAGATGCCATTCTTTACTTAAAAAATGTTTTTCCTCCTTTTGTTCCCAAGGACAGGAAAAAAATAAAATGGAAACTTTTTCTTGGGGAACTCTGGTCAAATTCTCTTTGGAGGGTCATATAACTCCTCCCTATCATCATACAATTAATAATGTTTTCCTTTCCTGAGGGCAACAAGCATGTATAGCAAAGTCTCCCTGTTGAATATTGTACTGAAATTAAGATAAACTAAAATCTATATGTAACTTTTCCAAAAGTTAACGTTCAAAAATTGCAATCACATAGTGCTTGCAGACACCCTGTATATCATTTGTCTGAAATGTGTGCCAATTTGCAGCTAAATCGTGCTGCCAAAGAGCAGAGAGAAACTTGCCCAATGGATGGAGTTATTATTATTTTATTATTATTATTATTATTATTATTATTATTGGTGGGGAAGATTGGCCCTGTGCTAACATCTGTGCCCACCTTCCTCTATTTTTTGTATGTGGGCTGCCACCACAGCACGGCTTGATGAGCGGTGTGTGGGTCCACACCCAGGATCTGAAACTGCAAACTCCGGGATGGAGTGTACGAACTTAACCACTACACCACCGGGCCAGGCCCCTGAATGGAGCTACTAGTATATCTCACATCTAACCGTAATTTCTGCCTTCAAGGCTGTCATGAAATAGACCATGAGAGTCATCTCTCTGAAGCAGCAGCCCCAATGGGAAGACCCTCTATGCTCTCGCTCCCAGAGGGTAGCGGTCCAGATTTGCGCACGTGAAGACTAAAAGGTATCACTGTAGATGACACACGAATGTTGTTTAATTATTTTCAATAGATTTTTTTGAAATAGCAGTTTAAACATTAACTTTTCCTTATTCTTAGTTCCTCTTGTCAGTCTCATTGCTTTTTGTCAAAGAACCAAAGCTAGGCCTAGTCCAGAGCACCCCTGATTTCTATGGCTATTCTACTTAAAGGAAGGCAGCTGATACGGGGTGAATTATATCCATGCCGCCCCTACATTTTTATGTTGAAGTTCTAACCACAGTGCCACAGTAACTGTATTTGGGAATAGAGTCTTTAAAGAGGTAATTAAATTAAAATGAGGTCTTGAGGGTGGGCCCTTCTCCAATATGAAAAGTGTCCTTTAAAGAAAAGGACATTTGGGCATAGGCATGTACAGAGGGAAGACATGCGAAGACAGAGGGAGAAGATGGCCGTCTGTAAGCCAAGGAGAGAGGCCTGGAGCAGATCCTTCCCGCACAGCCTTCAGAAGGAAGCAAACCTGCTGGCTCCTTGATGTCGAACTTCTAGCCTCCAGAACTGTGAGAAAATAAATTCCTATTGTTGAAGCCACCCAGTCTGGGGTAACTTGCTGTGGCAGCCATAGCAAACTAATATAGCAGCCAACACATTAATATAATGTGACATTCTGAATCATCTGTCTGTTTGTCTGTAAACCTAAGATACTGCTAGTACTTGCCTCATTGGATTGGAAAAATAAATTAGAGAACGTACAGTGTCTAGAAGATAGTACACACTTAATAAATGCCAGCTGATAAAGTTATTTTTCATCCATATTCCAAAAGCAAGATGTAAGCGCTGTACAGTTTTTTCCTTGAGGGCAGATCCTTAAGTGCAGAGCCATACTGTAAACTCTGATGTTCAGTAGTCCCACAAATAGCAATGTATTAGAGAAAACTGAATCAAGAATTTCCAGATGTATAGGGCAATAAGCAAGAGAAAAACAAGAATGAGAATAAAATACTGAAAATATAAAAACTGGGTAGAGCACCAAAGCAGGTCATTCTGATAGTCCACATTAATAAAGAAGCTACTCAAGCAGCCTAAACAGATGGAAGGAGCACAGGCCCTGGAAACTCTTTGGAGACTGATGCTCTACTCCATGGTTGCTGGCTGGGTATCTTGGAAAATTTAACGAGCCTGTGATTCTCTTGATTTTCTGCAAAATGGAGCCAATAATAAGGCCCCAGTTTTCTCAGAAGGACTTTATGAGATGATGTACACTGCTTCCGAGCACGTTCTTGGACCTGGATGAGGTTCCTATGTGAAAGTTACTACGAAAAAGGCATTGTATAGATTTTTTTCTTTCAAGAAAATAAGTATTTGTTAAATAGTGTGAGAAATAAAAATAAGTATAATTTTTATGTGTTCCACCACAATGTGAGCTTCTCTGGGTTGTATATTTTTATATTTCCTGAGTTAGGCATATAATAGTGGCTCAATTAAATAATACATTAATTAAACTGGCATTTTCCCAGATCTGTATGAAGTACCACTGGGGGCATGGGAAATTGTTGTAAGTAGTATGTGGACTTTGGTATTTGTTTTTGTTTTTGTTTTTAAAAGATTTTATTTTTTTTTTTTCCTTTTTCTCCCCAAAGCCCCCCGGTAGGTAGTTGTATATTCTTCGTTGTGGGTCCTTCTAGTTGTGGCATGTGGGACACTGCCTCAGCGTGGTTTGATGAGCAGTGCCATCTCCGCGCCCAGGATTCAGGCCAACGAAACACTGGGCCGCCTGCTGCCGAGCGCACGAACTTAACCACTCAGCCCTGGGGCTAGTCCCCGGACTTTGGTGTTTGAAATGTTGCAACAGAGAGTGAATATATCATTCTCTTTCCTACTCTATTTAAATCTTCAAGTAACTGGAGAAGAGCCAGTTTCGTGCTGAGGGTCTTTAAGGCCTGACTATCATGTTTTAACACCTCCTCACCCCCCTTTTCTAACTGTATGACAAAGAACGACTCTCAGGCTCAAAGTAGTAGGCAGCAAACAGCATAAAACTGGCATTAAATAATATGTATATTTTAAAAATATTGTTTTACATTGACCTTCTGTTTATGGTCAGAGGTAGAAATTTTCCACTAGAGTAGGGATGTAAAGTTGTCTTTTAAAATAAATTGATTTCATCTTCTAAAGAGTATATTTAAAGAAAAATCTTAAGTAAATAATAGTATGGATTGTACCTAGATATAACAAAAAGAAAAAAATTTGTAAAAGTGGCACTCAAATGACTCAAGTGTGAACACTACTGAATAAAACAATGTAAGCAATGTCAAAACAGTACATAGCAAAATGATACTATGATGACATTTTATATTTCTAAATAAATTATATATCTAGATATGGTATATAAATATATAAATTATATCTTATTAATATAATGCTAATTATATTAGATAATATAGAAAATTTATATATTATAAATATATAAGTGAAGTTATATGAAATATAATATTGTGTATATAAGTAATAATAATAACATAACATTAAACTATATTTAATATTAACTGCTGTAAGAATTTGGAGAAGTAAATATTATTCTGGAACATGGCAATCAGGAAAGTTTCTTGGAGGAGGTTCAACCTGGGAAGAAGGGCTTGACTGGGACTGGAGCTCCCTCCCAAGGTCCAAGAAAAGGCTCTCTCATATGGCTGTTGGCTGGAGGCTTCAGTCCTCACCATGTGGGCATCTCCGTAGGGTTACTTACGACAAGGGCTGGCTTCCTTCTCCTTCCTCAGGAGCAAGTGATCCAAGACAGAGTGTGAGGGATGAAGATGGAAGTCTCTTATTTAACCTTGGAAGTGACGTGCCATCACTTCTGCCATATTTTGTTGGCTAACCCTAGTACAATGTGGGAAGGGCTACACAAAGGCACAAATATCAGAAGGCAGGATGTCACTGGGCGACCTTAGAGGCTACTTCCAATGGTTGGCACAGTGTTCCTCTCCACCCCCATAGCCATTAGCATTATCTGAGGAGTTTCAAATAGACTAGATGCCCAGGCCTCTCTCCTGATCAATTAAATTACAATCTCTGAGGTGGAAGCAAGGCAATGACATATTTTTTTCCAAAGTTCTACCACCAATGAACCACTGGATGCAAGAGGAATGAGAAACTGGGAATATGTAACTGATCCAGTGAGAGCGGTCATTTGATTATTAGCTAGTTTTATGGACAATGTACCATGACAAGAAATATGAGAGATTTTGCTCTCTTGGCTTGAGACAAGGTGGAAATAAGGTCAGCCAGAAAAAGTTAAAGAAAAAAGTGGCAGAAAAGTTAAAATTCAGGAGTGGACATACGTATTAAATGGTGGGCATGGCATTTAGTATTTGAAAGACAGTCTTATTTGCCAGAGGCCCTCGGTTTGTGTGGTCCCTGGTGACCCCAGCTGGAAGCAGGTTCAAAATTGGTGATTTTCCCACAAGAATTTGCTCAGTTCAGGAGGCTGTGGAGAAGGATACTGTTCTGGAACAAAAAGTAAATATTGTGAGTAAAGGGCCTAGAGCTCATATCTGTAGGAAAGGGTCTGGTAATTCTCTGGGGTCCCTGATGCCCTGACTTAACCTAGGAATCCTCCTTTCCTCTAACCTCCCTAGGAGGTTTTAGCCAAGAAGCAAAATGATGCTCACACACAGAGCACCTTGCATGTTGTCCCTTTGAAGTCCTTAATCATGGGTTGAGATGAGTCACAGCTGATCACCCCAAATCCACAGCTTTCTGCAGCTACTAAGAATTTGAAATATATCACAATAAAATCCAAAGCCATTATTCTGTCATATAGGGTCCTACACATTCTGGAAAGCCCCCTTCCTACCTCAGTTACCCCACCTCCAACAACTTTCTTCCTTGCTCCCTCCATTCCAGCCACATTGGCCACCTGCTGTGCCTTGACTAAAACCAGGTATTCCTCACCCCTCAACACTGCCACCTCCCCACTTCAGATATACCACAGAGCTTCTTTACTTGTTCCTTCTTCTTTCTGCCTAGAATAATCTTCCCCAATGGCACACTCCCTCATCTCATAGGTGTTAAAATTTCACCTTTTTGATGAGCATTCTGTGATTATATTATTTAAAGGGGAAAACACAAAACCACTCCCTATCTTCATTTTATGCTCTGTCTTCCTCCCAAACATTTAATATCTTCTCACACTCTTTTTGTTATGTGTTCGTCTGTTCCCATATTGACATATCAGAGAAAATAAACTCTATGAATCCATGACTCTTTTTCTGTTTAGTTCACTGCTATAATTCCGGTGCCTAGAGAAGTTTCTGGGAAATAATATGTAGCCAACAAATATTTACTGAATTTAAAAATGAACTAGGAAACAACTATAGTCAACACTGTATGGGCTGAACTTTGAGATTCAGTTCGATGAGTAAGTGAAAATGTCCTAACCCTTTCAAATACTAAATAAATGTATAAGATTCATTTTTAATATATAAAAATATATTTGTGCATAATAATCCACAATTCTTAAAGCGCTCACAAAGCATTTTCACCCATTCTCCCAATAGTCATGTGACTATGAATTGCTGTTATCTCCAATTTACTGATACTGAAAATGGGTTTCAGAGAAGTCAAAATGCTGGCCTCTTGAAGTAAGTAGCCAAATATTTTAGGAATTGGTCTCCTAATTTCAAAACTGGGTACCACTATAGGTCTCATAGACCAACCATAATAGAGGAGATAGGTAATGTCAGTTAAAAAAGCATTGGCATAGCGGTTAAGTTCACGTGCTCCATTTCCACAACCTGCGGTTCAGGCAGTGCAGATTCTGGTTTCGGACCTACACACTGCTCATCAATCCATGCTTTGGCAGCATCCCACATACAAAGTAGAAGAAGATTGGCACCGATGTTAGCTCAGGGACAATCTTCAAGCAAAAAGAGGAAGATTGGCAACATATGTTAACTCAGGGCAATCTTCCTCACCAAAGGAAAAAAAAGGATTATAAAACAAAAACAAAAATGTTAAGTATTATAAGAAGACTATTTAGAAATAAATTACACTTCTGAAATTATTAGGTCTAATGGAGATGAAATTGCAAAGATACGGGAAAGAGAGGGAGGTCCCAGTTTGCACATAGGCAAGGTGTATGGATGTGGAAGAGGTTGAAACAGGAAACAGGAAAGAAAAAACTCTAGAGAAGCTTCAAGAAGGGAAACAAATGCAAACTGGAATAATCAGGGAAGATTTCAGAGGATATTAGATTTGGGGTTGGCTTTGAAGGAAAGACAGGATTTGGATGGTAGACGAACAGGGACTTTACATCAAGAGAACAGCTCTAAGGTACATTTCAGGAAATAATTGTACCTTTGTGAGCCTAATTTAGTTGATTTCTTCACTGCATCAGTAATAGTAGTAATTTTATATTCGATATTGATTGATGTAGTAAGGAAATGGACTAATATTAAACCTCATTACTATTATCCAAGTGTTTCCAGCCACTTTATCAAGGCTGGAGGGAAGACAGCCACAGTCTGTGTCAGTGGATTTGGTTTCTTAACTCTGTCTTTTGCTCTCTGAGCTCAAAGAGTTCAGCCAAAATTTTGTGCTTTTTATTCACACAAGCCCTTCTAGGGCCTACTGTCCTTTAATGGAAAAAGATTGAGTAATAGCTAGAAAGACAATAAAGATGCTGGACTTTAAGATCTTAATATCTGATGGTCTCTAGAGTCGTAGGGACTTGTATTCCCACATTGATTCTTGAACAAGCTCTAAAACACCTGCCTAAACATGGGAGATTGTGCTTCCCTCGGGGGGAAAATGCCCTCCTGCCACTCTCTCTCTTTCTTAGTTCAAAAAGATTGCCATTTCATTTAGAATGTCTCCCTTATTATAGAAAAAAAAAAAAAGGTGAGGGGGGGAATACAATGAAATGTATCATGGAGTTGACTTGACTCAGAAAAGAAACTGACCTACATTTTAAAACTTTTTTCCCAAGAAAAATTTTGACCATGTAAAAATCAGTGTACAGAAATGCCATCCTGAAAAGTGGTGAAACATTAAAAGGCAAGTGAAGGGGTCGGCCCAGTGGCATAGTGGTTAAGCTCTTGTGCTCCTCTTCGGTGGCCCTGGATTCACAGGTTCAGATCCTGACCGAGGAATGAGCGCCGCTGGTCAAGCCATGCTGTGGCAGCATCGCACACAAACGGAGGAAGATGGGCACAGATGTTAGCTCAGTGACAATCTTCCTCAAGCAAAAAGAGGATTGGCAACAGGTATTAGCTCAGGGCCAATCTTCCTCATACACACACAAAAAAAGCCAGGAAGCACAAGGATAAAATTTTTTAAAAGTATACTAATTATTACTGGTGTGATATTCAGGGCATCCTACTGTTGGTGGGTAGAGATGAAAAATGGTGGTGTAACCTGTAAAGGAAGTAGATGTTCATCCAATGATTTTCACTAAGAGTTGTTAGGGGTTTTTTTTTTTCACATGAAAGAGCATTTGAAATCTTTTAGCCACAAATTTAATCAGTGACTCTCAGCACTGAGTCTGGATACTAAGTGAAATAAGCACAACAAAATTCACTTTGGATTTGATCTTTGTAATGCACACAAAAAAATCTTACTTAAAACACACAAGACCAAAAATTAACTTTTGTACAAAATTAGGAACAATAAAGGGTTCGGATTAAGACCTGCCTTTGTCTTCCTCTAAAACGGGATAAACTGGGTGCCAGTTCTCTTTAGAAAGCGTGGATGGCTCTGAAAAGAGCCTTTGGGTTGTGGGTAGTTGCCGGCAGGCTCACTTGGAGCTGGTGTACTTGGTGACGGCCTTGGTGCCCTCCGACACGGCGTGCTTGGCCAGCTCCCCGGGCAGCAGCAGGCGCACGGCCGTCTGGATTTCCCTGGAGGTGATGGTCGAGCGCTTGTTGTAATGCGCCAGGCGCGACGCCTCGCCCGCGATGCGCTCGAAGATGTCGTTGACGAACGAGTTCATGATGCCCATGGCCTTGGACGAGATGCCGGTGTCGGGGTGGACCTGCTTCAGCACCTTGTACACGTAGATGGAGTAGCTCTCCTTGCGGCTGCGCTTGCGCTTCTTGCCGTCCTTCTTCTGGACTTTGGTCACCGCCTTCTTGGAGCCCTTCTTCGGGGCAGGGGCAGACTTGGCGGGCTCTGGCATGACGAAAAGCAACTGCCAAAGACACGGAAAAGTAAGGAAGAATGAGTGTGGCGTGGTAGGTATCCCCTTTATTTACAGTTTCTTATGCAAATAGGGTGATTGACAAAATCACGTGTCTGATTGGTGGTGAAATCTGGATGACGTCACATATTTGTCCAATGAAAATAAAGTATTTCAAAACCACAGTTCCATTGGTTTAAGTGAAACCGTAAGTTTAGCCAATGACACAGCTTCCTTTTCGCGCCCAGTAAAGACTATAAGTGTTGCAGCTTTGAGTGGTTTAATTCAGATTATACTTTCTCTGCTTAGTGCTGTTCAACGATGTCTGGACGAGGCAAGCAGGGCGGCAAAGCTCGCGCCAAGGCCAAGACCCGCTCTTCTCGGGCCGGGCTGCAGTTCCCCGTGGGCCGAGTGCACCGCCTGCTCCGCAAGGGCAACTACGCCGAGCGGGTCGGGGCCGGCGCGCCGGTGTACCTGGCGGCGGTGCTGGAGTACCTGACGGCCGAGATCCTGGAGCTGGCGGGCAACGCGGCCCGCGACAACAAGAAGACGCGCATCATCCCGCGCCACCTGCAGCTGGCCATCCGCAACGACGAGGAGCTCAACAAGCTGCTGGGCAAAGTGACCATCGCGCAGGGCGGTGTGCTGCCCAACATCCAGGCCGTGCTGCTGCCCAAGAAGACCGAGAGCCACCACAAAGCCAAGGGCAAGTAAGGCCTCAGTAACAACCTCTTCCGAACCAAAGGCTCTTTTCAGAGCCACCTACTATTTCTACAGAAGAGCTGGGACAATAGTTTCACTTAATCTGGTTGTCACTGTTGACTGGGAGAAGGAAATCGTTTCTTCTACAAGTTTAGCAAGTAATTTTAAGGAGTAACTTTTCATATTCAGATTTTACATGCCATGTTAGGATTCTTGGATCCCTACTATAGTGCTTTCCTTGGAGCGTCTGCAAAAAACAGGAATTTTGTTAGGAAAGAACAGTATTAGGCCCTGAAATGGGTAAGGGTAGTTAGAAGTTGGTATTTATCTTGATTACTGCAATAGACTTTAAAAGTCAAAGAAAAATGACCAACACGTAATGTTTTGTTGAGCTTACAATTTATGTGTCCAAGCACTAAATTCAATTTTACATATCCGTTCAGAAAAAGCAAAATTCAGTATATACCTCCACAGCTGTACCAGCTAACTTTCTATTCTGTGTCGATTTAGTTTTAAAATATTAAATGCACCATAGCGTTCACGTATAGGATATTTGCCCCTCTCCTCCCCTGGTTAGATCTTGTGGCTTATATGGATGCATATACTGCCAGTCAATCACCTAAAGTAGTATATTAACTGGCATTTAGGTGGCACATATATCTAAGTAGGACTGCCGATTGGGCAGGAATTGCCCAATGGTAACGCGGCGCGGGATTTTCAAATTTCAGCCTCTCCCTTGTTACGCACCGAGAATTCAAACATCTTAAAAAGCGACCGTCACCGACTCATACAAGATTTCTGGGACAGTTTTACAGGGGGTGCCACTGGCAACGGCTCCTAACTCCTATGGGTTTAGGATTTAAACGCCTGAACTTTGCTTACTATGCCATTAGCGAACATCAACAGTTTCGCTTTAAAACGACCACAAGCAAGAGAAAAGCTGCGAATACCTATGTCACGTCAAGAAAAAAAATGTACTGTTTCACAGCTCTTGTGTAAACCGGTGAGAACGTGACAATGATTGCATAGGTGACTCAGTGCACAGCTATTTTCGGAGACCTCTGGGTGGCTCTGAAAAGAGCCTTTGGGGTTTTGTCAGTCCTAAACGCCGACTACCTACTTCTTCTTGGGAGCCGCCTTCTTCGCCTTTGCAGCTTTGGGCTTGGCTGCCTTAGGCTTCGAGGCTTTGGGCTTCGCCGCCTTCGGCTTCACTGCCTTGGGTTTGGCGGGGCTCTTGGCAGCCTTCTTCGGCTTGGCGGCAGCTTTGGCCTTCTTGGGGCTCTTAGCCACTTTCTTGACACCAGCGGCCGCGGGCTTCTTGGCCTTCTTGGGGGTCTTCTTCACAGCTTTCTTGGCTCCCGCGGCCTTCTTGGGCTTCTTAGGGGTGGCCCCTGCGGGCTTTTTGGCTTTTGCTGCCCCCGCCTTCTTGGTCTTGGGTTTCGCCTCCCCGGAAGCCGCCTTCTTGTTGAGCTTGAAGGAGCCCGAAGCGCCGGTGCCCTTGGTCTGCACCAGGGTGCCCTTGCTCACCAGGCTCCTGAGGCCCAACTTGATGCGGCTGTTGTTCTTCTCCACGTCGTAGCCGCCAGCCGCGAGGGCTTTCTTCAGTGCAGCCAAAGACAGGCCATTGCGCTCCTTGGAGGCGGCCACCGCCTTAGTGATCAGCTCAGAGACTGGAGGCCCGGTAGCCTTGCGCTTAGCCGCGCCACCGCTCGCGGATTTCTTGGCTGCCTTCTTCTTGGCAGGAGACTTCTCCACCGGCGCCGGGGCAGCCGTCTCAGCAGGAGCGGTTTCCGACATAGTGATGAGAGTACCCGCTAGAGGAAGAGAGATTCAAAATCCAAAGAGCAAGTTTTGCAATGCTGTAGTGCTCGGGCCCGGGACTTATATAAGCCGGTGCTGCCCTGTGATTGGTGGAGCGGCCAATCCACCGCCCTCAGGCAGCCGCCTCTCCCGGTTGGACTCCCAAATTGTGTTTCTTAGTCCCCAAAATTTGATTAAATGCTGAAAATAATAGTACAAAATTTGAGGCTTTGAAGCTCCAAAGGAGGAAAACAGCCTTCAGGTTCACGTATTTGTTTGTGTTTTCATGAGTCACGCGCAGTTGATGAGAGATATTTTTAAAAATCCCTTCAGCTTTTCATATGAATCCACCTGGCTTCAGGCATCGCGCTAGTTAGTTGCACGTTGCGATAAATTTCTATTAAGTATCAAGCGAACGTTTTTTAAAAGGATTTGTCCCTAAATTAGGCCTTTGATTTTTGCAGGAGGAAAGACACTAGGCTACTTGGTTTGGGCATAAACTTTGTTTCAAACTGTAGCAAGTAACACAGGCATAGGGTGGCTGGTTGCCTACAGCTCCAAGTTAACCACATAGACCTTACTTTAAAAACCGGTTCTGCCTCCTGGGAGTTTCCACATGCCAATGTCTTTAGAGAATAGTATTTTGTAGCCTGGAAAAGTTCAATTGCCAGAGTGATTTCTTCCACTTTGCAGCAGGAAGAATAGAAATTGCTTTGGCTTCAGGATCTGAAGACTTGGATTCAAATTCAAACTTAAATTCGGTATGTTTTTGATTGAGATGCTTTGTCCCTTTAGTTCCTATGTAAATCCATTAAATAAGGATGAAAAATGCTTAGCCCAGATAATGCGCTTTAGAAAAACTCTGAAACCTTCTTCCAGTAGCCCTCAAGAGCACAAACTGTTTAGATGACATGGGACTTTGTCAGGTTTTCAAGGTGCTCTTCCCAACGCTCTCACTCAAACTCCTTGCCTCCATCAACACTGAACAAATTGCACCGTTAGGAATACCCTCTTTTGTAAACAACCAGAAGACATCAACGTGGATTTTTTTTATGTGCTTAAGTGAAGATAGATGTGTATTTTAGAAAAATAATTGACTACTGACTATGAGAAGGGTGGATTGGGTATTGAAGGACAGGAGGTTATATACAGAGGTTCTGAAGAATTCAGGAAAACGCTAACATCTGAGGGAGTTGAGGCAACAATCATAAGTTGGAATGGAGAGTGAAGTTTGCTATTTATTTGGGGGTGGGATGGAGAATGGACAGGATTTTGTGCCTGGACAACAGTAGATGAGGTAATAGCTAGGATCTCTAATGCAATCAGCAGTCAGTGCTTCCCTGTGAAAAACTGTTAACCAACACACTCCATCTTCTCTCCAGGAGCTCCTGGAGTTGAAATTTTATTTAACCATGGCCAAATCTGGACGGTGGCTTGTTTTTGTATGACCCTCAAGCTAAGAATGATTTTTATATTTTAAAATTGTGTTAGAAAAGAAAGATGTGGCAGAGACCATATGTGGCCTGCAAAACCTAACTAAACTATTTACTATCTGCCCCTTTTGCTGTATTTTGAACTCCTCCATGTAGACACAGTTGATATATTGCTACAGATTTGCCTTTTTCAGAACAATGCAAATTGAGAACTAAAAGATTTTAACAAGAAAATGTTCTGATCAAGCATTTCCTCTGTTTTTATCACAAACCTTTCAGAAGCTCCGGAGAGAAAAAAACCCTCCATGTTTAAGGGGCAGGAGAGGGTTATAACAATAAGAACTAACACTCACTGAGCATTTACTAAGTGCCAGGAACTAACCTAAGATGCTCTACAAGTTTCAATTAGTCACATTCTACAGCTGTACCAGCTTAGTCCCAGAAAGAGGATGAGTAATTTGCCAAAGCCTATACGGCTAGTAATTGGCAGCTCTGAGTTTGAACCTAGAACACCTGGCCTCAGCTCTGTTATGATGGTGAGATCCTAGAAGGGGTGGAGAGAGACAAGCATCTTTGAAGCTTGGAAGGGGCGGCATCATATTGTCCCCACACCTAACAGCCAGCCACTAAAGGAGCTCTAAATTAGTCTGTAGGCTTCTGGCTCCATGGATCAGAACCATTTTGCTGAATCAGGTCCAAGAGTTTCCAAAATGCTTCTCTGGAAGGGCAAATATGAACATAGGGGAAAGAAAGGCAGGCCCAGGTGGCTGACCTGCCTGCAAACACTCAGGAGAAAACTTGCCTTCACATAACTGCTACCTCCTGGAGTTAGGATGAGTACCCCAAAAAGGTAAACAGCAAAATGAGGCAATGATAGCCATACATGAAAAGCAAGTGAAGAGACTTTTTAAAAAGCTGAACATTTTGGACAACATTAATAAGGACTCCAATTTGGTTAGAAAACCTAAAATTTAAGTGTGCAAACAATGAAAAACTTTAAAATGACATCTTTAATTCCGTTTTATTCTCTATTTGGAGAAAAACATCTAAAATATGAAAATCCAACTTCCTAAACTGACAGACACATTTTGAAAACACTTGGGCAAATTTTTTGTTTTTTTTTTTTAGCTAATGGGAGCTCATTTTGCAGTCGACAACCTGCAAGTCAAAGCATCCAGGCCTTTGTGGGCCCACCATGTACCGTATAATCAGACACATGCAGAGCCCAGAACAAATGCTTTATTAAACATTACAAAGCAACAAAAAAGCTACCAAATTTTTTAAACACTCATGACAATACTTGTTCTATTTCTTAGTGTCACAGAAAAGATTAAGAGATACATTTTAAGTCAAATTACAGGGATATTTTGGCAAAATTAAGCTACACTTGTCATTTGCACCATTATCCACAGTAAGTTGAACTACAACTTTCCTAAAGGCATGAGTCCCCTTCCCTTCAGTAACTTCGTGTAGCCCAGTGTTTATGAAATGGTTGTACCATTTTAAGAATGCTTATCCAGAAAACAGCTCCTCACTGCGCAGAGTATGAGCAAGGAGTTCCCATGGAATGAAGTTGTTGGGTTTACACAATACACAGCCACCTCCACAGGCTATTCTCCCAAGTAACTGAACCCACAATAACTATCCCATCAAAACACTTCGCATTTTCTTTCATATGGGGCCACTGCATGTTGTTCAGAACAGCTCCTTTTTGGTGACAACTGAGGGGCTCTGAAAAGAGCCTTTTGGTAGACATGTCAAATTAGCACTAGGAAAGCTTAAGCTCTTTCTCCGCGGATGCGGCGCGCGAGCTGGATGTCCTTGGGCATGATGGTGACGCGCTTGGCGTGGATGGCGCACAGGTTGGTGTCCTCGAAGAGCCCCACCAGGTAGGCCTCGCACGCCTCCTGCAGCGCCATCACGGCCGAGCTCTGGAAGCGCAGGTCGGTCTTGAAGTCCTGCGCGATCTCGCGCACCAGGCGCTGGAAGGGCAGCTTGCGGATCAGCAGCTCGGTGGACTTCTGGTAGCGGCGGATCTCGCGCAGGGCCACCGTGCCGGGCCGGTAGCGGTGGGGCTTCTTCACGCCGCCCGTGGCCGGCGCGCTCTTGCGGGCCGCCTTGGTGGCCAGCTGCTTGCGGGGCGCCTTGCCGCCGGTGGACTTGCGAGCTGTCTGCTTTGTGCGAGCCATAGTGAAGCAGAGCCAACTACTTAGCACTAATGAGAGTAAGAGCGAGCCGTCCCAGTATTTATAATGCCCCTCGCGTTCTGATTCGACAGCAGACTGCTGCCTCACCCTGCCCCGCCCACAGAATTGGTTCTTGGTTTAATTCAGTAAAGAAAGGAAGCATTTTCCCGCCTCGACTTCACCTAAGATAATGTGCAAAGTATCTTCCTGGCTTTTTAAAAAGCCTCTAGGATGCATCAAGATTCTCAAGAAAATGTTGTCTTCAGAATCTGAAAGTACCTTGCACTAATTTTAAACGAAAGGTTTCATGACTGGATTCTTGACAAAAAGACATAACATGAAAGGGAACTGAGAATGTTACATGAAAGCATTGAAGCGGCTTGAAATTCTAGCCACTATGAGCTACGCCAGTATTCTGAAATTTCAGAGTGCTTAGGAACCAAAGCTTACTAAAACAAGGGTTAAGCAACTTTTACCTTTAAAAAGTCATAGCATTTTAGGCAGAGGGCCGTATTGTCTTTACTCTGCCCTTGCCACTGTAGCGCGAATGTTGTCGACAGTAAATATGAGCTCGCCTGTCGCTTAATCATTGTAAAAACAGGTAGCGTATGTTTAACATTGGCTGGATAACGTCACTTTGCTAGGTGATGAAGATGCTGGAGGGGCGGGGGCTGAGGTGGGAGGCTACCGAAACGCAAGCCGTTTTATGGACATTACTATTACAGATCATAAATTCCCGGAAAACAGCAACCCGAAGCTGTTGCCTGCTGAAAAACGGAGCACTTGAAAAATGCCTACAGCTCTTTAACAGATCTTGTGGGTGGCCCTAAGAAGGGCCTTTGAGTAGCAAAACAGTGAGTTAAGACAAATTTAGCCGCCGAAGCCGTAGAGGGTGCGCCCCTGGCGCTTGAGCGCGTAGACCACGTCCATAGCGGTGACCGTCTTGCGCTTGGCGTGCTCGGTGTAGGTGACCGCGTCCCGGATGACGTTCTCCAGGAAGACCTTGAGCACCCCGCGAGTCTCCTCGTAGATGAGGCCGGAGATGCGCTTGACGCCGCCGCGTCTGGCCAGGCGCCGGATGGCGGGCTTGGTGATGCCCTGGATGTTGTCCCGCAGCACCTTACGGTGGCGCTTGGCGCCTCCTTTGCCCAGACCCTTGCCGCCTTTACCACGACCTGACATGTCTGCAGCTGACGCAAATACAACCTTTCAAGACTCTGCAGCAGTGTTTTATATAGTGGTATGTCGGACCTGTTTGAGAACTGCCCCGAGCCAGCTATATCCGCTCAGTGAATTCACAGACCCGAAGCCCTGCCCATGTTTTCAGGAAAAATGGAAAGGGCGGTGCTTAAACTCTGGCCCAAAGACATGCCTAATTAAAAATTTCTGTCTAATTTCTCCCCCTACAGTGTTTTGCGCTTTCCCACTGCTGGAAGCCATTCCTTTGTCTGGGTCAGGCCTTGCTGTCTGTTTTGTTCCTGTCACCTCTTAGAATCGATTGCTCTAGCGCCTTGTGGCTGCTGAAATTGAGTGGCCCATCGAGAGCTGTGATTACAGGCATTTGGGAGCGTTTGTGAAACCTTCTCGTATGCAAAGTGCCTTTGTATAATCTCGATTAGCCTGAGAAGTGGCTGACTGCAATTAATGCTGCCTAATTATAGATAGCCTCAAGGTGGAGTTCCTCACCTTTCTCAACTTGACTTTTCTACACTTTTCATTACCTTTTAGTCATCCTATCGTCTAGCTTTCCCTTTCCTCTCTCGCTGCCACATTTTGGGGAGAGAACTGGGTTTTTCAAATTTTCTTCATCCGGCTTAGAAACACTTTAGGAAATTTGAAGAAGATCAGCTTTACCCACCAGTTCCTTGACGAGTCGATGAGCTAGTGAAAACGCCTTTCAGAGCTCCCTCTTCCCCCTTCCCTTCTTTGTTGAACGGGGAAATCAACACCCAGAAACCTTGTACCTTCAATTTTCAAATAAAGTGCATAAAGTAGAGATCAGGAACGACTCTGTCCCAGGAAAAGAAACTGAAAGATCGAGCGGTGGATGATTTCCATGACTCCAGCTGTTTGGAATCACCTCCCTCTGGCCCTGGTTTGTCTTCCAGGTATCAAATTCCATTTCTCCCAGGAAACTTTGCCTTCTTCCACACACGTTCACCTTTCTCTTTTCCCCAGCAACAGTAATGTTTACCCTTTCTATTTCAAAGTGAGTGATTGATTATTTGCTCCTTAACAAATATCTAATTTTATTCTAGGAGTCAGTTTCCAAGGTCTTTATGACTACTGTATGTGCAAAACATTACATGCCCATGTTCTATTCATCTATTTTTTATTGTGTTTGCAGTCTGGCCTCTTTTTCTCCCTGGGTCATATTGGCATCTGAGTGCTTAACCTTGAAGGTGTAAACCTTGTATCAGCTGGTGGAATAATCTCAGAGATCCTCTTCCCTTGCAACTATAGAAAAACCAGGCAGCATTTTGCTTCGTGCTAGCAGCTGTTCTTGAATATGTTAAGGCCAATCTTTTCAGGACAAGGTCTTGAAACACTGAAAATAACTTATCAGTGCTCCTTTATCTGGTGAAGGTAACATACTCTGAAAGATCTGTAATTTGGTTTGGTTGCTTTGACAGTGCTTTGCCCTGGAAAGATTGATATTCACATCTATCTTTCAAAAGTTATAACTCGTTTTGTTAAATTAGATACTTTGTTAATTCTCTTCTCCCACCTGCAGAGGAAACACATAGACTGACTCTGTGTGTTTCTTAGCTTAAAAAGAACTTAAGAATCTTCTTCCATTTAAATTAAGTACTATGAAAATGCTTCCTTTTTGTTTTTCTTAGCAAATAATAATGCTAACTGACATGAGTTGCCCAAAAAATTCTTGTCGAATAATTGGGATAAATACTTAGGATCTGATGAGGATTTTTAGGCTGCTTAATTTTAAAATGGCTTATGATGAGGATTTTTAGGCTGGTTAGTTTTAAAACTACAGATGAGATTCAGGCTCCAAGGAGTGGAATTTGTTTGCCCCTTTGTTGGGAAACATTTACATTTCTAAGGGAAACCTCTATCTGTGAAAATGCCTCCCTCTCTGTGCCAGGAAGAAGGGGGGATGGTCTTATCTCTAGAAGCTCTTAATCAATGCCAGAGGCAAGAACTTAAGTTGGTTACTGTCTGGCAACCTCTTGTAACTGCCCCCCCCCCCCCCCCCGCCTCCCCCAAATCCTCCTTTGTCTTTAGCCGAGGATAAAATTCAAGCGGTGACTTCTGCCATTTACTCAATCTGGTTTGATTCTTATCTAAAAGTTGTGGGACCGCCTAATGGCCAGACCATACGGGCACTGATACCATTTTAACTTTTTTACATATTCTTTGTCTTGTAAAGAGATAACTCACATACCTATGCCTTAAATTTAGCCTTACTCTCCACCCAACTTTGCAGCAGCAGCAGGAGCTCTGACTGCCCGTGCGTCCTGTCCCCACGCACCAGCTCTGCCTGCCCATGGGTCCTGTCCCCATGCTACACTATTCTCTAAATAAAAGAGCACTACTGCCAGATCTTAAGAGTCTAAGAAATCTTTCTTTCGACTCCTCGGCTCACCGACCCCGCATCAGGATCCTTTTTTCTCACTTTAGGAGAGAGATTCTTTTCCAAAAGAAATATTGATAGAGTTTTAAATTCCACAGGATTCCTTTCCTCCTTAATTAGAAGAATAAATGGGGTGTACTTGCCTTTCCAGTGTTATGGGGGTTTCTTACTGATCCATATTTGTTTAGTTGACAATTTCTTAACGTTATTAGTTTCAAGTTTTGGGTTCAAGCCTTTTCACTATTGTTATATTTTCAATTTGATATGCTACATATTATTTCCTTGACACCTGATTTTGTTTGGTTTGTTTTGATTAAGGTTCGGAATTGGCTGGTACCTTGTGTTTTACAGCTCTTTCACCTTTCTTTCATTGTTCTTCATAAAATTAATTTGCTTACTGGTAATTAGTAGCTCTCCTAATTCTCGTTTCTCCTGTCCCCAAAACACATACACACTCATGCATAAACACACATATACTAATCCAAAACACCACTAGCCCTTTGGAGTGTTTTCCACTCCATGAACTTATCCTCTCAAATCTTCTCTTCCATTCCGTAGCGTCTCACCCTTCCACATATATTGGCCTTTTACCAGATCAGACCCTTAAATATGAGACATGGAAGGATGGAAGCATGGAAGCATCACACCTCAGAGCAGTCACCATCCCTTCTCTCATCCTTAAGCTGCCTTAAGCTTCTATGCCTCCACGTGCTATTAAGACCAGTTAAAGAAGTTTGAAGACACAGAATCCACTGTCTTCCCAGGCCTCTTCCTCTCCGTGTTACCACACCCTCTTTCCTGAAGTTCACTCTGCCATACTTGTCTCCTCATAGCTGGAAACCTGATTTGCAAAACTCTTTTATCAGAGAAACCCCTTACTTTCTCCTCAGACTCTCTCAAGACCTAAATGTGTTCTCCAAAATACACAGCTTTTCAGCCTGGCACTCCTTCCTTGTTTTATGTAATGCCCTGCCTTGTTTCCTCAATTTCTTACTACCATATGACCGATGATGGTTTTCATATTCCCTTCTAAGTTTCTCTTAATTTAACTGGTTTCCATATTTGAAATATATCAAACAATAGTTGCCAGGAACTCTGATTCTCTTTCACTCACCTCACCTTAGTAACATTTCCAGGGTTGGTTATTGAGAGAACAAGAGTCAAAATGAAGGTGAGGGTCCCTGGTGTGGGGTCCCCCACTCTTTCATCCTCCTGGCTTCAGAACAGGGACAGAGGCTAAGAACACAGTTCCTAAGCTTCTATTCTTAAAAGCAGACTGGTTGGCATAGACTAAATGTTTCTGTTCCCCAAAGTTCATATATTGAAACCTAATCCCTAATATGACGGTATTTGGAAGTGGGGCCATTGGGAGGTGCTTAGGTCATAAGCAAGGAGCCCTCATAAATGTGATTAATGCCTCTATAAAAGAGACCCCAGCAATCCATCCTCTCTTCCACCATGTGAGGACACAGCGAGAAGAAGATGGCCCCCTGTGATCCAAGAAGTGGGCTCTCAGGAGACACTGAATCTGACAGTGCCTTGATCTTGGACTTCCCACCTCCAGAACTGTGAGAAATAAATTTCTCCTGTTTATAAGCCACCCATTCTATGATATTCTGTTATAGCAGCCCAAGCAGACTAAGCCACTGGTGTTCTGAAGTCATGTTCTTTAAGAAGTACTTAGATTTGGTGCCTTTGGTTTTGGTGGTTATTTCCAGTTATTTGGAAGTAGAGTGAGAAAATGTTGTTGGAGATCCTGCACAGGTGTGTTCAGGAATAAACTGAATGACAGTGGCAAGGTTGACTGAGCCTTGGGTTCAAGTCTTGTTTTTGCCATTTACTTGTTTCTTGACCTTCGAAGAAAGAGTATTTCTTATTATGCATCCATTATATTTTATTTATTCATTCTCTTGAATTATGTCTATCTTCCTGCTATCACAAATAGCACTTTAATGAATATTCTTGGTTTGTCCTCTTATGGGTCTATAGGAGAGTTTCCTTGGGGCATCATCCTGGGTGCACCCAGTTGTACTAAGTAAGTTAGCCAGTTCTTCAAAATATCTCATGCAAAACCATCATCAGTAAACCAACACATGAAAGTAAGTTCTACCTCCCATACCCACACTTGGTTATACTATACCCAGCTTTCTGATTTTGCCAATCTGATGGGTGTTAATCATTGTTGTTTTACTTTGCGTTTATCTGAGTACAAGTGGAGTTAAAAATTTTTCATATAATTATTAACCATTCACGTATCTTCATTTAAAACCTGAGATTTTTTCTTCAAGATAAGAGATAAATACACTCAAGGCATATTTCTTTACACAGAACTATCATTCCTATAAACCCTCTTCCAGGCCACTAATGTAGGTAAAAAAAATTAATGTAGCTTCTACCAGTTCCTATACTATTTCTAATCTTGTCCATATCAGAAACCTTATTATCATTGGCAAAGATATATAAAATATCCATTTTTTACATTTCAGAACCTCTTTCATAACGAGAACCACATCAGTGGGAAAGACTTTTGGCTGCAGATCCCATTGCAGAGTGAGTATCATCCAAGCTTCATTTATAATGAATTCTTCATGACTTTGCTTGCTTTCCTGTTTATGTCCTCTCAGAGCTTCAAGCTTTCTGGAGGGGTGTTTGGGGGAGAGCAGTTCTGAAAGCATTTTTTCTCATCTAATTGTGTCAACATCTTTCCTGCCTGCTAAGCAGAGATCGTTCCTGTGTTCCAAATAGTGTCCAGAATTGGAAGAGACCATGGAGAAATTTCAACTTGTGAGACAGAAACTAACAGATATCATCAAAGAAATAGGATTGGCCATCAGCAGAAGTCACATCAGTAAAATGACTTGCTTATGTGTTACTGATCAAATTGGATTGTTTCTAAAATCTCAATCAATGACAACAGTGACTCCTCAATCTAATCTTATCAGAGGATTTGGTTGTATTTCCCCAGTTCTATGAGAAGTGCACCAAACTAAGATTCCGAGATGAAATTAGGTTCAATGAGTACGTATTGTGTAACTAATATGTTCTCTGGGGCACTGAGCTAGACACTTTCTTGTATTACTGCACTTAACCTTGCTAGCAAGTCTCAAGGAAATAAAGCATTCATTTCATAGTTAAGGAAAATGGCATCTAACATAACCTGTAATCTAATTGATTGTTAACCTATATTGGTGTGGGGTCTGGAAAAAGGAGAGTCACAGAATAATGATGTGTAATGGTTTGTTTAACAAGTATATCTGACCGTTAGAAATGGTACCTCTGACAAGTAGAAGTTGTCCATAAAGAAGGGCTGGCTCCTGAGAGAGAGCAGGAAGGATTCAGCTGTAGTCTCTAGCCCAGGCTGCATTAATGCCATCCTTCCCAAGCCAAGAACTCCTCTTTGTGAAATAGCTGGGCCTTAATTAGGGTTTCCCAGTTGCAACTTACTTCACAATTTTCTTTTAATAATCAAATTTGACAATAAATGTAAAAAAGCTTTATAAAGTGAAGGACATACAAATTTTAATTGTTAGCTATTCTGCTGGGAAATGGCAAATTTTTTAAAAAAAATATTGAATGGTGATTTGTAAGTCAACGTCTGGTCACGTGGAATCTGATTCCTTGGAGTCTTACTCTTTGCTAGGTGAACTAAAAGAAAAAAAAGTGAGATTTTTTTTTCCCCTCCAAAGTTGATAGCTAGAAGTGATCATACCAGGTACATACCTGCAACACAGCCCTACCTGAACAGCCAATAGATTTCATCCTCTTTCTAGATCCTTAGCAGTCCTAAGCTGGTCTCCAGCCTCTCTGGACAGCAGGAAAAGAGAATCCTGCTACTTCGTGAGCAATGACTAAGGCAAGTTCCTGTGAGTCCAGCCTTCCCTGTGGGGAGGTGCAGCACTGCGGGATGTGGCCGTCTCACCCAGACCAGTGGAGTCTATCTGCTGTCTCCTAACTATTCTTGTCTTTTCTATGGCATCCTTTATTTATTGTTGTGTAATGAATTACCCAAGAACTTAGCAGCTTAAAACAATAAATATATTATCTCACACAGTTTCTGAAGGTCAGGAATGAGAAAGTGATTAGCTGGATGGGCCTGCTTCAGGGTCTCTCAAGAAGTGGAGTGAAGCTGTCAGCAGGGGCTGTGGTGACCCAAGGTTTGACTGGGGCCAGAGATGGCTCTCTCACGTGGGCTGTTGGTAGTTCCTCAGTGCCTGTTGGAAAAGGCATCAGATTCTCATCACGCAGCCCTCTCCACAGGGCTGCCTGAGTGTCCTCCCAACATGGCAGCCAGGCTTGCTCAGAGCAAGTCACCTGAGAGAGCGCAAGTGGGGAGCACAGTACCCCTTATGACCTCGTCTCTGCAGTAGCTCACCATCCTTTTGACGTCATGCCATTTGCTTTATTCTGTTCACTAGAAGCCAGTCTCTAAATACAGCCCAATCTCAAGGGGAGAGGAATTAGGCCCCACTTTTTTGAAGGGAAGATTATCAAAGACTTTTTGATCATTTCCAAAAACCATCTTATATATGCCCAAACTTAGGCTTCAAATAGAACATGTCCTTACAGAGTCATAGTACACTCCTGAGATCTGAAGTTCGGATCTCAAAAGCCTCACAAAACCCAGCAGATGTCCTTGCTGAGGAGTTGGAAGACAACAGCCTAACTTCTGCTGTCCACTTAAAGGAAAACAGGGCTTTCTGCCTCTGGCCAGCTTGGTTTTTTTTAAACTAATTCTTCTTTATTTTCCTACAACCATTGAAGGCTTATCCAGATCTCCTCCTTCCCTTTTAGGATTTGTTGAGAGAATCCCAAACTGAGATCTACCGTCTTTGTCCCCTAATACTTGGACACTTTGGCAAAAACATACTTCTAGAGCTACTGAGGGA